>NC_088381.1:143918452-144224404 GCF_037993035.2 Macaca fascicularis | reverse complement strand
TAAGGGGATAAGGATAAGTGAGAAAGTGGGTGAGTGAGCAGAGCCAACTGAGTAGCACGAAGGTACCCCATGTGTTATCAACAACCATCAACAGAAACAGAGGCACCGGCTGTCCTTGAGCCTTCTCCTTTTCTATCCTCGTGGCCAGATTCCTGGCTCTTCTCTGCTTCTCATCCTGCTCAAACCTCCTGGCCACCCAGACTAGAGGCCACGCAGTGATCTGCTGAGCCACCTACTGCTCAGATGGCAATGTAACAGAGTCACTATTTATCTTTGTTACTGCTGCGAATGTCCAAGAAAAAACAGCCTCAAAAATCACGTCTGTTAGGATAACCTATTGATTTGTGTCACGTTTCTCCCAATCCCCATTTTATTGTTGTTCAAGACGGGGTCAGGGTAGGTCAAAAATAACTCTTTCCAGTGGAGGCAACAGACTGAGAAATTATAACAGGAATTTAAAATTCTCTAAAAGACATGGGCCAGGGAGGCAATGGAAGAGTGAAGTGTCCCAACCCCAAATTAGAGACTGTGGGAGGGAGGGTCCGAATGAGGTCTGCAACAGACAAGCTTAGGGAAAAAAAGGAAAAATTAGGAAGATAGAATGGATTTGCATCTTAGGATCAACACCCAGTACAAGCTTTTAGAAGATGTTTAAAACTTAGTTTTTCATACTGGCCAAACCAGTTTGCTGAATATAGTCTAAGTGTTAGCCAGCGATCCTATGATCAAGGAAGAGGTAGGTACTTCATTAAAATTAAGAACTTCAGTCCATTAAAGTTGTAGCTCTCTATGTTTAGAGCCAGGAAAGTCCACTCATTTGCCAAATCCTTCATCTATAGTAGGGGTCAACTGTATCCAACTGCAACCAAATCCAACCACTGGCTGTTTTGTAAATAAACTTTTATTGGAACTCAGTCATGCCCATTTATTTACGCATTTATCTATGGCTGTTTTGCTACAATGGTAGAGTTGAGTTGTGGTGACAAGGGAAAATATGATCTGCGAAGCCTTAAATATTTACTATCTGGCTGTTACAGAAAAGTTTGCTGATCCATGGTCTATAGGATCTTAGTAAATTCTCACAACCTCATTTTACATAAGGAAGGTTTAACTCATAAGGGTTAAATAAACTTGGTCCAGATCAGGTTCAAGGATGGTGTTGAGATTGGAATACATGTCTGCCTGATGCAAAAATTTTCCCTGAGATATGTGCTACTTTCCATAGGAGAAGATATTATGATCACTCTTAATAATATTACCTACAAAAGTCAAACACCTATACAAATCAAGTCTATACCAGTCAAATTTGGCCCAAAGGCTGTCCAAACCCTACTGTTTAGCCAAAAAGTCATTCTCTTGAGAAGTTTTTGAGGTGAAGATACCATCTTAGGTTTAGAACTAATTTGGTTCTACTGAGATTTCAGGGCAATGCCATTCATCATAAAGTTAACTTACCATCCATTTCATCTTGAGAACTACTTGCTCCTTAGCTTTGACCAACAATGACCAGTTGGATGAGAAACAAATACAAACTCTCTTATTGGAAGCTAAGACGAGGCATGAAAAAGCAATGCCAAGGCACAATCTATAGCAATTTGAGATAAAACCCAAGGATTCTATGGCTTTGTCTTTCATCTTCGCTCCGTTTCCTGGCAATAGAGTCATTCCCTAAGACACTGGGCAAGGCTGATACAATACTCAGGGTGAGGGAGGTGGGAAGTTGTAGAAATATTCGGAATGCAGTACTCTCCAAAGTGTCTCTGATTTTTGTGTCACTCACGGGAAAAACTCACTGTGATCAGAATGAAAAGAGGAAATACGCTAATGCTTGATTTCAGGAGAAAATAGTCACTACATAAGATAGGGTGAAGAGACAAATACAGAGGGACTTGGAAAGGACATGATATCAGCATCTCTAGCGGGATTGTTTAAGGACAATTAGAGGGACACTTCATAGAAATGTGATTTTCAAGCAGCTACTAGTTCCCTGGGACTCCAATGTAAGACCTTGGCCCCAGGTGCCTTGTAGATCTGTAGTTTTGGAGTGATATTGTACCGCATTGTGAGAAGCCTGACAGCAGCATGGTCATGAAGCTTGAAAAGAATGATGCCTGGGAATTGCAGAAGGATCTCAAAAGGTAAAGAGTAAAACAACCATGAGGGCATTTCATTGGATGATGTGGAATAAAGTCCACAAAGCAAATGACGGTCAGCTCCCCATCACTGGCAACCCTAATTCTGAAGCAAAATAACTTTAGGAATGTGACTCTTCCAGAGTCAACCTGGGGACCCCAGTAGATACCAATCTTACCTACCTTTGAAGTAGAATGCCCCAGGTTAAACCAGCCTTTTTTCAGCTGACCCAAACTTCTTGGCTGTCTTCCTACAACTCAATTCTTCCCTCAGATGATCCTGGAGCCAGGCTTCTCTTCCCACCTCCTATTGAGCTTGACTGTGTGCACACCCCATCTTCCCCATGCAGCTACCCCAACACAGGATCACTTGCTGGAGAGCAGCACTGGCTGCAGACACAAGATCAGTTCCCAGGTTCACCTCTGCCCCTATTGCAACCCCAGAGAAAGTTTAGTTACAGCAGTGGGAAAGCCAGGAAGACCCAGACATGGGCAAAGGCATGACACTGATTAAAAACACACAAGGAAAGATACAGGGATGAGATACTGAAAACACCATTGAAAACAGTCTCAATTTACTTTGTTTCTTCAAACTTCCAACCTTGCTACCAAAAGGGAAATGAGAAAAACAAACCAAACACACATTCAAGATGGAAAATGATACACATCTTTCATCTCAAACCTAACCCTGTTTTTGCTCCCCCTCGAGACATCTCTTTCTAATGGAAGAAATTAAACCCCTTGAGTCTTTAAATGCTGCTAGGGGTGAGCACATTCAGGTCAGAAGCAGCGCTGGTCCCAGGCAGAGGCACCTCAGGAGTTAACCAGGGGTATTTATTTACAGGTTAAAGAGGCAAGCTCCAGAGTGAACGGCTGGGTTGAGGCGATGCTGAGCGTGAGCTAACAAGACGCTCTCTCTAGTGGCATTCTGGGCGATTACTCCCGAGCACCCAGCCATACCAAAATCAATAAACAATTTCAGCGCAGCCCAGGGAACTTTGCCACACTTAATAAAAGTCTCCAGCTGCAGTTACGGCTTCATTTCACCTTAACGTCTTCTTTAACTGTCCCTTCTTTTCAAGATCAATTAGAGGTACATGCAAAGAGAATAAAGAAATACACATGAAGGTGCACACACACAAACACACACACCAGAAGCAAACAAGGTCAAAACTAGCTATGTGCACCAGTGGGCTCTCCCCTCTCCACTCATAATTTCTATTTTAAGATGACCCACAGTCAGTCAGTCTGTGGGGTGCAGTTGGGTTTGCAGAGAAAGGAGGGAGGTGAGGGATTAGTCCACATTGCCCAAGTACAGATGACTACTCCCAATATGAAAGTCACCCTTACTAGGTTTCCAAGGATCTCTTCCTCTCCGGAAAGCACCCATGATTTTTTGCTTTTGGCTATTTCCTTACTCCCTAGAATATCCACTTAAGAATAGATCAAAATAGGGAGAGAAATGAGGCCAAAATGTGTTCATGTTATTGTTAATGCCTTCAGTTAAAGAGTTGAGAGGCATTGCTTGGGGTAGGCAGGCTGGAGGGAAAAGAAGAGACACAATTCAACCTGTTAGCTAAAGCGATGTGTAGTTCTGGGTTGTTTGTGTGTTTCGTTGTCTCAGATCCCTTAGAAACCCACCAGAACATTGGGTCTGGAACTGGGACTAGCACTTGCCTAACTGAGCAGTCATCAGCCATTTTCCAGCCTTGATTGAATATATGACAAATATAAATGAAAATCTATTTGATTTTTTAATAAATGGTCCCAGTGTGTGTTACAGCCTCTACATTTGAAAGTTCATTCTATATGCACATCTCTATGTGCACAAACCCTGCCCTCTCACTTTAGAAAATTACCGAACTCTGGAAGATGAACTGCTCACCCTTTTAGGAAGTCAATAACACTAATTAATTCATCAACTTTCTTGGATTCTTTGCCAGTAAATAGTGTGGTCAGAAACAAGTAGAAAGCTCCATCTGCAAGAAGCACAAAGGTGGCTAGGCACGGTGGCTCACGCCTGTAATCCCAGCACTTTGGGAGGCCGAGGGGGGCAGATTACTTGAGATCAGGAGTTCGAGACCAGCCTGGCCAACGTGGTGAAACCCCATCTCTACTGAAAATACAAAATTTAGCCATGCGTGGTGGTGGGCGCCTGTAGTCCCAGCTACTCAGGAGGCTGAGGCAGGAGAATTGCTTGAACCCAGGAGATGGAGGTTGCAGTGAGCCGAGATCATGCCATTGCATTCCAGTCTGGGCGACAGAGCAAGACTCCATCTCAAAAAAAAATTTTTTTTAAAGCACAAAGGTAAAGACCTTCTGTGAACAAACACACTTTACCAAAACAGAAGTCACTCAGATGACAGGAAGAGATATGATATTAGGATATTTGAGTGAAAATGGAAATGGTGATGTCCCCTCCCCTTCCTTCCCCCTTTTCCAAGTGTCACCAGCTCTAGAACAGTGAGCTCCAAAAGCAGGTCTTGGGAGCCGCCTTCCTTCGGGTGGAAAAGGCCTTCAGGAGGAGACACTGGCTCTGATTGCATAATTGCGGCTCCTCCCTTTCCCTGCATTCCAAAGGCACCCTTCCCATTGGACAGACGAAATAAGCATGCGGAGAGTAAGCGGAAGCCTTTTACCAGGGGACTTAGTCTGAGAGTCCTCTCTGCTTCCAGACCCATCAGTTCCTTGGCCCTGACTCTCTGAGCTACAGTTGTTCTCCAGTTTTCCAAGGACTTGACTCCAGTCACCGTGGCAGCTGCATCCTCTACTCAATTTGCCACCTTCTTTCTCCAACTCTAAACATTCTCATTCCCATCTGCCTTTCCCAGCAGACTCTTCAATCTTACCAAGTATATCTTCCATCAAGCTTTGGAACATCCCAGGGCATTTGGGAGGACAGAAGTCCTTAGAGAAGTAATTATAGCAAAGTTCCCAAGTCCTTCTGCCAGCCTAGAAAGTGGCTTTGTTTAAAAGATCCATTTATATGGGGTAGAAGGAATAATTGTGAGGTATTTGGCAACTTTGAATGCCATTATAAGAGGTTGGAATGCTAAAAATCAGAGTTTGGTAGAACACCACAGAAATAAAGCCGCTGTTCTAAATCTGTTCATTTTTATTTCAAGACCAAACTAGACATGTCAACAAGTCAATCATAGAGTTTCCCATACACTAGGCATCTCTTCAGATTCCGATGCTTTTATTGCTCACTCGGCATGACAAGTCCGTGACCAAGTTAACGCATTAGGCAGGAAATCCTAAAGCTACCAGTAGCTAACATAGAACAAGCCACAGGTACACCTACCTTTCTAAAACTCAGTCAATAAACACATTTGTAAAAATATTCCACAAAACGAAGACTGATCTGCAGCTTCCAGCAGAAAAACACAACTACAAAGGTGTGTGTTCTTATGCTTTCCTCATGCCTCTATCCTATTTAGTATTTTCATGGTGAGCATTCTGTCCTTTGATATCCTACAGGAGCTCAGGATGTGTAACGATCTTTATACGCAACCTTCACAAGCAGAGAAACACTCGTTTAAAAAATAATCAACTGAGAATCTGGTTAGAGTAAGGCTTAGCTATTGAGGACTAAGAAAGGCAAAGTGCAGATTAGTACAAAATACATTAGCTGGCTGAAAATGGGAGGTAGTTGGACACCTGGGTGTCTGAAGACCTCCTTTATTTTGAGAAATACATAAGACTTGCAGGACAGCAAACCTTCAAGTGGTGATTCAAATGGTCTAATTCACCAAATTCACAAATGACAAGATCTATTCTTTGTATGTTTTCTGATCTCTCTATGATTCTGTATATCACACAGAGCTTTGAAATATACATTTGGAACCACACAACATACATAGAAACTGACTTCAGCTATAAGTCAATTCCTGGCTTACTCATTACTTTTTTAAGGAAATTATCTGAAAATTAAGTGGAAATCAGTCACAAGATATGATTAAAAATCATTTCGTGATCAAAGAAAAGACTAGAAATAATCAGACAATGGGCTGACCTGCCTAACCCAGGCTACCTCCAACACCCACCATCATCCCCCACCATAACATATGTCATATACCACATAGCAATTGATCACTGCACACCCTCCTCTCAACTAAACCCCCTCAGTGGCTATTACTTGGGGCTCTGTATTGCCAAGACTAGTACTTCATTCTGTGGTTACTCCTCCAGGGCATGCCCTATTAACTCATCCCATCCATCCCAAGACCTGCAGGAAGATTGAAACATTTGCACTGAAGGCATTAGGAGCTTGACTCATGACATTCTATTAGTGAGGGACTCTATTTCTCAATGTCCTACTGTTGAGCTGTGTTGACTGTCTGTTTGGGCCAAGAAGTAGCATGAGTCCTTTCTTGGTTTTTCAGGGCAAATGATGAGCAACTACAAGGACTTTTTTTTTCTTCCATATGACTAAGAGGTTCATGCTAGTAACCTCCTGAGAAGGTTAAGGATTACTGAAATCTATATTCATAAGCTTGCATTAGCACATTCCCAGAGTTCACTAGGAACTTCTACTCTGGGGTCTCCAAAGCCATCTGGCATCTGTGCAGTCCTTGGTCAAAAGGCACAGCCACTCCTGAACGTGCTTGCTCAAAGGCAGGATTCCCCCAGCTTTCCAAAAGGACAGTGTCCCACCAAGTGCACCAGTGTCTTAGAGTCAGTCAGGTTTTCAATCGTTGTCATTTTTCCCTTTGAATTGTGAGTTACTGTTGGTTTGGCTTCAAAAATATCAACTTAGTTTGTTATGAATCCTGTAATGTCTTCTGATGTCTACTTGCAGATCTGCGTGGTAGGATTTCTAAGCATTTCTCCAATTACTTGACTTAAAGACCTGTATTTTTGCTATTCAAATGGTAATCATTCATACCCCTCATGGTAAAAGATATATTCATGACCCTCTCATCACCATCACCCTCAACACACACACACACACACACACACACACACACACACACACAATTTCCTTATACAGAGACCCTGGATTGCAATCACTGAGCTCTTTTTTTCCATTAGAAACTGTGAACAGTAGGTGATTAGCCAAAGTCATGGATTCTAGACCTTTCCACAAACACACGGGGTTCTGGGACATCAATATTTAATGGCAGAGATATAACATCTGTGGGAAATTATATATTTCTTGGTGGCATCAAATTTTCCCATGAAGTCAATCAAGATTAAAGAAAATTGCAGTACACATTTTAGAGTCCTCCTGTGATTAAAAAAAATCCCCAATACTGTAATGTTTTCTTTTATAGAAATTCTGAAAGTTGTTCCAGTCTTGTGAGATGGTTCACAGAAGAGCTGCGCCCATATCATGTGCAGCCCAAGTCCCTTCTAAAGGTTGAATGAGGAAAAAGCGTGCAGGAAAAGGTAGTTTGTTGAAAACTAAATGATCTAAGAAAATCAATATTGAATCTAAGAGCCTTAGCCTGGCAGTTGTACTGGACAATCCTCTCTCCAAAAGTCTTGTTCTCTGCACCAAGCATTCTAACAGGCTCATCTCTCCCCCATTCTCCATGAAGAAGGATGATCTCTTTCTTCAGTAACACCCTTTCCTTACAAAGGCCTGCTTCTATTTTGTCAACTACCACAAGAAAGACGTAAGTTGGAGCAACTTCCAGAATTCAGACCAAAGGCAACTGAAATTCACCTGCAGATGAGCCAAATCTCAGATGGGAATGGAGGTCCCCAGCCATTCCCCTACCAACTTCACACCTTTAAACCCAAGCATAGCCTGTTTGATTGTTGACTAGGGTTGTTGTTATATTTGAGCTATTATACACAACACAGGGATTTATTTATATATGTGCATACATACATGCATGCATTTACAAACACATAAACATGTGTATATATGTACACTCTTTGTTACATCCTTTGTCAAGTACTCACTATGTGCAAAGTATTTTCTTAGGGTAAAAAGAGACAAGAGGGTAAGAATTGTGAGGGTGTGTGTGTAGAAATACAAAGATGAATAAAAAGGCAACACCTGAAAAATCATTTGGCAATATGCATACCAAAACTGAACAAATGCCTAGCCTATGACCCATCAATCCAGCCCCTTGCTCTGTGTACATAAACTCACCAAAAGAATGCACAAGAGCATTCCTAGCAACACTATTTGTAATAGCCCCAAACTGGAAACAAACAGTTCATCAACGTTAGACAGAACATCTAATTGTGGTATATTTATGCAATAGAAGAGTGTGTCTCAATGAGAATGAGCAAATTACAGACACATACAACAGACTGGGCGAATCTCATAGACATGATAATGAGCGAAAGAAGCCAGACCAAAAGAGTACACGCCGTGGTGGTTCCATTAGCATGAAGTTTAAAAACAGGCAAACCTGATCTATGTCTTTATAAGTACTGAGAGTGGTTACCCTTGGAAGGGGATAGTGACTAAAAGCAGGGCAGGTAGAAGAATGGCTTTTGTGTGCTGGTAATGTTCTATTTCTTGATCTGGGTGCTATTTATATATTTGTGCTGCTTTGTGAACATTCACCAAACCAAAACTCGAAGGTTACGTATTTTTCAGTATGTACAACTTACTTCAATCAAAATACAATCACTATCCTTCAGATTATAACTGGATACAAAGAAAAATGAGCACAAGGATAACTTTAATGAATCTAAAAACGATCACTAGGGTTTTTAGCGAATTAGAAGCCTTTCAGCTTCAAGTAACAGCAAAATCAACTTAACTGGCTTAATCTAGAACAGCTAAGAAAGGGCTTCACATACTGTGAAGTCCAGGGCAATAACAGGATTGACTAATTCATGGTCCAGCAAAATCACAAAGAACTCTGGTTCTTTTTTTTGAGATGGAGTCTCGCTCTATCGCCCAGGCTGGAGTACAGTGGTGCAGTCTCAGCTCACTGCAACCTCCTCCTCCCGAGTTCAAGTGATTCTCCTGCCTCAGCCTCCTGAGTAGCTGGGATTACAGGCATGTGCCACCACGCCCAGCTAATTTATATATATATATTTTTAAATAGAGATGGGGTTTCACCATGTTGGCCAGGCTGGTCTCAAACTCCTGACCTCATGATCCACTCGCCTCGGTCTCCAAAGTGCTGAGATTACAGGTGTGAGCCACAGCACCTGGCCAAGAACTCTGGTTCTTTCTATCTTCTGCTCATCCATCCACCCATCCTTGGGCTCCCTTTGATTTAGAAGGTGGCTTCCATGATTCTAAAAATCATATCTATGCAGATAATATTCAGCAGTACTCTTTCTTCCATAATATCTTTCTAAAAGCCTTTCCCAGAATGCTATGCTCTTGTCTAGCAGACATTTCATAAGTCATTGGCCAGAAATATATCACATGACCACTCCTGCACCAGTCATTGCCAAGGGAATTGGGGCCACTATGAATGACTTGAACTAAACAGGATTTGACCTGACTCAAACTAAACCAGAGCTCTGCCATAAAGAAGCAAAAGGGGAAGGGCGATTGGGTGAGCAACAAGCAGGCATACAAAGTATAATGTGGGTTTGGATGAAGAGGGGAACATCTGACTGAGAGACTCAAAAATGATGTCACGGAGAAGGTGGCTTTGGGGACAGGACCTGGAGGATGCAAGGATTTTATAAGGTGGAGATGGGACTTGGGGTATAATTTCAGGCTGGCTGGCCAAGGTGTGGAAGTCTGACTGGGGTTCAGGGCACAGCAAATACTAGTCCAGTTGGGTCTGTTCAGGGTTATATGTAGGAGCATCTTGCGGACTTAACTGTAGAGTGAGCACTTAATTTGAGGTACTAAAATGACTGAAAGCTTCTTAGAAGGAATGTCGCATGAACAGAGACTTAGCAGTGGTGGTATAAAGGTTTGTTTTATTGTAACGTATTAGTTATCAATTACCGTGTAACAAATTATCCCAACTTAGTGACTTAAAATAACAAACTTTTATTATCTCAAAGTTTCTATGGGTCAAGAATTCGGGAGTCACTTACTTGGGCCATTCTGTCTCATGGTCTTTCATGAGATTGTAGTGAAGGTGTTTTCCAGTTTTGCAGATATGACTGGGACTGAATGATCCGATTTCGAGGTGGCTCACTCTAGGGCTGCTGGAAGGAGGCTTTAGATCCTTGCCACATGAGTCTCACCATAGGGTTGCTTGATCTTTTTTTTATTTTATTTTATTTTCTGAGACGAAGTTTTGCTCATGTTGTCTGGGCTAGAGTGCACAGTCTCAGCTCATTGCAACCTCTGCCTCCTGGGTTCAAGCAATTCTCCTGCCTCAGCCTCCTGAGTAGCTGGGATTACAGGCACCTGCCACCACGCCCAGCTAATTTTTGTATTTTTAGTAGAGATGGGGTTTCACCAGGTTGGGCAGGCTGGTCTCGAACTCCTGACCTCAGGTGATCTACCTGCCTCAGCCTCCCAAAGTGCCAGGATTACAGGCATGAGCCACTGCGCCCTGCCTTGGTTGCTTGATCTTCCTCGCAACATGGCAGATGTTTCCTCCGGAGTGAGTGATACCAGGAAGTGGAAAAAGAGGAAACTACAATGCCTTTTATGACTTCCCTTCAGAAGTGATCAAATTTTGGGTAAAATATGACTTCTGCCATATTCTGTTCATTATAAGAGAGACTCAGTAGAACCTACACTCAAGGGATAGGAAACTAAGTACCACCTTTCAAAAGGAGTAATATCAAATAATTTGTGAACATACCTTTTTTCTTCCTCAACTCCCACCAGCCCACAACCACCCCAGCCCCTGGTAACCACCATTCTACTCCATATTTTCATGAAAGCAATCCACCTAGATTCTACAGATGAATAAGTTTGTGTGGTATTTGTCTTTCTGTGCCTGGCTTATTTCACTTAACATAATATCCTCCAAGTTCATCCATGTTGTTTCAAGTGACAAGATTTCTTTCTTTTGTATGGCTGAATGGTATTTCATTGTGTATATATGCCACATTTTCTTCATCCATTAATCCTTTGATAGACACTTAGGTTAAGTCCGTACTTTGGCTATTATGAATAGTGCTGCGGTAAACATGAGAGTGCAGATATCTCTTCAACATATTGACTCCATTTCCTGTGAATATATACCCAGTAGTGAGACTGCTGGATCATATGGTAATTCTATTTTTAAGTGTTTGAGAAACTTTCATACTGTTTTCCATAATGGCTGTACTAATTTACATTCCCACCAGCAGTGTGCAGGGGTTCATATTGATAATTATCATTTTGGTAATAGCCATCCTAACAGATGTGAGGTGATATCTCATGGTTTTAATTTGTATAGACTTTGGTTACATGGTCTAGATAACCATGGTTAGTGGTTAGTGGTGATTTCTGAGATTTTAGTGCACCTGTCACCAGAGCAGTGTACACTATACCCAATATGTAGTCTTTTATCCCTCACCCCGTTCCAACCTTCCCCCTCAAGTCCCCAAAGTTCATTATATCATTCTTATGCCTTTGCATTCTCATAGTTTAGCTCTCACTTATAAGTGAGAACACACAATATTTGGTTTTCCATTCCTGAGTTAATTCACTTAGAATAATGGCCTCCAGCTCCATCCAAGTTGCTGCAAAAGACATCATTTCATTCCTTTTTATGTCTGAGTAGTATTCCATAGTGTATATATACTGCATTTTCTTTATCCACTCCTTGGTTGATGGGCACTTAGGCTGGTTCCTTACCTTTGAAATTGCAAATTTTGCTTGCTATAAACACGCCTGTGCATGTGTCTTTTTCATATAATGACTTATTTTCCTTTGGGTATATACTCAGTAGTGGGATGGCTGAATTGAATGCTAGATCTACTTTTAGTTCTTTAAGGAAGCTCCACACTATTTTCGATAGTAGTTGTACTAATTTACATTCCCACCAGCAGTTTAAAAGTATTCCCTTTTTGCCACATCCATGCCAACATCTATTGTTTTTTGACTTTTTAATTATGGTCATTCTTGTAGGAGTAAGGTGGTATCTCATTGTGGTTTTAATTCTCATCTTCCTAGTGAAGAGTGATGTTGAACATTTTTTCATATAGTTGTTGGCTGTTTGTATATCTTCTTTTGAGAAATGTATTCATGTCCTTTGCCCACTTTTTGATGGGATGATTTGGGAGGGGTTTTGGTGATTTGTTTGAGTTCGTTGTAGATTTCAGATACTAGTCCTTTTTCGGATTAATAGTTTGTGAATATTTTCTCCCACTCTGTGTGTTGTTCATTTACACTGCTAATTATTTCTTTTGCTGTGCACAAGCTTTTTAGCTTAGTTTGGTCCCATTTATTTATTTTTAATTTTTGTTGCACTTGCTTTTAGGGGGTTAGCCATGAATTTTTTGCCTAAGCCAATGTCCAAAAGAGTTTTTCTGATGTTATAACCTAGAATTTTTATGGTCTCGGGTCTTAGATTTAAGTCTTTGATCCATCCTGAGTTGATTTTTCTATAAGGTGAGAGATGGGAATCCAGTTTCATTCTTCTACATGTGGCTTGCCCGTTTTCCCAGCACCCTTTATTGAATAGGGTGTCCTTTCCCCAGTGTATGTTTTTGTATGCTTTGTCAAAGATCCGTTGTATATAAGTATTTGGCTTTATTTCTGGGCTCTCTATTCTGTTCCATTTGTCTATATGCCTATTTTTATTCCAGCACCATGCTGTTTTGGTAACTATAGCCTTGTAGTATAATTTCACATCAGGTAGTATGATGCCTCCAGATTTGTTCTTTTTCCTTAGTATTACTTTGGCTATGCAGGCTCTTTTTTTGTTCCATATGAATTTTAGAATTGTTTTATCTAGTTCTGTGAAGAATGATGATATTATTTTGATGGGAATTGTATCGAATCCATAGATTGCTTTGGACAGTGTAGTCATTTTCACAATATTGATTCTGCTCATCCATGAGCATGGGATGTATTTCCATTTGTTTATATCATCTATGATTTCAGTGTGTCATAGTTTTCCTTGTAGAGATCTTTCACTTCCTTGGTTAAGCATATTCCTAAATCAGGGGCTGGGTGTGGTGGCTCACGCCTGTAATTCCAACACTTTGGGAGGCTGAAGCAGGCAGATCACTTGAGGTCACGAGTTTGAGACCAGCCGGGGCAACATGGTGAAACCTAGTCTTTACTAAAAATACAAAAATTAGCCAGGTGTGGTGGCGCATGCCTGTAGTCCAGCTACTCAGGAGGCTGAGGCATGAGAATCACTTGAATCCAGGAGGTGGAGGTTGCAGTGAGCTGGGATTGTGCCACTGCACTCCAGCAGTGTCTCAACAGAGTCTCAACTCTGTCTCAGCAGAGTCTCGTTCTCTTGCCCAGGCTGGAGTGCAGTGGCACAATACATATTAAAAATTAAAAATATATATATAAGTTCCTAAGTATTTTAATTTTTTGCAGCTGTGATAAAAAGAGATTGCATTCTTAACTTGGTTCTCAGCTTCGTCATTGTTGGTGTATAGCAGTGCTACTGATTTGTATACATTGATTTTGTATCCTGAGACTTTACTGAATTCATTTATCAGATCTAAGAGCTTTTTGGATGAGTCTTTAGGGTTTTTTAGGTATATGATCGTATCATTGGCGGACAGCAACAGTTTGACTTCCTGTGTTCCAATTTGGATGCCCTTTATTTCTTTCTCTTGTCTGATTGCTCTGGCTAGGACTTCCAGCACTATGTTGAATAGAAAGCGGGCCTCCTTCTCTTGTTCCAGTTCTCAGGGGGAATGCTTTCAACTTTTTATGTGAACATATTTTAAAACCACAACAGGTGGATACTGATTTTCTGCTCTCAACTTACCTGGCACGTGTAGAGCCACAGAAGACATACCAGCAAAGGTGGCAAAACACTTCTGGGAATGCCTGGTATTACGCAGCTATGAGATCTTGTTCCCTGTCCTCCCTAAACACTTTTGGGTTGGTGATGTAGCCACACTCTGGCCAAAATGGACGCTCACTAGCAAGAACTTTTAGTTTCAAGGTGAAAGAGTTGGGAAAGGAGCTTTCGCCCAGCAAATCAGATCTTCAGCCAGCCTGTACTGACATACCTGTATTTGTCACACAAGGATAATGTTTATCTCTCTAATTTTCAGAACATTATCAGGCATCTGAGAGGTACCACCTGGTTGACTGTCACACAAAGTATTTTGCCCAAATGAAAATCATGGAAAAATTCAACACTGGTCAGTATAGAATGCACATGCTCGTAAAGTCTAAATATTTGCTTCCTCTTGACTCCCATGTGAGTTGCTTAGGTAGATTTCTGGCTTGGGTTCAGAATGAAACTAAAAGTACAAAGAGCATCTTTGCCTGGCTCAGGATGTTCTCAGTTTTTAATGAGATGGGAACTCCCAAATGGACTACAACTGGTTGTCCAACCTAGGATGGTTTAAGGGAAAGGAAAGGAAGTTTCTTTAGAACAGTGGTTCTCAATGATACCGAGACCAACAGCGACAGCACCACCTAGAACCCTGTTAGAAATGTAAATTCTCAGTCCCACCTGGAACTACGAAATCAGCAGCTCCAGGGTGAGGCCCAGCAATCTGTGTTTTAACAAACTTTTCTAAAATATGCTTGAGTTTGAGAAACACTGCTTCAAAAAAAAAAGTCCTACACACAGCTCATTGCATGTAATTTAATAATGACTCAGTGAAGTAGCTGGGCTGGATACTTTCACTTATTATTGTTCATGCATAAACACACCAGCACAGAAACTGCACAGAGAGATCAGGACACAGGACACACATAGCACAATGAATGGCATAGACAACCATTCATAGGTTAAGTACCAAAGCCCAAACCCCCTGACCCCTGAGAGTGGAAAATGTCTAGTGTCCTTTCAAGAAGGGTAAGGGCTGGGCACAGTGGCTCATGCCTGTAATCCCAGCTCTTTGGGAGGCCAAGGCAGGCAGATCTGTTGAGCCCATGAGTTCGAGACCAGCCTGGGCAACATGGTGAAACCCCATCTGTACAAAAAATACAAAAATTAGCCGGGCATGGTGGCACACTCCTATAGTCCCAGCTACTTGGGAGGCTGAGATGGATCACTTGAACCTGGGAGGTAGAGGCTGCAGTGAGCACCACTGCATTCCAGCCTGGGTGACACAGTGAGTCCCTGTCTCAGAAAAAAAGAAAGAAGGGTAAGGAAGAGAATGGGAAAGGGGAGAGACAGAGTAGAGAAATAGGAGAAGGAGGAGGAAGAAAAATGATAAAATACAGTGTATTTTCAAACACGATTTCCTGAGACACACAGTCTTTCTAAAGACAATCAGAATTCAAATGCCAGTGATCTTCACAGGAATCTTAATAAGAAAGTTAAAAATTTTTAATAATTGTATGGCTCATGAAACTCTTCATGACTGAGGGTGTTGCTCACATCCTTAAAAGGATAAACATCCCACTAGAGATGCATCTGGCACTTCAGAACTTTCTCCCAAACAGCTCGTTTGCTTTTATCTCGTGGACACTGTGAAGGGAATTGTTGATTATGTTTCCTTCTTCCAGAAAACGCAGACTCAAATTAGCAAGTGAACATCAATCAGCCTTTGGTATGAGAGCCTCACGTGGCTTTGTCTCATGTTTCCTGCCTTTATTTCCCCTGCCTGGGTGTCCTCCTTTGCTGCACTGTTTTTGTTTTTGTCAGATATTTCAAATCCTTTTAGGAATGAGGCTGACAATAAGGAAATACATTTAAAAGTGGGGGAGAAAAGAGAAAGGCTCTCTCCCCAAGCAAACTCGAAACCTGGGAAGAAGCGCAGTCAAGGCATGACAGCCATGGGTCCAGTTAGGTGGAGAAGCCCAAGGGGGCTGGCCGATGCTGTGGGCAGTGGGCGCGAGGCAGCTTCTTTGCCTCTGGTGGAAGGTGGATGGGCGAGCCTGAAGGCAGGAGCAGAAAGGGGAAGGACAACTATTAGTGGCTGAAAAGCTCTTTGCTCAAGTTGTTTCCTGGGGTTAGGAAAAGGGAGTATGGAGAAGGAATTTGTGTCTTTTTTCTATTTTTTTTCAAGACGGAGTTTCGCTCTGTCGCCCAGGTTGGAGTGCAGCAGTACAATCTCAGCTCACTGCAATCTCCACCTCTCGGGTTCAAGAGATTCCCCTGCTTCAGCCTCCCGAGTAACTGGGATTACAGGTGCCCACCACCACAGCTGGCTAATTTTTGTATTTTTAGTAAAGACAGGATTTCACCACATTGGCCAGGCTGGTCTCAAACTCCTGACCTCAGGTGATCTACCTACCTCGGCCTCCCAAAGTACTAGGATTACAGACGTGAGCCACAGCACCCAGTAGAATCTGTATCTTATAGATCGGCTGATCTCTGTCTTCCTTAGCCTTCTCCCTTTGAGACTAAGTCAATATCCATACAGGATTGGTCAGCCTGATGCAGGCACTGCAGATCCAAGCATTCCTCCCTGTTGGTGTAATGCACCAGGTACAGATCCAGACCACCCTGGTTCCACTCTGCTCAGAGTTCCCAGGGAGATGGGCCAGTGGCATTAGAGCAGATGATTAGAGCACCTGTTCAGGTCTGGTGCAAAATCTGAGAAAATACTTGGTTTGATTTCCTATCTGGTTTGGAATGGGTAGAAGGGTATTTTCCTTGGATAGCTATGTTGGAGGGACTTATTTCAGCTCTAAGGTGGTCTGGTTGGACAGAACCTGGGAATCAACCACAAGCACGGGCTGTTTGGAGCTGCCCTTTCCACCAGCCAGCAGTGCCTCCCAGGAAAACTTCCATAAGCAGCTCCATCAGGACTGCTGTGCCAACCTTGACCAGTCACTTCTGAGTCCAGTTACATCCATAATGACATTTCTCCACTGCCCCCTTCATCCCCGGAGCATGACAGATGAGGGGCTTCAAGGAACAAGTCCCCGAGCTGTGATGGGAATCTGTCTTGCTCCGCTGCAGAAAGAATATATATCCCTGAACAGCTGTGAGGAATTCTTTTATTAGTCATCTGCATCTTACTGCTAGTCTTCGCTTCCTCTTTTTAGAATAAAAAATGAAAACAGATTAAATGTCATATTCTGACAATGATTGTTTTCAAACACCCAGGCTAGGAAAGGAGAGGTGACAGAGAGAACACTAGAGAGAGAGAACAGAGCCATGGGCCATGGAGACAAAAAGGGAAAACTGTCCCTGCATGGGGCGGGGGGCACAAGGGAGGGTCCCAGGGTGGACGGATCTGCACAGTGACCACATAGGCTCAGCTCAAGGCTGAATGCTTATGTTCTAAAGCTTTTTGTTGGGAGCAATTTACAACCATTCAGAAATCAGACTGGAGAAGCTATGTGGAGAGGAGAAAGTAAATTACACCATAAACAGAAATATTCACAGGGCAAAGAAAGTGCAGACAGACACCCAAAGATCATATACTCAGCGTTGTCCACATTGGAGAAGAAACTGCAGGGTCTGTTGAGAAGGTATACACCCTTTGGCGGGTCTCACATGAAGACGCTTGCCTCTCCAGAAAATCACCCTAAGGCTAGTGTGGGCAGGCTGCAAGGAGATCATGGGGGAAGGTGAGAGGAGGTGAAGTAATTGTCAGAGAATGCCACAATCAGCCTGGCTGGAAGGAGGGCCTGACCACCTCAACTAGTGCTGACGTGGGTCACAAAACCACCTCAGAAGCAAAGGATAGTGAAGTTCAACCATCTGGTCAATGACCAGAGGACTCATTCAGCTAAAAGCACAGTGTCTGATCCGGTCTTAACTAGCCTTCACGTTTGGTCATTATATTAGTCCATTTTTACACTGTTAATAAAAACATACCCAAGACTGGGTAATTATAAAGAAAAAGAGATTTAATGGATTCACAGTTCCACATGGCTGGGGAAGACTCACAATCATGGCAGAAAGCAAAGGAGAAGCAAAGGCATGTCTTACATGGCAGCAGGCAAGAGAACTTGTCCAGGTGAACTCCCATTTGTAAAACCATCAGATCTCATGAGACTTATTCGAGTTAAGTCTACCACAAAAATAGTATGGGGAAAACTGTCCCCATGATTCAATTATCTCCACCTGGCCCCACCCTTAACACATGGAAATTATTACAATTCGAGGTGAGATTTGGGTAGGGACACAGCCAAACCATATCAGTCATTCAATTCAATATAGTTTAGTGAATGTCTACTGTATTCATTTTTTTTTTCTTTTCTTTTTCTTTTTTTTTTTCTTTTTTGAGATGGAGTTTCACTCTCGTTGCCCAGGCTGGAGTGCAATGGTGCGATCTTGGCTCACCGTAACTTCCACCTCCCGGGGTTCAAGCATTTCTCCTGCCTCAGCCTCCCAAGTAGCTGGGATTACAGGCATGCACCACCACACCCTGCTAATTTTGTATTTTCAGTAGAGACGCAGTTTCTCCATGTTGGCCAGGCTGGTCTCGAACTCCCGACCTCAGGTGATCTGCCAGCCTCGGCCTCCCAAAGTGCTGGGATTACAGGCATGAGCCATCACTTCCTGCCTACTTTATTCATTTTCTGTGCTGCTTAACTACCCACCACAAACTTAGCAGTTCTAAATAACACACACTCATTATCTATAGTTTCTGCAGGTCAGAAGTTTACACACAGCTTGGCTGGCTTCTCTGCTGAAGGGTTTTACCAGCTGCTATCCAGGTGACAGCTGGGGCTGCAATCTCATCAGAGGCTCAACTGATGAAAGATCTGCTCCAAGCTTCTTCAGGTTGTTGGCAGAATTTATTTCCTTGTGGCCGTCAGACTGAGGGTTTCAGTTTCTTGCTGAAGTCTACCCTCAGCTCTTAGAGACTGCTGACAGTTCCTTGCCACATGGGCTTCTCCAACATGGTCATTTATTTCATGGAAGCTTGTTCCTTCAAAGCCAGCAACAGGGAGAGGGAGAAAGAGAGAGTGATAACAAGACAGACTCCTCTGTAACATAACCATGGGCATGACATCTCATCACCTTTGCCACATCCTATTGGCCAGAAGCAAGCCACAGCCAAGGGAAGGGGATTACACAAAGCTGTAGACTCCAAGAGGCAGCAATCATGGGACATCTTGAAATCTGTCTGCCACACCTGCTGTTTTAGGCACCAGAGGTACAACAGTGAACATTAAGCCATGTCTTACACGAAAGCAGCTGGAGAGAAAGAGACAGAGAAAGAAACCATAGATTAAAGAATTAAGGACATCTATTACATTAAAAGACTTATCTATGAATCTCCATGAATCTCAATATCTGGTCCTCATTGGGATCCTAATTTATTTTTTATTTTTTAGAGACAGGTTCTTGCTCTGTTGCCCAGGTTGGAGTGCAGTGGCACAATCAGAGCTCATTGCAGCCTCAAATTCCTGGGTTCAAGTGATCCTCCTGCCTCAGCCTCCTAAGTACCTAGGACCGCAGGTGTGTCCACTGTGCCTGGCTAACTTTTCCTTTTTCTTATTTTTGTAGAGAGGAGGTCTTGCTATGTTACCTAGACTAGTCTCAAACTCCTGTCCTCAAGTGATCCTCCTGCCTTGGCCTCCCGAAGTGGTGGGATTACAGACATGAGCCACAACACCTGGCCTGGACCCTAATTGTTTTTAATGTAAAAAAAAAAAACCCTGTTATTTACGAAACAATTGGAAATTTAAATACTAACTGGGTCTATGATGACATTAAGGACTTATCATTAATTTTTAAAGTATGATCATTGTGTTTGTGAATGTTTAATGAAGAGTCCGTATCTTTCAGAAATTCATACTGAAATACTACAAATAAAATGATGTGTCCAGGAGATTTTCTTCAAAAACACTATGACAGTGGGAGAAGAAAGTGGGGCTACAGATGAGGTAGAATTCCCAGGAGCTGATCGATGGTTGTGGAGCTGGGATGATGGGCATGTGGGAATTCATCAAACTATTCTATCAGCTTTTATGGGTGTTCAAGATTCTCCACAAGAAAATCTTTAAAGATGGGCAAGTATTTGCCCTCATTTGTAATCAGAAATGCAAATGAAAATTATTTGAAACCACCCCTTTGTATCTATCAAATTGCTAGAATTTTTTAAAAAATGGCAATGCCCATTGCACGTGAGGGAGTGATAAAACGGATGCTCTGATACCTGCTGGGTGGGAGTGGAGAGGAATGGAAGACAAATTGGTCTAGTCTTGGGAAGCATCTTGGCAATATGAATCAACGATCTTTAAAATATTTATGTCCTTTGCTCCAATAATTCCACTTCCGATGATACCCTAAAAATTAACCCTCCAAATGGAAAATGCTTCTGCACAAAGATATTTGTCATAGGCTGTGTAGTAAAGAATCCACCTTACCCAAAAAGCAGTCTGGCCTTTGTTCTCTGCTGCAGGAAGGTGAGCTTTGGGCCCTTGGCATGTCCTGCCTGATAAGAGTGCCTTTGTTTGCCTGGGGCCTTGGCCACTGGACAGTTTCACAGTGATTTATGATGGGGACATTGGGCCATGCAGTATCCATTTTACCTCTGGAGAGGCTGGAGACTAAAGATCAGCTGCACGGGCAGTCAACTGTGGAGCCCCAACAAAATCTCAGGATGCCAAGACTCGAGTGAGCTTCCCTGGTTGCCAATATTCTGTGTGCATTGTTACACATCAGTGCTGGAAAATGACACTGCCCAGCACTCCGTGGGTAAAGGACAACTGGAAACTCCATGCCTGCAACCTTCCTGGACTCTGCCAATTGCACCTCTTTCCTTGGCTGATTTTAATGTGTGCCCTTTAGCTGTAATAACCCATAACTGTGAGTACAACAGCTATCAGTGAGTTCTGTGAGTCTTTCTAGTGAATTATCAAAGCCCACAATGGTTTTTGGAACACCCCCGGACTTGCAATTGGTGTCAGAAGTGAGGGTGGTCTTGTGCACTGTGCTCCCGCTAACTTCGAGCAGAGTTATTTATAAAAGAAAAAAGGGCCGGGGGCAATGGCGGGCACCTGTAATCCAAACTACTCATGAGGCTGAGGCAGGAGAATTGCTTGAACCCGAGAGGCAGAGGTTGCCATGAGCTGAGATCGCACCATTGCACTCCAGCCTGGGCGGCAGAGTAAGACTCTGTCTCAAAAAAAAAAAAAAAAAAAAAAAAAAAAAGAAAAGGCCTGGGAACAACTGCAATGTTCAATAAGAGGAACACTGTGTGTTTGATACAGCCATTAAATATAGCACTTATAAAAATATATACTAACATGAAAGCCTGGTGTGGTGGCTCATGCCTGTAATCTCAGCATTTTGGGAGGCTGAGGAAGGAGGATCGCTTGAGGCCAAGAGTTCGAGACCAGCCTAGGCAACATGATGAGACCCCATTGCTACAAAAAATACAAAAATTAGCCTAGGGTGGTGGCACACGCCTATAGTCCCAGCTACTTGGGGGGCTGAAGCAGGAAGATTGCTTGACCTGGGAGGTGGAGGCTGTAGTGAGATGTGTTTGCCCCACTGCACTCTATCCTGGGTGACAAAGTGAGACCCTGTTATATATATATTTATGTGGGAGGATGGCTACATAACACATCAAACACAAAATGTTGGAGGCATAGTATCATTACTATATACATGTAGAATTCAAAACACATGTAGAATAACATCCACAGAAATTATAACAAAATGCAAATGAGTATCTGTTTGGGGGTGGTAATACATATGATTTTATTTTTGCATTTTCTACTTCTGTATATTTTTCAAATGGTCTACAATATGCTGATACACGTAGCTTAGTTTGATAACCAGAGGAGTGTGTGTGTGTGTGTGTGTGTCTGTGTGTGTCTGTGTGTCTGTGTGTGTGTCTGTAGTTTCTAATTTTAGCCATACTAGGGGCGATTCCATAGCATAAAGAAAGATGGTTCATGACTAGGAACTCCTCAAAACCTCAAATCTGACTCTGTCACTAAAAATGTCACCAAAAGGAAAGAAAGGGAGATGGGATGTAAAGAAATCTAGGCAGCTGCAGAAGGAACTCTGATGGGCACCACTAAAAAGGGGGAAGGACAAATATAAAGGGTCGGAAGAAGAAACAGAAAGCAAGGGCCTACACAGAAGGTCACATGAAGCCCTGAGCCGGGCGCCAGGCAGCTCTAGGAAAGAGAGGGTTATGATGACGGATGATGTGAGTCGATAATGGGGGGCTTCAGCCTGGCAAACCCTTTGAATCACTCCCTGGTCAGTACCAACAGTGAGGGCTTCATTCCTTGAATCAGGCAAGGGGGTTTTGAGTTGATACCATGCCCAAAACACTTTCCTAAATATTGCCTTTATTCTCATGGGCTTCTGTTATTGGCAGAGTGGAATGTGAATTAATAAATAAGCTGACTTTTGGTTAAAGAGTGTCAGAAGTCCGAAGCCAGCAATGAGTTGAGACTTGCAAAAAGAGCCCAGGGCATCACAAATGGCTCCTGCTTTTTAAAGTTAAGTTTAGGGCAAGTATAAAAAAAGATAACACAGGCCACTATTTAGGATCAGTAGTGATTATCAGAAAGAAGGCAGAAGCCCTCCACCCTTAATTTACTTGTCGTTTCTGTCAAATAAAGTCTTTTACCATGAAATGGGTAATACAAATGTTGGTGAGGGAATTAAAGCTCCAAGAGGAGAGGTGATAAAAAGTGCTCCTGCTCTCTAGCCATGCTAATGAATTAAAGCTGCTTACCTCGATGAATTGCTTTCCAGATGCTGATAACCCTTGAAAATGGGACTGGTAAATTGTCAGTGATCTTGGAGGCAACCAAGAGAACAGAAGATTTTAGAAGATGAGGGTTGGTGCTCTTATAACAAACTACAGCCTAGACATAAAGCACTGCATTTTACTAAGTATTTTTACACAAATTCTTGTTTGTTCTTCCCAACAAACAAGTATAGTTGGGCCAAAGTATAGAGGATCAATGTGACCACAAGTGGTAAGGTCCCACCCAGAGGCTTGCAGGTCTGATCAGTGGGATCGATAAAATTATTCCATCCATTTTACAGTTGAGGAAGTTGAGGCCCAAGTTAGACTCACCAAAGGTCCCACCGAGAATTCATTCTGCAAATACAGGAGCTACTCATGACTGCCAAGCAAGAATCTCAGATCCTAAATAACCTCTGAGCATCTAGAAAACAAAATGGTGATCACAGTGATGCTGCATGGGTTCATTTACAACACACACACGCTACATCCAATTGACATCATTTCTGTCTTTGCCACATTAGACTCTTGGATGTGGTCCATCTGTATTTCAGCAAAGGTCTTCTTACTCCCCTTCTGTGTCAGCCACAAGGCTAGGCTGTCCCTTAATGGATGGTTGAAGCATGAGGTGCCCACCAGGAAACCAGGAGAGCTGTGTCAGTGAGGCTAACGTGAGTCAAGGCGGGCCGGCCTCAGAGCCTGGTTACTGTTGAAACCTGCACTTTGTTTTACATTGAGAGTTATATTGCTATAGGCAATAGACTATAACTCTCATACATTGAAGGGAAACTGGACTTACCTGGGAAAAGACTGGAGAATTCATAACACTGATGGGAAGGTGGAGGGTCCAGGCAAGGGTGGCCAGAACTGTCTTGTCAGGGCACTCTTGCTGGAATACATGCCTCTGAGTGTTGTCTCAGGGCAGGGGGGCTGTCCTTCTACCACCAAATCAAGATTGAAAGTTCAGGACAGTGAGTCCCACTGCGTAGCTTTAGAAATTGTGCCTACCTATCGAGCTTGGAGAAAGGAGGGAGAGAGATGTCATTAAACCTCATGACATGAGAGTGGAGGAAGGCAGATTCTCCAAAGAAAATCGGGGTTATTGCTGGAAATAAGGCAAGCGAGCCACCTTATTGACACTTACGCAGGGCCATAGAGGGCAGCTTCTTGGGAGAACGCACCTCTGTTTCCAGGGCCCGTGTTAACATGTGGAGGGACTACTGCGAGAAAAACACCAGAAAATAGATTTTGGTAAAGTATAAGAAAACACTTGCTAAGAGTTGAGCTTTCTGACAAACAGATGAGCAATTATAGGAGGCAGCAGTGATGTTCAGACAATCATTGGGTTTACCAGGAAAGTTGTAGTGAACTCATATATCAGATGGGGAATGGGGCTGGACCGCAGAGCAAAGTCCCTGTCAATTCTGAATTTCTGATTCTATCATGAAACAGTGAATGCATGGCCTGGTTCGACAGCATGAGCAGTATCTAGCATAAGAGGGAATATCAATCCTTTACAAAACTCAGAAATTAAAGTTCACTCACACCACTCCTAAGCTGCCATATTTCATCATCAGCCAAGCTCCTGACACAGGGGTTCAAAGAAATTAAAGTCTTGTTTTTCTTGATGCCCACGGAGAGTTTGCAGTCACCTGGCTGTGGGCTGCAGCCCTGTGGATGGAAAGCACGTCTGAGTCAGTGCCTCTGTCAGGAGACAGATGGAAGCGGCCACATGACCCCTGGTCCCACATCCATTCCACCAAATGGAGAGACATGACAAGCCTTTTATTTTCAGGACAAGGCGTCATTGATTATTCCCTGTTAATGCTTCCCTGTCGATGGCGGGCAGGGACTAGAGGGAAATGGAAGGATGTGATATCCGGGCCCCCCAAAGGGAAAATCAATGTGATATGGTTTGATATTTCATCCTAGGATAACCTCTTTCTCTGAGCTCCAACCCACAGGCCACTGTTTCTCTCCCCACCAACGCTACCAGACACTGTCACCTCCTCTCACAGTCATCGAAGGACACAGAGGGAGGAGACAGATGAGGAGTGGGCACCAAAAATGATTAAACTCTGCTTTTGTTTTCTTTTAGGAATGTATAGCAACAAAACAGTCTACGAGCTGTGCTGGGACTTCCTCAGCAGCATCAGATCAGAAGGGAAGAGTCTACTAAGTCAGCTGAAGAAACCCTTGTCTGACTTATTACAGATGCAACCCACAGAACACTAATCTCAAAGGACGACCTTGGAAAACCGACAACCTAGAAACTGCCTGCCCCCTGGCACAATGCGGAAAGTTACAAGTTGAGAGCAAGAGGCAAAGACTTGTAATGCAGGGAAGTGAGAGGGAGAAAGCAACCTCTTTCTTTGTGTACACACACGCCCACACACACGTGCGCACGCACACATACACACACACACATCAAACACCAAGTATTTATGTTCCCCCTCCCCCAAAAGAATCCAACATTCAAAACAAAACTCTCATGAATCTTGTATGTAACAGAAAGGGGAATTTTTGTTCCTTCTGGGGTTTCAGGGTAAAGAGGAAACACCACCACTTTATTATCTTTTAAATGGGGATGCAAAACAATAATATCCAGATACTTAAAGCTATGCTCACCCTTTGGTTCCAGACAAGGCATCTTGTTAGCATTTAACCTCATCAGCGCTGTAGCCACACAGATCCAGAAACTGTGTTAGTTTATTTTGTGCTGCTTAGTTTATTTTGCAGTGTTGCTTCTGGAAAGCTCCAGGTTGTTCACTGCTTTTTCTCTTTCACGTAGGAGTTGTGCTGGGAGAAATGAATAGTGGTTTTCCCTGCTTTCCTTGCTCCCTGGGGACAGGAATCAGGGACTGAGCCCTCTGCCTGGGAAAGGCTGAACCAGGTGAACTGCAACAGGCTTTTCCAACTCTGATTCTATGTAGGGTTCCTGTGGTACAGACTCATGGGGCTGAGCCAAGGAGTCTGTTTTCTGCCTGTTGGGGGAATTGGGCAACTCATGTTTTACATACCGATGCAGTGTGGATATCAATTCTACTGGAGTTCTTTTAAGTACTACTTTATCCAATGCATTCGTAAATGTATACGATTATATCTGTGTTACTCACAGGAGCTACTGTTTAATATCTTAAACTAAAAGCATGTGTCTTCACAGGAACATGATTCATTTCGGTTATGCAATTCACAAATAACCTGCAAGGATGCTGCCACTGAAGCTGTGGGTTGCAAACATCCTACACAGTGTTGCTGCACATCCCTGGATTCATCTCTCCACAGGGAATCAACTTCACACTTTGGGTTCTACCCCATCGACTGGTCACAGTCATTCCTGCCTGAGTCACTCTCCCCTGGACTCTGGTACACCATTAGTCTCATTTCCCTGCGGCCTGGGGTCTTTCCTCCACCCCACACTAGCCAGTGAGGGGCTCAGGTCTTTTGAGGTTAGGAGAAGAGGGAGAAACAAACACTGGCAAGCACTTAGTCCCACACCAGTGATATGGTATAGGAGGGTGAGTATCCTAATCAGAACAGATACTGGCCAAAAGACTCAGGGTCAGAATCCCAATGTGTCTGATGCTGTGGAAGTTTCTTTTCAAACAATGTGGAGAATATACATGGCCTGATAGCCTATTTGAAAAGAAAATGCCATGGGCCCTCAAGGATCCCCAAACTGCAGGAGGGTTGGAGCTCGCGGACAGTCCAGGAGGGAAGGACTCTGTGTAATACTTCCTGCTGAGGCTCTGGGCTTAAAGGGGAGCTGGGACTGCACATGCCCTCCCCTCAGCTCTCAGATATCCGCTTACACTCAAAAACACCTTTCCATGCTCATACACTTTTTTGGGCTTTCATTTGCCTTGTTTCATTGAATAAAATACGCTTCGAGAAAAATGCACAATCATAAGTGTACAGCTCCATGTACACTCTCTTTTACAAAGAGAACTGTCTTAGTTTATTTCGTACTGCTGTAACAGAACACCTGAGACTGGATAATTTACAAATAAGAGAAGTTTACTTTTCACAGTTCTGGGGGCTGGGAAGTCCAAGATCAAGGCATCAGAATCTGATGAGAACCTTCTTGCTGCATCCTCACACAGCAGATGGTGGAAGGAGGTGAACCCACACCCATGAGCCCTTTTTATAGCATCATTAATTCATTCACGAGTCTTCAGTGAACTTTAATTTCTGAGGTTTGTAGGGGATTGGTATTCCCTCATATGCTAGATGTTACGCTTGCTGTCAAAACCAGGCCATGCATTCACTCTTTCATGATAGACTCGGGATACAGCAAGAACACATCCTCTAAACAAAGACAGAACATGACCACAATTTCCACAGGCCCTTCTTCTCCCTCCAGTGACTACTCACATCTACAGCAAGCACAATCCTGATTTTTAACAGCAAAGTTCCGTTTTGCATCTTCTCAACCCTGTATAAATGGAATCATATAATGCATTCTCATCTTTGACTTCTTTTGCTCAACACTGTAATTCCGAGATTCATACATGTTGCTGCGTACAGTTTGTTAATCCTCATTTCTGTACAGTGTTCTGTTCTATGAATATACCACCACTTAGGAATTCATTACCCTATTGATGGGTACTGGTATCATTTCCAGTTTCCACTGTTATATGTAGCACTGTTGTGTACATATGTTTTGATGCATATATGGATGTATATGTATATTTCTATGCGGTTTGTACTTCACAGTGGAATTTCTGGTAGATTGGGTTTGTGTATATTCAGCTTTAATGAACATTGTCAAATAACTTTCCAAAGTGGTTGTACAAATTTACTCCCTGACAGTAGTTTATGAGGGTGTTCACTGTTCCATATCCTTACTTAGTAGTTGGCGTTATCTTTTTAAATTTAGACTTTCTGTTGAATGTGTAGTAATATCGCATTGAGTTTTCATTTGCATTTCATGGATGACTAATGACATTTAAGCACTTTTTGATGTGTCTATTGGCCATTCGGATATTCTCTTTTGTGATGTTTTCTTCAAGCCATTTGCCCATAATTTCACTGGATCATCTGTTTGTTTTAATTGATTTGTAGTACTTTTAAAAATAGATTCTGAATGCAAATCTTTGTCAAATATTTGTGTTACAGGTATAATCTCCTTTTTTATGGCTTGCTTTTTTACTAATGGGGTCTTTTGATATATAGAACATTTCAACTTTAATATAATTCAATAATTATAGTAATCATTTTCTTTCTCTTCCTAGATAGTGCTTTTGGTATTTTATTTTTTAAATCTTTACCTACTTCAAGTAAATGAAGATACTTTCCTTTTTTTAACCATAATCTTTACTTTTTTATACTTTGATCTTTATGATGCAATCTATATGGACTTGGTTTTTTTCAAGCTGTGAAAACAGGGATCAAGATGTATATTACCTGTGAACATCCAACTAAGTCAGCACCATATATCGAACAGCTCACCCATTCCTTGCTGCACTACATCATTACCTTTGTCCTTAGTTAAGTGACTACGTGTTTGGATCAGCTTCTAGACTCTGTTCTGTTTCACTGTTTTATTTGTTTATTCTTGCACCAATACCACATGGTATTAATTACTGTAACTTTATAAGAAGTCTTGATAGCTAGCAGTGTGTCTTCCAGCTGTGTTCTTTAAACACTCTTCTCTATTCTTGGTCTCTAATGTTTCCATATGTTTCAGAATCAGCTTAATTTCCCCCAAGAAATCTGCTGTGATTTGGACTGGAATTGCATTAACTCTGTAGACCAGTCTGAAAATAACTGACATCTTTACAATACTGAGGCTTTCAATTCATGAACACAGCAGATCTCTCCATTTATTTAGATCTTATTTATTTTTCCTCTGTAATGCTTTCCATATAAAGATTATTTTCTCTCTTTCATTAGATTTATTATCAGTTTATGTCTTTGATGCTATTGTAAATATTTTTAAATTTCATTTTTGAACTGAATATTGCAGATATATAAAAATATCCTTGATTCTTGTATAGTAAACTTGAACCCAGTAGCCTTGCTAAATTTACTTATTTCTAATAAATTTGTTGACCATAGATTCTTTTGAATGTTCTACATAAACAATCATGTGCTTTGCAGTCTGTAACTTTTTTTCCTTGCCTTATTGCAATGGTTAAGATCTCTAGTACAATGTTTAATAGAAATAGTATTCGGAAATATTCCTAATCTCAGGGTGAAAGCTTTTAATATTTCACTATTAACTATGATATTTCCTGTAAGATTTTTACTGATGATCTTTACCAATGTAAAGATGTTTCCTTCCAGTCCTAGTGTGTTAAGTGTTAACTATGAATATGTATTTGATTTTATCAAATGCTTTTTCTGCATCATTCTATTGAGATATGTTTTCTGCCTTATGATGCTAATATAGTGAAATACACTAATATTTAAATGGAAACATAATTCATATATCTTAAAAATCATAATTTTAAAGAGTACAATTCAGTGGTTTTTAGTATATTCACAAAGTTGTGAACTATTACCATCATATAACTCCAGAACATTTTCATCACTCCAGAAAGAAACCTCATACCTACTAGCAGTCCTTCCCCATTTCCCTTTTCCCCTTGGCAGCTACTAATCTACTGTCTGTCTCCAATATCTATCTCTATGGATTTGCCTATTCTGAACATTTCATGTGAGTGGAATATGGCCTTTTGTGTCTGGCGGTTTTCAACTAGCATAATATTCTCAAAGTTAATCCATGTTGCCACATGAATCAGTACTTCAGTACTTTTCATGGCAGAATGATGTTTTATTGTACAGATACACTACATTTTGTTTACCATTCATCAGTTGATAGGTACTTGGGTGGTTTTCACTTTTAGTCTATTGTAAATAAAGCTATAATGAACATTTGTGTACAAGCTTTGGGGGGTACATAAGTTTTTAACTGTCTAGGAGTGGGCGTAAAGTGGCATCTTGTAGTTTTAGTATTTCTTCAGTGACTAATGATATTGAGCATCTTTTCATGTGCTTGTTGGCCATGCATACATCTTCTTTGGAGAAATGCTTACTCAAGTCTTTTTGCCCATTTTTAAATTGGATTGTTTACCTTTTGGTTGTTGAGTCATAAGAGTTCTTTATATATTCTGGATATCAGACCCTTATCTGATATATGATTTGCAAATATTTTCTCCCATTCTGTGGTCATCGTTTCATCTTCTTGACAGTGTCTTTTTGAAGGACAAAATTTTAAATTTTGACAAAGTCTTACTTATCTATTTTTTTTTCAATTGCCTGTGTGTGTGGTGTCATATCTAATAAACCATTACCTCATCCAAGGTCATGAAGATTTATGCGTTTGTTTTCTTCTCAATGTTTTCTAGTTTTAGCTCTTACATGTAGGTCTTTGATATGTTTTGAGTTAATTATGCATATTGTATAAAGAGAGATCCAACTTCATTATTTTGCATGTGGATATCCAGTTGTCCCAGGTAGTTTGTCAAAAATAAATCCAGTTGAATGGGTTGAAAACACTGATTTTGTGATGTTAAGCCAAAATCTTGCATTTCTAAAATAAATAATTCACTTAACTTTACTTTCTAATATTTTCTTTAAAATATTTATAAGTATGTTCATTTGATATAGTGACCTATAATTTTCCTTTCTTGTAATGAACCTGCCACCCTTTGGTATTAAAATTATGGTAGCCTCAAAGTGAATCGGGAATTATGTTTCTTTTTCTATTATTTCAAACAGTTTGTATAAGACTAGTGTCAATTCTTTAAATGTTTAAAAGAATTTGCTGGTGAAGCAAAAATCTGGACTGGGGATTTGTTTATGGGAAAGTTATAGTTACAGATTCAACTTTTTTTTTTTTTTTTCTTTTTTTTCTGAAACACAGTCTCACTCTGTCATCCAGGCTGGAGTGCAGTGGTGTGATCTCGGCTCACTTCAATCTTCACCTCCCAGGTTCAAGCGATTCTCATGCCTCAGCCTCCTGAGTAGCTAGGATTACAGGAGCATGCCACCACGACCAGCTAATTTTTGTATCTGGTCTCAAGCTCCTGACCTTAAGTGATCCACCTGCCTCAGCCTCCCAAAGTGCTGGGATTACAAGTGTGGGCCACTGTGCCCAGCCCAGATTCAACTTCTTAAATAGATATAGACAATTCAAATTTTCTATTTATTCTTTTGGGTGGTTGTTGTTGTTGTTGTTGTTGTTACAGGGTCTTACTCTGGTTGCCCAGGCTGGAGTGCAGTGGCAGCATCTCAGCTCATTGCAGCCTCGACCTCCCGGGCTCAGGTGATTCTCCCACCTCAGCCTCCTGAGTAGCTGGGATCACAGGTGCACGCCACCACGCTCAGCTGATTATTTGTATTTTTAGTAGAGATGGGGTTTCACATGTTGGCCAGGCTGGTCTTGAACTCCTGGACTTAAATGAGCCCCCCACTTTGGCTTCCCAAAGAGCTGGGATTACAGGCATAAGCCACCATGCCCAGCCTTCTATTTACTCATGAGCTGGTAAATTGTATTTTCCTAGAAATTCCATTTCATGTGGATTTTCTGATTTGCTGACATAAAGTTCTTCATATTATATTCTTAGAATACGAAGATTTGGGGTTTTTAAAAACCTCGGGCTTTTTCTAGGGTTTTATATTGGTAATTTGTGCCTTTTTTCTATTTTTAAAATAGAGTTTAGAGTAGTTTTAGATTCACAGCTAAATTGAGCAGAAGGTACAGAGAGTTCCCATATACCTTCTTCCCCCACACATGCACAGCCTTCCTCACCAGAGTGATACATTTGTTACAATCAATACATTATCATAACACAGTGACACATCTTTATCATCCAAAGTCCATAGTTGATACACTAACGTTCACTATTAGTGTTGTACATTCTATGGGTTTTGATAAATGTATAATGGCATTTAGCCATTATTATAGTATCATACAAAGTATTTTCACTGCCCTAAAAATCTTCTGTGCTCTGCTTATTCATCTCTCCTTCCCCTCTAACCCTTGGCAACAATTCATCTTTTTACTGTCCCCGTAATTTTGCCTTTTCATATAGATGAAATCATACTGTATGTCTCCTTTTCAGATTGGCTTCTTTCACTTAGCAATATGCATTTAAATTTCCTCTATGTCTTTTCATGGCTTGATAGATCATTTCTTTTCAGAGTTAAAAATAATATTCCATTGTCTGTATGTACCAGATTGTTTATCCATTTACCTGCTGAAAGACATCGTGGGCAATTACAAATAAGTCTGCTACAAACATCTGTCTGCAGTCTTTCTGTGGACATAAGTGTTCAGCTCATTTGGATAAATACCAGGAAGCATGGTTGCTAGATTGTCTGGTAAGAGTATGCTTAGTTTTGCAAGAAACTGCCAAACTGTCTTTCATCATAAGCTGTGCCATTTTTCATACCCATTAGCTAATTCCCATTAGCGTTCCTGTTGCTCCATGTGCTCACCAGCATTCAGTGTTGTCAGTGTTTTGGAAAATCACCATTGTAATAGGTATGTCATGATATCTCATTATTTTATTCTGCAGTTCCCTAATGACATATGATGAGCATCTTTTCATATGCTTATTTTCCATCTGTATATCTTCTTTGGTGAGGTATCTGTTCAGATCTTTTGTCCACTTTTTAATTAAGTGCTTTTTTTTTTTTTTTCTTATTGTTGAGTTTTAAGAGTTCTTTTTACAGTTTGGATGACAGTCCTTTGTCAGATGTGTCTTTTGTAAACATTTTATCCCAGCCTGGGACTTATGTTCTCATTTTCTTTTTTTTTTTTTAGATCAGTCTTGCTAGGGGTTTATCAATATTATTAGTCTTTTCAGAGAACCAATCTCTGGGTTTGTTGCTATCCTTTTTATACTTTTTGAGACTGCCTTTAGACTTTTTAATGCAAGTTTTGATGTCATTTAAAAATTGCCCTAGTTCAAAATACTGTCTAACATCTATTGTAATTTATTTTTGAACTGTCAGTTATTTAGAAGTATAATGCTTAATTTCTAAATATTTCAGGCTTTTCTGGGGTTTTTAAAAAATTGATTTTTAGAGTAATTTTACTTTGGTCAGAGAACATATTTTAGATGATTTACCCTTTGGAATTCGTTGGGACTTAAAGACCAGCATATGATAAATTTTGGTAAAAATTCCGTGGGTACTTGGAAAGAATACCTCTTCTGACAGTGCTGGTTATAGTATTCTACAGACATCAGTTAGGGTAAATTTATTATTCATTTTGTTGTAATCGTCCATATTATTAATGACTACTTGTACTATCAGGTACTTCTAGGTCTGTAATTTTGTTTTCTATATTTTGAAGCTATATTATTAGTTGCATTAAAATACAAACTACATCTTTCTGGTAAATTTATCCTTTTATCTCTATGAAATGTTCCTCTGTGTCCTTAGTAATGCTTCTTGACTTACATTTATCTCAACTGATATTTGTATAGCTATATCAGCCTTTTTTGGTTGGTGTGTTTTTATCGTCCTTTTACTTTCAATCTTTCTCTTAACACTCAAAGTATGCCTCTTGAAAGCCAGATATAGTTAGGTTTTTAAAATATTTACCCATGTGTTAGGCAGCCTCTAACCTCTAATAATGAGGTCATTAAGATGACCTCAAATGACCAACCTCTTGGTATTAAAGCCTTTTGTAATCGCCTTCCTTGTGTGAGGACTGAACCTGACTAACCTCTAGTGAATTCTAATGGTTAGTTTTGCTCATGCAAAATGGAGTCACTTGTGTCAAACCCTGACAAAATGGAGCCAGGGAAGGCTATGAAAGGAGGGATTTTGTGCACGATTTGCCTGATAACAGAAGCGAATCAAAGCTTACCATTTAAGTCACACAAAGACAGCAGGACAGCTAATCACTTTTGTAAGAACACTTGCCCAACACACTGACTCATATGCAAGGCCAATCGAACAAAATATAATTTTAAGATTACAAATTTCAGCCAACAACTGCGGCCACTGACAAATCACCACTTGCCAGCTCCCAAAAGACACTATCCCCAATGACTTTCTTTCAAAACAACTTGTATAACCTCCTGTTTCCCCAATAAAACCCTAACATTTTCCTTTCCTCTGGACATACTGGAGGACACCTTGGTCTGTATGTATGACCTGGTTTGCAATCCCACATCTTGTGTATTATTCCCCAATAAAACATTTTTACTTAGAGATTCATCTTTCTATACATTTTTATGTTGACACACGTTATTTTGCATGTATAGATACAATTCTCTCTGTAGGGCAAATTCCTAGGATTGATGGGTTTAAAAATGTAATGTACCTTTGTAATTTTAATAAGATAGTGTCAACCCTTTATAGTTTGCACTAGTTTATACAATGTATGAGACAATCTAACTACACACTTGCCATTATAGTGTGTTAACACACTTTAGTATTTTTGGTAGGTGAAAAGCTTCTATTATTAAGCATTTTCATATGCTTTAAAGTCATTTGTATTTTCTCTTCTATTAAACGTCTCTGTTAATCTCCTTTGCCCATTTTTATATTGGATTGCTAATCTGTTTTCTTTTTTATTGATAGGGACTCTTTCTGTTTTAGATAACTTAGTCCCTCATCTTGGCAGAGTTACACATTTCTTGCCCAGGTTCTCATTTGCATTTGCTTATGGTGCTACTGTCACGATGAAATTTTTTATGTCTATGAAGTCTAATCTAGCAGTCTTTTCTTTTATGGCTTCTGGGTTTTGTGTCATACTTAGAAAGGCCTTCCCCACTCTTAGGTTATAAAATAACTTTTCTTTTTTTTTTTTTCTACTTTTAGAAGTATTTTTTTAATGTTTAAATCTTCAGACTGTCTGTAATTTGTCCTGGTATAAGAGGTGAAGTATAGATCCAACTTAATTTTTTTCAACAGAGCCCTACCTAGTAGTTCCCACCCCATTTGCTGACTAATCTTTTTTCCACTGATTGAAAAGCCACCTTTATCATCTTCTCAATTCTTGTATTTAGATCTATTTCTGAACTGTTCTGTTCCACTCATCTGTATGACTACTCACAAATTACTACCACTGTTTTAATTGCTGTAGATGTAAACATTTTAATATCTAGTAGTCTCCCTCTATCACTATTGGTTTTGAATATGAACTTTAGAATCAATTTATGTAATTTTTTTCAATTCTATTGATATTTTTATTGAAGATCACATTAGATTTGTAAATTGAGAGAAGTTATATCTTTATGATGCTGTGTATTTCTATGCGAGAACGTGGTATATCTTCCCATTTGTTTGGGCCTTGTTTCATCTCTCATTAGCATTTTAACCTTTTCTACAAATAATATGTCTTGTGTTTATTCCTATGTTATCATTTATGTTTTGTGCTGTTATAAAATGGGTCTTTTCTTCCCTTAGAGCTTGACATTAGACATTGTATCTATAAAAGCTATTGATTTCTGAAAATTAATTTATTCTTATTTTGCAAGGTCTGGTTAGTCTTTAGTTTCTAAGTAAAAAACTCAGTATCATCTGAAAATTACAATTTTCTCTTCTAATTTCTGTATCTTTCTTTCACTTGTCTAATTGTTTCGCCTACGTCCTACAGAACATTTTTAAATAATAGTGCTAATTAGTGGACATCTTTTTCTTGTTCCTGACTTTAATGAAATTGCTTCTGGTATTCTCAATTAAGCACAACGCAGGCTTTGGATTGAGATAAATATATTTTATCATATTAAGGAAACATCCAGCTATTCCTAATATTAAATGATCCTTGAATTCCTGAAATAAGCCTTATTTAGTCATGGTGAATTAGTCTTTCATCTAGAGCCAGCCTGACTGGGTTCAAATCCCGGCACCATTACTTCTTGGTTTTTGTGTTCAAGCATAATCCTTCACAACTTTATGACTCAGTTTCTTTGTCTCTTAAATGGGGATGATAAGAATATCTACTAATTAGGTTGCTGTGAAAATCAATTGACTATATGGAAAGTTGAGCATCTTTTCATATGTTTGAGAGACATTTGCATTTTTTTCAGTGAACCGTCTGCTCATATCTCTTCCACAGTGGTCTACAGGAAATTCTCTATTTTTGTTATTTATAAATTAGAAGGATTAGCCTTTAATCTGTGATGTAAGTTGCAACCATGTTTCTGGGTTATCACTTGTATTTTAGTTTGCTTACTGTGTATATGCATACAAGATTTTTTTAAAACAGTCAAATATATCTCTTATTGCATCTGAATTTTTAGTAGTATTTAGTGTGGAAGAGTATATTATTGGTTCCAAAACTTTTCAGTTCCCTATATCCCCATCCTTTGCCATGTGGATTTACATTCCCTTCTACCAAAGGAGTGGAGTGTATTTTTGTACTGGTCCAAGGAGATGAGAGACACTTAGAGCAGATATACCCCAGCTGAGTTCAGTGGCATTATTATGCAATAGCTAACCCAGGTTACAAAGCAAGGGTCCATAGTCTTTTTTAAATAAAAGTTTGGATAGTGAATATTTTAGAGTTTGCGACCACATAAAGTCTCTGTTCCAAGATCTCCTCTTTTTGTTATTGAACACTTTAAAGGTGGAAGAAAAAACAAAGCAAAACACCATTCTTAGCTTGCAGCAGCCCAAAACTAGGCCTTGGGTCAGTCAGATTTGGCCTACAGGCTATGTAGCTTGCTGACCCCTGTCACAGAGGAATTCATCTTTTTTTTTTTTTTTTCTAGTAGTTGTATAGTTTAAATTGTACAATTAAATCTCTCTTCAATTTGAAAATTATCCTGGCATAGTGTGAGAAACAGATCCACTTTTTCCTGTATGGTTATATATTTATATGTAGCCACTAAACTATATCCAATTATCTCAACACCATTCATTTTTATAATCCATCTTTCCCCCCTACTGACTTAGGGCACCACCTTTATTGTATCCTGAATTGTCATATGCAATTGGGCCTGTTTCAGAATTTTCTATATTGTTCCATTGACCTATGCATGCACCTCTACCACACTTTCAGAGTTGAGACTTTGTTTTAATACGTAGTGGGACTAGCCCTCCTCCTACCAAGTGCTCTCTTAAAAGGGTTTCCTTGGGCTGCTCTTGTGTATTTGTTCTTCTAAATGAACTTTACAATCAATGTGTCAAGCTCCAGAAAAAAAACTGATGGCATTTTGGGGGTCCCATAACATCTTTTTGCAGAGTACACAGGCCCAGATTTTAAACTACTTACTAAATTTGTTTAATGTTAAGAACTAATCACATTTTCTATTTCCCCTGAATGAGTTTTGAGAAATTATTTTTTCTAGGAATTTTGTCTAAGCTTTCAAATTTATTGGCTTAAGTTGTTTATATTCATAACTTTATCTGTGAGAGTTCTTTGATAACTGGATTGAAGGTTCATTCCTCCAGAGAGAATCTGTGGTTGCTTCTAGTAGTTACCTGGGGTTACAATTGGCTTGGGTCTACGGTAAATTAAATTTCCTCATGCAGTATTCTGCACCATACAAGTAGTACAAATTTGAGCCCCAACCCTCTATATAAGGGACAACTTGTTCAACATTTTTAGGTTGGTAGGAGAGAAACAACTTTTCCTTCACCCAGGGCCAAAGTCAGGAAAGTTTTGTCTTACTTGCTTTCCTAGGTTTAAGCTTTCATGTCATTTTTTACTTCTATAGATTTTTTTCATTTCTCATCATTCTTCTGGGTATTTAGAAACAATTTTTGTTTTTTTGTGTTTGTTTGTTTTTCTAGAGGAGCAATGATAAAACTAACTTCAAAAGTAAAAGAATTCTGTAAGGATGCTCAGTACCTCAGCATCACGCAATATACCCAGGTAACAAACCTGCACGTGTACCCCTCAAATCTAAAATAAAAGTTAGAAAAAGAAAAAAAAATCTTTTCCATGCATTTCATGGCTTTAGGGCTTAGATTATACTAAGCTAAGAAGATAAAAATTGACTGACCTTTGGCTGCAAAACAAAAAGAGTTTGCTACTGACTGCTATGGCATAAATGTTTGTGTCCCCCGAAAACAGGTGGAAATCCTAATCCCCAAAGTGTTGGTATTGGAGACAGGGCCTTTGGGAGGTCATTAGATTAGGAGGGTGGAGCCCTACTGATTGGGATTTATGCCCTTATACAAGAGACCCCAGAGAGCTAACTAGTCCCCTTCACCATGTGAGGACACAACTAGAAGGTGACATCTATGAACCAGAAGGCAGGCTCTCACCAGACACTGAATCAGCCAGCACCTTGATCTTGGACTTCCCAGACTGTGAAACTGTAAGAAATAAATTTCTGTTGTTTATTTAAAAAAAAAAAATAAGGCAGCAAGATACATTAGCATACAAAATCAGTAGCTTTTATATATAGAGCAATAACCAGTTAGAAGACATAATGGCAGAGGAAATCTCACTTACTAGCAAATAAATTAAATACTTAGGGATAAGCTTAGCCAGAAACGCACAAAACCTACACAAGGATAATTTTAAAACACTGCTGAAAAGGCACAAAATAGACTTGAATAAATGGAAATACATCCTCTGTTCTTGGATAGGATGACTCCACATTTTAAAGATGTTAGTTCTCCCTAAATCAGTTAATATCATATAATATCAATAAAATACCAATGTACCTTAAAAAATGAATTTAGACAAGTTGATACTAAAGTTCATATGGAAAAACAAACATGTTTGAATAGCCAGAAGCACAACAAATAGGAAAAATTATAAGGGGGACTAGCCTTGCCAGTCATTAAAACATACTATAAAGTCTCTATAATTAAAACAGTGTGGTACCATGCACAAGTAGACCAGTGGAATAGAATAGAAAACCCAGAAAGACCCAAGTACATATGGATCCTGGATTGAATACCAAACCAGAAAAACAACATTACTGGGAAAACTGCTATAATTCAAATAAAGTATGTAGTTAATAGGATTGTGCCAATGTTAATTTCCTAGTTTCAATAATTGTACCATTGGTATGTAAGTTAACATTAGGAGAAGCTGAGAGGACACACAGGAAATCTATTTTTGCAGCTTTTCTGTTAAGTCTAATTTTTTTTTTTTTTTTTTAAAGGTTTTGGATCAAGAGCCCCTGAGAATGTGGAAAGGGAGCTCTGTGTCAGGCTAACATGGAACACCAGAGGGAATAAATCACCACTGCTCACATTCCCTGAGTTGGTCTCACTTTATCTCTGGCTGGTCAGCTTTTGCTTGGATTCTATAAAATACATGTCTTTTCAATAAATTCCATGTCATGCTTTAAAATGTAAAATTAAAAATTGGTGTTATAAAAAGTTTTTGTTAATCCTCCAGATGCATTTCTTTGTTTTCATTGGTAGGGTCTTTAAAAATACTTAGTCATGCTAATTGAAATACTTACTTCATTTCTTCTACGACAATTGTTATATTAGATTTCTTTTGATGTCATTTTTTGGCAAATTATACCTTCCTAGAAAATTATCCATTTAATCCAAGTTTTTTAATTGTTTGCGTACAGTTGAGCAAAGTATATTTTATGGCTCTTATATATTATCTGGTAATTTTTATTTTGTGTTTGTCTTCTCTTGTAATGGTGGCTAAAATGTTACATATTTTACTGCATATTTTAAAAATTAGCTGTTTAATTCTGTTTCCCCATTTTTCTAATTAATTTTTCTGGATTCTTTTAGTCTGCTTTTAAAAGATGCCTTTTCCTAATATTTTGAGTTATACAACATTTATCTTAGTTTTTAATATACAAATTTTAGGGCAACGAATTTTCCTCTGAGCACTGTTTTATGTGTATCTCAGAGGAACAAATTTATAGTCTAGACATGAAATGCTTTTCAATGCTTTGCATTTCCTAATCAACCCAAGAATAGTTGAAGAGCTCAAAAACATTTTAGATTGCAGATGAGCAGTGTTTTCTGGCTTTAATTTATTGCATTCTTTTTTTTTCTGACCACTTATCCTCAAATTCTAAGTTTATTACATTTTTATCAGCAAATGCCATCTGTTGTTCCTTTTCTCTGTTCTGAAACTTATGTTTTCTGTATGCTCTAATACACAGTCAAATGGGGAAATGTTTTATGGGTACTTTAAAGTGCAGTTACCATTTTTAGGGTAAAGTCTAGTATGTATCAACTAGATCTTATGTATCTTATTTAAATCATCCTATGTCCTAGGTTTTATCCATTGATTTGTCATGAACTGACAGAACTGAATTAAAATATCTGACTAACACTGTATTTCAGTTTCTTCCTGTGTCTCCCATGGCTTCCAATACATAAATGGTTTTCCATTATTTGGTACAGATATTGAGAAACATTATATCTTGTGAGTCACACCCTTTAGCATTATGTAGTGTTTTTCTTTTTCTTTTTTTTTTTTTTTTTTTTTGAGACGGAGTCTCGCTCTGTCGCCCAGGCTGGAGTGCAGTGGCGCAATCTCGGCTCACTGCAAGCTCCGCCTCCCGGGTTCACGTCATTCTCCTGCCTCAGCCTCCCGAGTAGCTGGGACTACAGGCGCCCGCCCCTGCGCCCGGCTAATTTTTTCTATTTTTAGTAGAGACGGGGTTTCACCATGGTCTCGATCTCCTGACCTTGTGATCCGCCCACCTCGGCCTCCCAAAGTGCTGGGATTACAGGCGTGAGCCACCACGCCCGGCCTATTTTTCTTTCAATTCTTTTTCCCTAAGTTCAACCTTGCCTGATATGCAGACTACAACTCATTTTCTTATTTGTGTTTGCTTGGTTTACTTTTGCTCAACCTTTCTGAATCTTATAACATGAAATTAGTGTTTGCTGCCATTTTTGCCTTTTATCTATGGCTAAGTTTACTTTTATTAATATGACAGGTACATTTGTTCCTATTCTATTGTTTTAGAAATCTTTCATTTTTGTGATTTGTTTGGTTGTGTATACATGTTTTTTCTCATAATTAGCAGTCTGAATTTTTCTTCTAGTGATAATCTCTTTAATCATATTTTCATATGATCCCCATAATCCTCTATTTCATTAGTCAATATACCTTCTCTAGTATGAGCAATGAAAAATTAGTATATTTACCTCTCCTCCCTATACTATTTTAATAATGGAACATAAAAGTCACTTTCTTATTTCTATGTACAAAAGCTAGACTATATCACCTAATTTAAAATGCTGGTCAGTCAGAAGCTGTTCAGGAAAAATGTTGGCCCAAAACTCACAATTATTTCACTTTTATGCAGTTTCAAAAGGTTTAGCTAACTTTATTTATAGCACGGTATTAATGAGACCAAAATCATGGGATCAGAACTTAGTGTGAGCCAGTAGATTGGTTTTATCCCATGGACACTTTCTGTAAGCTTAAAATATCAAAGATTGCTAAGGTGTTCAGTCCAAAAGGGGTAAACAGATCAACACAAATTTACCGTCACTACTGAGAAACAAAGCCCAAAAAACTTAACTGGCAGTTGAACAACTTCATCGCTGAAGAACAGTACAAGGAACTAAGATCATCACATTGTGCATTAAACTCTACTAAGTCGGTGGTTCAAGGGGAATAACCTCAGACTGGTATCATGCTAGAACATGTAATGGAATCAGTCAGCCATGATTCCAAATAAAGCATTACTTCCAATTCAGTTTAACCTAGTTTTAACATGTCAGTAGCTCCTACCAATAAGTGGGCCTAGCTATATTTCCAACGGAAGGTGACCAAGGCAATGCAAACCTGTTCACATCTCAGTTCCAGCTTTGTATGCACAATGGGCCAGTTGCAGTAGGGTTTCCATGAATACACCCTGAGCTTAGCAGAGGAATACTGCAATAGTTCTCCAACTCAACAAGTAAGCCAGTATACACAGGACCCTTCACTTCCTGTCTCCTGCCTTCCTCTCTCTGTTCCTCTACAAGCTTTACATGTGGGCCATAGGAAAACACTTGCAGTGCTCTGAACAAACCATGCTCTTACCCTTGGAGGGCTTGATCCACTCTTCTTAACTCCTGCTCATCCTTCAGGATTTCATTCCGTGTTTTTTTTTTTTAACTCTTCCACTGCGCAGTTTGAGTTAAAAGTGCCCTCTTCCTTGCTGCCAAAATACCCTGTCATTCTAATACTTGCTTTTCTTGTCTCTTCCTCAGAAGACCATGAACATCATGACAGCAGGAATGCCTTCCTTCTCTGTATACCCAGCTCCTAGCAGAGTGCTTGGCATAAAATGTGTTCTATACACATCTACTGAATAAAGGGACATTTCTAAAAGCCAAGACTGTTAAGGCAGCTTTTGCTAACAGTCAAAGAAATGTTTACCAAGGTGTTGAAAAGTCTATCACTAACATTACGATCTCATAACACGTATCTTCCTCACTTAGGAATCAGTTGTGCCTTGGTACACAAAGGACAATACCTTTTTATTGCCATAGGTTTGCAAGATCTGCAAGATTTAATTGACTTTTCTCTCGCTCTGGTCACTCTCAAGAACAAAACTAGGTTGTTATAAGAGGATGTCACAGAAACCAGCTATCTCCATTCAATGATGTACGCACAGAGAAGGGATGAGCCCATTCAGTGGCCTGGTAGAGAAACAGCCCAAGAGAAACAAGTCAATAGAGGTCTCATCAGACACTGGCCCAGGGCCCAGTGGCCCACAGCTTATGCATACGTACATGCCCTCTGACAGTTCAGTTTGTCAAAAGAGGCAGCAGAGGTATTGGTTGGGAACAGACACTCTTTAACATCAAACAGACTTGAATCTGAACCTTCACTGATGCTTAATAGATATGTGACTTGAGCAAGTTTGTCTATAACTGTATTTCATTGTTTTAAAATGGAGACAAAAGTACCTACCCTTAGAGTTGCTGAATAAGTGAGATGTTGTTTCCAAATGGCAGACCACTAAGTACATATTTGCCATTATTATTATTAGGTATTCTGGACAGGGGCCTAATAGTCTCAAGGATAGTATATCTAAGGGGCCCAGGGGTATCCTGCTTTAGGGCAGTTATCCTCTTCCCTAAGAGGTCCCTGAGGAGCACTTGGCTTAATCAGTGTTCAGTAAATGTTTGTTGAATGGGGCAATGGCTCTGGTGGACCTTTGTTATTCTTATTGGCTGTCCAGCATCTGAAGTACCTTCCCACATGTGAGGAAGCTCAACTTTCCAGATAACCTCATTCTGACTTCCTAGCCAGGACACAGGCATATGACTACTAATCAGATCCACCTACCCCATATTTTGAATCAGAAACTAGCGAGTCAAAGACATCAGGAACACACAGCATCACTTCTGATGAAAGTGGAACCCATATATCCAGTTCCAGTGGCAGCATGCAATGGTAACAGTAGACTGGGAAATCAAATTTCACTGTATTCATAGGGCTAGTGGTGATGCCCCAATAAAAAGTTCCTTGATAAAGATCAACATGAAGCTCAAGGTCAAAAAGGGATGAGGCAGCCCAATTAAAAGTCTTAACCAGCAGCAGAAAGCCACAGATTGAAGACAGCATTAGGTGGAGGAGCCTCTTTTGGGCACAGGCCCCCTCACCAGGCCAAGACGCCGAAGAGGAGAAAGCAGAAGAGGGAGCACAGTCCAGGTCATCTTTTCACAAACAGCAACTCATAAGTAAACAGGAGTGATCCACCTTAGAATCTCACTAATCTAATCAGCAATTCCTCCTACTTCACTGGGCTTGGAGGAGGAACAAGGGAGGTAAGAGAAGGACCAGAGTCCTTTAGTATGCTTTCCTAGAAGCCTGCAGTGATTAGTGAATGTGAACGCTCCCCTCTAATCTGTGCTTTTAAGTTGGTGCATTAAGGTGGTATGGCAAAGGAACTCACTGGCACACAGGTGTTCATTTAAGTAACGAAGGTGGTGGCAGAGACCGGCATCCAGTCTGTGCTAGACTGACCTACCAAACAACCCAGAGAAACTGAGAAAGAGCAAAGAAGTGGGAGAAAAATCAGGAAAGCAGGGTCAGGAAAGGGAGCGTTCCAAAGAAGGAAGTGGTTATATAGCATCAGTATCATAAAAATCAACCTATGGGCTACATTTTGACAGTAGAAGTCACTGGTGAATCCAGCAAGACCAGTTTTCATGGTAGCAAGGGTAGCAGCCAGGTTTTAGAGCGGTGGTTCTCAGCCTCAGCTACACTTCTTTTTAAAGACTGAAACCCGTCCCACCTCCCCATGCTGACTTAATGGGTCTGTGGTCCAGTCCAGAATTAGGACGTTTTAAAGCTTCCCAGGTGATGCTAACATGCAGCCAGGGTTAAAAACTACTGCCTCAGTGGACTGCAGAATGGACAGAGTGCAGATAAGGGCAGTATACTTTAGTGGTAGTTAGGCTTTCAAAGGGTTGAGGAAAGGTATTTTTGTTTGAAGCAGGAGTATCTGAACATGTTTAAATGCAAAGCTGTATGTGCCAGGAGTGTGAGGCTGTATCTAGATCAAGTCATTTATCAAGGGAGAGGGCTTAGGGCACAGGAAAAGGGATTCGTCTTGGGCAGGACAGGCACGGGCAAGAAGGTAAGGAAGGGTGTGTGTGAGGGTGTCTAAGCGGGAAGTTCTGCCTGAGGCTGTTACGTGGTGGGGGAGGGCTGAGATTAACTGCTGAGATTGAGAGAAGGTGGGGGTAGAAAGGGTTTATAATAGCCAGTTTGCAGTAGCTGCTGACAACAGGAGGGAGTTTGAGATCAATATTGAGAGCAATTCAAATCGTTACCATGGTTTTGGGGTGGCATCAGTTTGCATGGTCATGAGATTTTTTTTTCATGGCCCGCTTGAGGAAGCAAGGTGTAGGACCTATACATAATGAAATGTGTTGATTTTGAGTCAAAGTCATGAAGGCCATCTTTAAGTTCTCTGATATTTTCTTACCCCTTTCAATTAAAAACATTTGAATGAGGGGTCAGCAAGGGTCAGAACTTTCTGAGAAAGAAAACATTAACTTATATAATTTACATCTTAAAGCCTTCTAACTTTTTAGTCTCACACCTTGATAATATCTAGTAACACTAACATTTGTGGCCAGAGGTAGTTTTAACCGGTCTTTAAGATGGAAAAGAAAAATTGTGTGGTGTTTTAAAAGACTGCAAAAATTGAAATGAGAGCTTAACAGCCTACACACATAAGCATCTGAGGAAATGAGAACTCCTAGTGTACCTTTGCAAACACAATGAACTCTTTAGCTATGCATATTCCCTGAAAAGACAGAACCTGGATTTCTGGGCTCTGGCAACCAGTTAGGACCCAGCCCAATTAACACAAGTAAAATATAAAGAAAAAATGGCCACGGTTTTTTTTTTCAAAGCCTTAAGATTAGAGTACCATATTCTGAAATGCTGAATCCACGAGTCGGACAATAACAACAACAACAAAGCATGAGATTGCTATTGGTCTCCAACCCCTGCAGAATCGCTAGCTGAAATCTAAAAAAAGACAACACGGTGTGATTAAGTGGGATCACAGAAAATTGATTTTTACATGCTCTGAAGTACTGAGATTCAATTCTAGCAAGAGATTATCAATAACTCAACAGCTATTTATTACACACCTATGTACCCAAGGTGGTTTTTTCTTCCAATATTTTTTTTTTCATTTTTATGAGCCATACTTTAAATGATTCATCATTATCATGCTGGAAAATACATGATACTTTCCCTTGAAACTAAGATCTTATGAACAAATGTGGTAAACTCATACCTTACACAAATCACATTTTTACTGCCAATTGTGAAAAATGACTATCATTCATAGACTAACAACTCATTGTTACATTTTTATCCATTTTTATTTGATTATTCATTTTTTGATACAGGATCTCGCTCTGTCACCCTGGCTGGAGTGCAGTGGCCAGATCATGGCTCACGGCACCCTCAACCTCCTGGGCCCGAGTGATCCTCTTGCCTCTGCCTCCCAAGCAGCTGGGACCACAGGCATGCACCACCACAGCCAGCTAATTTTTAAAAGTTTTTGTAGAGACAAGGTCTCACTATGCTGCATAGGCTGGTCTTCACATCCTGCGATAAAGCAATCCTCCTGCCCTGGCCTCCCAAAGTGTTGGGATTATGGGCGTGAGTCACCACACCCAGGCTTTATCCATTTTCAAGGTTATTTCCATCCATCTAAACATAGCCTTTGATAGTAGCATCCTTTGTCAATTTTTCAAAAAGATCTTTCAGGAGCTTGCAAGGGAAAAAAATATGAGAAATAAAGACATTAACAGTTTCTGCAAAGAATTATACAAAAAAAAAATCTCCTTACTTATGGAGGGAATATGAGAGCATCTCAGAGCTTAGAAGGAGACCAGTCCATTAAAACATCTTTTTAACTGTGTCAAAGTCTATGGTTCTCAAACTTGAGCATGCACCAGAGCCCCCTGGAGGGCTTACTGAAAGACTGCTGGGCCTTGCGCTGGCAGTTTCTGATTCAGCAGGTCTGGTGTGGGCAAGGTGTGCTGGTGTTGTTGGCCTAGGGACCACACGCTGAGAATTCCTGCTGGGCAGCTCCCTTTCTCTCCACGTTGCTTCCCACTTCTCCACCTTGCCAAGATTGCTTCTTTGCTGAATGTCTTCAGGATGTGCCCCCATTCTTCAATACTGTACTTGAAAAATTTTTTATTTCCTAAATCTGGCAATTTTACCAAGCATTTATGATGTCTACTTGCAGTGATAGAAAAATGTCTTCTTTCAGCCATAAGTTTGTCTTGCTGGACTTGTTAAAAACCCTATAGTCCATACTCTTCAACAATACTTCTCATCTTCCTTCTTTTTGATGTTGCTGTTTCTGGGCATTTGATGTTCATCTTTTGGAGACATTAACACAGGAGAAAGCATCTCTGTGCCACTTGCATTTAGTTCTGAGTGATGGAATTCACCATTTTCCTCACCCTTTCCCTCTGTACCAGACTTCTTCTAAGGGGAGAAATTGTTGCCAGTGACAGTAACTCTGTGACCTTTCACAACAGGAGTGGGAGATAAGGAAACACTGACAAATAAAATTGGCAGCTCAAGCACTAGCAGAGGGAAGCAGCTGACAAGAGCTAACTGCTTTTACCATCCCTCCAACCATCGCATGAACCATGACGTCCTCCAAGCCATGCCTCCAACTAGACTGCATCCACAGCTGCGAGAGTGAGCCACTCTGCTCTCAGTCCAGCTCAGATAAGCTTCACAAGACATACAGGGCACTGAACACAGCTGCTAATGCTGAGGTTTTTACAGTCTTCTCCCCAGGGGGAGAAACCTGTGTGGCTCAGAACCACAGTAATGAAGCCAAAATGAAACAAAGACTGGAAATGAATCATGCATCACCACAAGGAGCCTACGCCTGGAGCCAAAGTGGAGAACCCATCGCATCAGCAATGACTGTGCCAGCCTAGTTCCTTTGTCTCAACACTCCGTATCTTCTTCAATTCCAAGTGACTTTAATGATAACTCTGCAGCAACAGAACTTTCCAGGCTATATTACAGGTATATAGATACAGCTACAGTGTCTCTAACTCCAAAATGCAAGGCTCTATCAATCTATTTGGAAGTCATAACTAGTTTAGTTACTTGTCCTAGGTGTTGTGCTTTACTTAACAAAGGATGCTCTACAAGCATCACAGACTAAGAAGATTTATTTCAGCTTTTGGCCATTTTGCTACAAAAATAGCCTTGTTAGTAGCCTATTTCATAGCCCAGCAATGTCCTCTAAAATTTCGAATCTCATTTGATTTCTAAACAACTCAAGGCTAATGTGGCCTATTTTCCAATCACATACCACTCAGTAAAAACTATACCCAGCCCCCTCCAAATCCGGTACCAGGTAAACAAGCTACTAATTTCCTTTTATTAGTTCTTACCAAGAGGCAACACAAGGCTGGGCATGGTGGCTCACACCTATTACTACAACACTTAGGAAGGCCGAGGCAGGAAGATTGCTTGAGGTTAGAAGTTCAAGACCAGCATAGGCAACAGAGCAAGACCCCATCTCTACAAAAACTTTAAAAAATAGCCAGGCGTGGTGGCACACTTCTGTAGTTCTCACAACTCAGGAGGCTGAGGCAGGAGGATGGCTTGAGCTTATGAGGTCAAGGTTACAGTGAGCTATGAACACATCACTGCACTCTAGCCTGAGTGACAGATCAAGAACCTGTCTCTAGGAAACAACAACAACAACAACAAAAGGCAACACGAGAGTTTTGTTCCTTTCAAATACTGCATCTGAAAAAAAACTAAAATTCCCTTAAACTCGTAATTAAAACCAACTTTTTATTAATGATCCTCACAGAAGCAGATAATGTTTTGACTTCTGCCCATCGTGGAAAACACACAAAATTAGGATTCAGATAGGCCATCTGTGTAGCCAGCTGGGAAAAATCAGAACCCTGAAATAAATAAAAACTGTTTAACTCAGCTTTAGTTATTACTTTTGAGCAGGTCAAATACATGAGCTCAAGGATCATCCTCAAAGTAAGTCGTGTTTCAGAGTTTTTCAACACTGATTACAAAACCTGATTTTTGAAACTAGGTAATTTCTTTGAAAGATAATAGATTTTTCTTAATTTATGACATTATACACTGTGCCGCATATAAAGAAACTAAGTTTTAAGATTCAAAATACACTCATTTCTAAGGCTATCCTCTGAAACGGGTTAATACAGAAAGCAAGCAGAATACATTGATTAATAATCCTTAAACATGCACATACAGCACCTTAAAATGAGGAGCACAATTTACAACCCTGTGTTGGAAAGTATTTGTGTGCTTAATATTCTATTCTCTCAGGCAACTAACTTTCTCCCCATTTATTACAGGTAGATGTTGCATTCTTGGGTAATCCCTGTTGAAAGTATTCAAAATGGGTAGAAAAGCATGCCCAAGAAGATAATAAATATTCACGGTATACTGTTTCATAAATAAGCATCTCAGACTGACTCAGGTCTATCACTGAAAAACAAGAGATTATAACCCAGGGCAGAGAAAATCTGAAAGTCTGGGATTCTAGTCCTGGCTTAGTTCTGTGATTTCGAGCAAGTCACTCAATTCTGTGACTGTTTTCGTCTCCTTAAAATGGCATGACTTTGTAGAGATGTTTGAAATGTAAATAATGTTGTATATAAAAATTATTTTTAATGATAGGTAGAAAAGTGGACTATCAGGCAACAAGTTATATAGAAAAAATGTGGGAACACCTTGGCCACCTGACCTTTGGAGGTTTTCACTAATAGGCCATGATCATGGGACCAATCACTGCATGAGTCATACAGCTTGACACAAACAAAAAATTATGTCCACAGATTTCTCTCAAACCCAACCAAGTATGTTAAAAATATATGCCACGGGTCACTATGGTGACAATGCACATGACAACAAAATCTAACCTCATCACTAAAACAATTCAGTGGTACCAATTTATATTCAACAGACATATTTTCTATACTTCTGTGGGTGCAGCCCACAGGGAAGGGAAGTGCAGCCTGGGAAATCCCTGTAAGCACACACACTGCTGCAAGAGAGCCACGGGTGACTCAGAGGTCTGCTGGGCCAGTTTCAGCATTCTCCCATCCCATCATCTCCACTCCTGTTAAGCACACATACTGCTGCATGAGAACCAGAGGCAACTCAGAGGCATGCTGGGCCGGCTTCAGCACTCTCCCACACTGCTGCATGACATGAGAACCAAGGGTGGAACACCCCTGTGAGCACACACACTGCTGCATGAGAACCAAGGGCGACTCAGAGGCATGCTGGGCCGGTTTCAGCACTTTCCCGTCCCGTCTCCACCTGCTCTCCCTCTACCATATTCCTGATTATGAACAATTGACATGTTCTCAGTCTTAAAGTGCCATGTAAACTTAGCTTCAAACCCCCTTTTCCAATTAGATTCATGCCCACCCACCTCCCCACTTCATTGATAAAGAAATCTGGAGTTTCCATTGATAAGGACTATAATTGTAAAAGGGAGTATGATAAAGCAACCCATCATTACACTTTGTATGGGAAACAGGGGCAATCGCACTTTGGGGGAAGGAGGTGCTGCCCCATCCAGCACCTATTTAAGACAGAAAATAAGCAGCTGCATGAGTGGGAGTCCCTCTACAATGTGACCAGAGCAGGGAGCAATTCACCAAGAGCTTCTGTGTGTTTCAGAGTAAATGCACTCATTGGTATTAAAAAAAAGCCCTTCTGTCAGCCAGGCCCCTGAAGGAATGACAGACACTCTTGATAATACTTTTTAGAAAGCGTGGCTTCTCTCCAGCAGCTCCAGGCCATCACTTATTTCTCATTTTGACAAAGTAGCATCCAACTTCAGGCACGACTGTATATATAACTCCACATGCAGCTGAGCCATCATAAACACGCCAAATATAAAGGCATGTCAAAAAGACATTTTACCTCCCCAAAGCATGGCCCCAAGAAGCCATTATTATAATAGAGTATGAATTTCTGCTGCAGGTTATTAACCTATAATACTAACAATAAAGTTCTGCTTAGGACATAAAGGCTTACACTGGGACATGAAGTAGTAAGACACAATTCACTGACTATTTTAAATTTGCTGTACACCTAAACCATCTTCACCATTACACCAAGCTGTGTGTGTGCGTGTGCATGTATACACACGTCCTCTTTCAGTAGAACATAAACTCTGAAGATGAGGTAAAATACAATACAGCTGCTGCTGATGATGAGCTGTCTGAGTTTCTGCAGACAATCTGCAAAAAAATGGAAGTTCTCAAGGCCCAGTTGCTGGTGTCTCTTTTGAGGCTCCAAAATGAGAACCTCGTTGATTTATCTTATTGGCACTCTGCGTGAATCAAGAGTAGGCTCAAAGGCAAGCCTTATCTCCTGCAAACAATTCCATACAGGCCTCAACTCAGTATTTAAATTTGTTTGGAACTGGCTACAAATTTGGAACTTCCTCAAATGATATTAAAAGCTCTACACAAAACGTATGCAGAAGCAGTTACTGGTTTTTCAAGAACAAAGACAACTGCAAAAAAGCAACAGCTCTGTAAATGGAGCTGTAGTAAATGTTGAGACAGCAATAACAAGGTAACAAATAGAGCAGAGGATGACCTTTTTGTAAAAAATTGCTGCCTCAATATTTTACTATTAAAAAAAAAAAAAAAGACTCCCACAACATGATCTTCTGAGAGAAAGAGTCCACTGCTGTGTCTGAAAGAGGAGTTGGTTCTGGTGGTGAAAGGACTGGGAATGTCGATTAAGATATGCAAGACTATCTAACACAAAGTCCAACATTTGCTTCAGCAACACCCAGTCAGCTCCTGGAGGGTGAAGTCTTGCTCTCTAGCTGTATCCAGGGCTCTTTTCTTGTGGCATTTTAAAAAATGTAGCAGTAGTTGCATCTGTGGCTTTCTCTGCTGCAGAGGTCCTGACCAACCACTCAGAGCTGGGTGATTTGGGGGCTTGTGATGCTGGTGTGGTTGGCTCCACTGCATCCATGTGAACTAGTAAGGTTACAATAGAGAGGAGCAAAAACATCAAGGGGAGATAAATTAGAACAAGACAAATTAGAATGAGAGACACTTAGAAACAAAATTTTCTTAATCCTTATACTTCATGTCCTAGTAACCTAAGTGGCCACATAAGGTACCTCTTTTTTCTCTACAAAAAAGTAAAGACAAGATTTAAGTAAGATAGTATTTCCTAATCTGAGAAAATGGGTTCAATTGAACAAATAAATAAATTCAGGAGCACGCATTCATAATGTAGTAAAAATCACTTATAAAGTACTTCTGTGCCTATTGCTTAAACAATGAATACTCATGATCTTAATTGTTAATACAAACCCTTACTCATAGATACTCGTAGAGATGACTCATAGTGATCTCCACTTTCTAGATCAGGGAACTGAGGTATAGAGAGATCAGATAAATTGTTCAGGGATAAAACAGAGCTGGTTAAATATCAAGATTCAAACACAGATACTGGACTCTAAACCCCACGTTCTTCCTGCCACAACCCATTCCTCCGACAGGGCAGTGTTACCAATAAATATATACCATACAACAAGGAAAATGGCAGAAAAAGAGCACAATCAGGCCCAATATTTTTCCATAAGATCACTAAAGACATTCTGGACAGGAGACATGGCTTGTGCAGAGCTGTCCTGTATACTTCAGAACACTCACCGATCTGGATCCTATCTGCTGAATGCCAGGAACATTCCCCAGTCATTGTGACAAACAAACATTTACTTCACATTTCCAAATGCCCCTGAGCGGAGTGGCACAAACCATCATCTCCACTCACTCTGCTAAGAACAAATATATACTAAAATATGGCAAAACCTAGGAAAGTTTGGATTTTACCCTGTCACCCAATAATTCCACTCCCAGAAATGTAACCTAGAACAGTAATTTTCAAATTTCGGGTCACAAAATCAATTTAGTGGGTCATGACCATTACTTTTTTTTCTCAGTGAAAAAAATAGAAAGTATCAGCACGCACCCAGGATTTATTTCAGATTTACATGTGCAACCAACACACATATTCAAACATGAATTTCTTATTGTGGGCTAATGTAAAAATATCTTGAAAGCTGTTACTCTAGATACAAGAGTTTCTTGAGGGCAAAAGCTTTCAAACATTTTGGAACTTCACCAGAGCAGCAGGAAATACATTTGACAACTCAAATCTCTCTCTCTCTTTTTTTCTCTCATACACACACGCACTCACAACAAACTCAGGCACACATACTCACTCATATTTAACTGGTAATAAATTTCAAGAAACTATACCTACATGGTCACCAAACTGCAGTGAAAAAAGCACTACCCTAGAAAAACTTTTTTTTTGTTGTTGCTATTTTTTACTACAGTAAAATACACATAAAATTTGCTATCTTACCCATTTTTAAGTGTACAGTTCAGTTGCATTAAGTACATGCACACTGCTGTGTAACTATCACAACTATTTATCACCAGGACTTTTTCATCATCTCAAATGGAAACTTCGTACCCATTAAACAATAACTCTCCCCATTTCCCTCTTCCTTTGGCCCCTGGCAACCACTATTTGTCTTTCTGTTTCTATGAATTTGACTATTCTAGGCAGCTTATAAAAGTGGAATCATACAATATTTCTCCTTTTATGTCTCACTTATTTCACTTAGCAAATGTCTTCATACAATTTGTAGCATGTAGCAGTTTCATTCTGAATAAGAAAGCCTTTCAAGCTACATAATATTCCATTGTATGTATACAGCACATTTTGTTCATCCAGCAATGGACATGTGAGTTGTTTCCATCTTGACGATTGCAAATAATGTTGCTGTAAACAGAGGTGTGCAAAAATCTATTTTGAGTCTCTGCTTTTCATTCTTTTGGGTATATGCACAGAAACAGAATTGCTGGATCATATGGTAGTTTTATGTTTAATTTTTTGAGGAATTTTTTTTACATACTGTTTTCCACAGCAATGCACAATTTTACCTTCCCACAAGTACTGCACAAGGGTTCCAATTTCTCCACATCCTCACCAACACCTGATGCTCTCTGTTTTTGATACAGCCATCCTAATGAGCGGGAAGTGGCCTCAAAGAATGTTTGCACTTGTTCTCTCAGAGAACAGTGCAGTATTTTCCATAATAGCATAAAACAGGAATACGGTCCAAATGTCCATCAAGAGCATTTAATTACGGTATATTAATCATATTCATACAATGGAATACTATATACATGGCAGCTGAAAAATAGATTTTGGCAGGACAAAGCATGACTGAATCTCAAAAACAGAACCGGGTGAAAGCTGCAACATAAAATATGACATACTTTGATTCCATATACAAGGGTTCAAAAACACAAAACTAGACAATATATTGCTTGAAGATACATATGTCTGCTAAAACTACTTGAAAAAAAAACAAAAGAATGACAAACGATAAAAAACAATCAGAATAACTTTTACCTCTGAGGAGAGCAGGGAGAAGATTTTTAAAGAAGATTTTAACTTTTGAAAAAAGAAAATTTTAACTTTTTCTTTAAGTGAACGGTAGGTACATGGATATTTGCTGTATTTTCTTTACTCCTTACATATCTGCTATAAACGTTCTTTTATACCCATTCAATATTTACTAAGAAACATGTTTAATTTTAAAAAACATTTAAACTTTAAAAAGAGACAGTGGGCAGTAAGAATTTGCCCTATGACTCCCGAGAAAAGGGACATCCTAAAATGGAACTACTGAATCCAACCATGTGGTTAGAGTACATCAGGAATCACTCTGTTTCACCTTTAAGATTCTAATAATTTATTCTTACAACAAATAACTAGTGGGTTTGTTCCACGGGCTAGGTATTCATTTAGATGCTAGGGGTACAGTAGTGAGCAAAACAGATACGCAGTCCTGCTCTTGTGAATGCATCTGACAATCCATTTAACAATTCAAATCTCTCTCTCTCTTTCTCTCTCTTATGTCACTGACCTAGTATTTGAAACCTGATGTAACTAATTAGCAGATTAACTATTCGGTATCCTTCTGAATGATACTCTAAGCACACATATCCTATCCCAGAAAGAGAAAGGTCAGAAAAAGTTTTGGGGATAGCTAAAATATACTCACACAAATAGCTGGGTTCTCAACAGAATTTCTGATCACCTCAATTCCGCTTTATCAAAAGCCATGTGTTTACTTTTTGAAGGATTGGAATCTGCATGCCGATGGCTCTGATCTACCATTCTGATGAAGAAAATCATTTCAAGAAAACGAAGTCTGGTTTTCATCTGGGTTTATTACGTTTTTTACAGCTACTTAGTCTCAAATTTTGGAGAAGATAATCCATTTTTTTTCTTTTCTGAGTACATTCTTTAAGAGCATATTCAGCTAGTTCACTTCAGCAAGAGGGAGACACTTGCGGGAAAATCCCTGCTCTGGTGTATCAAGTCTCAGAAGCAGGTTAGCATGCTTGCTCACTAAGATCCAGGATGGAGTTCTGTGCAGTAGACACTTGCAGGCTAGAAAGCCATAAGGAGGGGAGAATGAAGATACAAAGAAAATAAAGGTGCTACACTTTCAAAATGGGTCTATTTAACAACCCTATGGTCATTTATGGTCTTTTTCCTTGGCCTTTTGTTACTATTAGTACAAAAAGACAAGGAAGACATACTGTTTCTTCCTGCTCTTCACCTCTCTACCCTTATTAATATCTTTAAATTCAGTCAATTTCAACTCAAAACTTTCTACCAGTGGGGGAGGGGAAAAAAGGGAAAAGATTTGTGGCTGCATGTTTAAGAAAGAAGCTGAATTCATCACAGTGACAGGGGAGAGTGTTGGCAGAGATCTGAGCTATTTATTCTTTTAGGAAAATCCTATAAAGAATGACACAAGGAAGCCTCTATCTGCAGTCTTGTTCATCACACTGGTGAAGAGTCCGATAACAGATGTATGCAGTAGCGTGATTTAGTGCCAGGAGCTGGCCCCTGATGTGTATTAATACAGCGGCAAAGCGGAACGCACCTCTCTTCATCACTCATTCCCATAAAAGAGGTGGAATCCGAGATGGCCCGATGTTAGGCAGAGCAAGCCCATTTGTTCTACTGACTGATGGCACAGACTCAGGCTATGTCCTTCACCTCCATGGGGCACTCAGGTTGTGGGTAGAAAAAAAAGAAAATGCTCAGTGAAGCAGGGCTTAGTCAACAAGTGAGAGAAGAGGAGCTGGGCTCAGGAGGGGAAATGTTTAATGCTCAAGTCTTGTTTAATACCCACCCCTACACACGTACATTTCCCAACCTGAATATGGAATGAGGATTTTAAACTCTTCCCAATGGTTCGTTCCTCTCTTATAAACAATTAAAAGCTAAAACCAGAAGCTAGATATTAAGGAGAAAAAAAAAAAAGAACAAAAAGATAAAAGAGGGGTGGTTTTCTTTTAATGCTTCCAATACCATAGACTGAATGAGGATCTGAGTTTTGATGCGGGGTCATAGTCTGGACTTGATCCTATTGTATATAAAAAGAAGAACACCTGCAGTGCTCGAGAGGACAGCTCTAGAGTCACAGGGAAACTGGTCTGATCTTGGCTCTGCAATTTATCAACCATGTGGCCTCAGGGAAGTGATTTAAGCCTTGGTTTTCTCATGTGTAAATTGGGAATAAAAACAGCGTCTACCTTACAAGGCTGTTGCAAAGATTAGGTGAAATAATGTTTAAAAAGTGTTCAGCTCAGGGCCTGGCCATGTGGAAAGCACTAAAAAAAAAAAAAAGGTACTATAATCATCAGACCTGTGATGAAGACTGTCCAGTATGAACCACCATCAAGCAGATACCACAAACAGAAGCTCAAAGAGGACAATTTCACAGTTCACCAAAACTTACTAAGTCAAGGTAGAGGATAGGGCTCCCTCCCCATCTGTCTGAGGTTTACTCTCTATTCAGCTATCAACTGCTCTGATCTATATAATAGGTAGCATTTTCTAAAGAAAATAAAATATTTAATGACATATTCAATATCCAGTTTTCTCACAGAAATATTAATAAATACATAACTCTCCCCTTTTTTCCATTGAAGGATAACATACACACAGTGAAGGACATCAATCCTAAGTGCACAGCTCCAGATTCTACCTATGTAAGCAGCCATACACCCCACCAAATTCATCATATGGAGCACTGCCAACAGCCCAGAAGGTTTCCTTGTGCCCTCTCTTGGTCACTGCCAGCCCCACCCCCCACCAAAGATAAGCACTATTTTGGCTTCTACCAATTAGTGTTAGTTTTGTTAAAAAAAAAAAAAAAAAAAAAAAAAAAAAAAACCTGAAAAGTTTTAGCCTAAAAAAGTTTTTAATTAGGAATGTCATGACCAATAAAATATTAGCATTCCACTTATAAAAGCAGTGAGAATGTACTGTACCATATGCAAAATAAGAAAGTAAATAACCCCGTGTGACTGCCTGACTGCTGATTGAACTGCCACCTCACCTGGACTTTCATTAACATGGACCTAATTTCCTGTCTGTGCTAAAACAAAAGCTCAGATGACTGGAGATTGCTGATAGTGGAATACAGGGTTTCAAACTCTAGATAGTCATGTAACAGCGAAAAAGCATAGACTTCAGAGTCAGCGAGAACCAGGCTAATTATTTCTTGTAGTCTCAGTTTTCCCATGTAAAGTGGGAATAAAATGATCTACACTATCACAAACATTACATGAAAAGGTATACGAAATACATAATTTAGTGCCTGACACACGGTACATGCTCAATGAATGATAACTGCATGTAATCACCTGCACTGGGGCTAGACAAACATGCTGTGGCCACTGGTTTCCGCTTCCTCTTGATGTCACGTGAACATGGTGGTCCCCAATGTACATTTGCCTGTCTGCAGATGTAAGAAGAGGAAAAAGGTTTGAACTTTTTAATTCTTATTGTAAGACATTACATGTAGCCCAGTTTAAATCCTTAACCCATTACAGACATAAATAAAATGGGCACCGTCTTTTGCCATTAAGCATTGGGACAACATTATTCAGAATTAATAATAACTCACTCTTTATCCACAATACACACCCATTCTAAACTTTTTACCTGATTTCAGTGTAAGAGGCATTCAAGATTAATTTCAATAAATATGTGTTGCATTACATGCTTATTTTTATACAATTATTTTTCATAAAAACTATAACCACAATTGTTCTAAACTCACTAATGAAATACTTACTCCCAAGAGGTAATATATTGAAAAGTTTAATGCTGCAAGAACACAGATATTTGCACAGAATTTTAATAGGAAGTTTAACCTCCTGCCATGTAAATCTGAATTTTTAATACTGTCTACATCACAAGTTAAGTAAGTTTGGCTTCTGTGACTTTTAAAAATACTAATTATGTTTATTATTTTACAGGCAAAAAAAGAAAATAAAAATATTAATTATGTGACAATATGTTCCTTCATCTGAATATTCAGCTTATTTTAAAAGCAAATGATTCTGTGAAAGACAATGGGCTTAACACTGAACTAGCTGGTATGCTATTTTAGTTCACCACTGTTCCCCAAGAATGTATTGTACTGTATGCAAATTAAGAAGTAATATAAAAATCTTTACGTATGTTACAAAGTATTCAGCTCAGGGCCTGGCCATGTGGAAAGCACTAAAAAAAATCTTTATGTATGTAAAGATTTTGTCCCTCTCAAACTAGACAGATCCTGCCCCTGATTAAAGACCAAAATGAGTCTCATCTTTACACAAAGTGTTCCCTTGAACATTTGGGGCCTCATCTACCATGAAGCAATGTTTAACTGGTGTGCATATATCTTGCTTCTCTGATGAAACAAGAAGGCTTAATCTCTTTGAGATTAAGAACAGGGATCTTGAGAACAAACTTTATTTACACTTCTTTGATAATTTTCCAATGATCTACCAACCTTGGCTCAAGGCACACTGGCGATCCTCATCAGCTGTTGATTAAAACTGCTATGAATGAATAAAAGTTCTAAAAATCAAATGGCCAACTGAATGAACACTTAAAAGTGGTTAAAATAGTAAATTTTATATTATGTACATTTTACAATTTAAAAAAACTAGCCAAAGTAAATAACATATAAAATTATACCAGATAAACTCCTAATCAGTAGTCCCAGCTAAGGATCAAGACCCTTAGTAGTTTTAAAACTGGAACCTCAGACAAACCTAAGAAAACCTGGTTAGCAAGGCAACAAGACAGCTGGTGAATGGACAAATTTTTTGACTCAGAAAGCCCCCAAAATAACGTGCACAGTTCAAAGGGGTGCATGCATGCATGTGCGCGCATACACACACGCACACACACACACACTTTCAATTCTCTAAATAGCAAAAGCTTAAGAGTCAATTCAATTTATAAATAGGAAAACATAAGAATTTGATTAAAATCCTAAGAAACTAGGAATGTGAAGAATGTTACAGGCTGAGATTTATAATACAAAGCCAGTGGTTTGGAAAATTCCATCCAAAGCACCTTTTATTGATCACTCTGTCCTGTACAGAAAATTAAGTCAAATACCTCATGAATAATTAATTCTGAAAGCCCAAATAGTTAATTCTAAATAGCTAATTATAAATGTGTAAAGTAGAGAAAACACTTCCTTTTTCGTACCTTATCCTGGGAATAAGTCTAGGGAGCATGCTGATTTAATAACAAATTAACATAGAGGACAACATCAAAGGTAGACAGGACTTCAGTCTGAATGGAGTGGTGGTAATTCCCTTTGAAGTCCAGACACAAGCAGAAAATAAAGTTGACATGACAAAATTGTGTTTCTCCTCAAAACAGAAATGTGGAACACATACAGCATCCATCTTTTCCACAAACATGGGACTTGAGTACAGACCCAAACTGAGACTATCCAAGCACTCTGATCTTATTCAATCATCCTTATCCTTAGGCATGATTCAGAAGGAGAAACAAAGTCAAACAAAGGCTAACATAGTCATGTATAGTCATGCTTCTTTCCTCTTTATCTGAAGCTCATTAAAGGAACCTCCAAAGCTTTTCAGAAAAAATGTTGACACCATTGCTTCAAGCTAAACCATGTTACTGTTAGACATCAGGATGGTGGCGCTCTACAGCAGTGGCAAGGGGGAAGACAGGCAGAGAAAGAAGCACAGGGAGCTTCTGGGGTTCTTCTGATAATGCTCTTTTTCTTCATCTGGATGCTTGTTACTTGACTGTAACTTTGTGACTATTCATTGAGTGTATATTTCTTTGTACTCTTCCCTGTATGTTTATCCTTCAATAAAAAGTTAATTAAAAACATTGCTTCTTCAAGATCACAGTTTACAATATGCTGAGTTTCATGAGACAGACGCAAAATGAGAAGCATAAGTACTCAAGAAGTATATTAAGATATTAATTCTTGGAGTATCAACTTGAGCTACACAAATACTGCCTTTTATTTGCCCCCATCCATCATTTTCACCATTTTGCATACTTGACATATGTCAGTAACATGGGAAAAGGCCCATATTATCAACTCTTTTATGGATCTAGTCATTACTACTTATCTCACACTTTCAAGGAATGATAGTGTCATTTTGGAAGTAAAAAAAAAATTTATGCACTACAATGTTTAAGTTTTTAACAACTTTTAATGGAAATGCTTATTTACTTTAGCAAACTGCGAATAAGTATTACTTACCTATTATTACGCACACAGGTTATTACACTGCAACATCTTAGGGTGTTATTGGGGGTTCAGTGGCTCAGGTGGTCCTTCCACCACCCTGCTCCTCTAGGCGATATTGTTTAGCCTTCAGGTCAATTGTCTCTACATTAATTGATCCTTGACTGTTATGCCTCCAGCATATTACTTCTCTCTGTGGTAAATGGTCTACTTCTACCACCCCATTCCCACCTCTAACTGTTGTCTTGAATATCCTAAATACTTCAGATTTTGTAAATTCCTCTGGTTACAACAGGAAAGAACTGAAGACTTTCTAAGAAATCAAGTAATGGGCCGGGCGCGGTGGCTCAAGCCTGTAATCCCAGCACTTTGGGAGGCCGAGACGGGCGGATCACGAGGTCAGGAGATCGAGACCATCCTGGCTAACATGGTGAAACCCCGTCTCTACTAAAAAATACAAAAAACTAGCCGGGCGAGGTGGCGGGCGCCTGTAGTCCCAGCTACTGGGGAGGCTGAGGCAGAAGAATGGCGTAAACCCGGGAGGCGGAGCTTGCAGTGAGCTGAGATCCGGCCACTGCACTCCAGCCTGGGCGGCAGAGCGAGACTCCGTCTCCAAAAAAAAAAAAAAAGAAATCAAGTAATGAAGTTTGTTAAGTGAATTATTTTATTGTAAAAGTAATGTACTTTTGTGGACTATTTCCTTTCTACTAAGCAGTTTTGTTGCTTCTTTCATTGTTCACTAAATTTTTACTGAGCACCTACTCTTGCCAAGCACTGTACTAAACACTAGGAATATAGTGATAAACAAGTGACAATCTCTGCCTTGATGGATCTTATAGTCAAGTTCTACCTGCAGCTGTGCAGCTTTTCAGATTACAGAATATGAATAACAAAGAAACAAGGGTATCAATAAAGAGAAGGTATGTTCATTTTTAAAACTCAATTTAAATGATCCTTCCCTCTTAAAACATTTCTCTTAAGACACATTTCGAGGTTGGAGAGCTATTTCATAGGAGGTAGAATAACATCATGTCTTAGCAGTCAGTATACGAGGACATTTTTCTCTATGTCCCTTCCTAGACAAGATTTGGGGAGGGAAGAAGAGAAACGATCAAACTGTTATAATAGGACAGTAAGACATTTTGCTTCTGTCTTGATTTTAAGTGAACATTAGTACTGCTAGAGTTTACAGCTTGGGAAAATCTATTTTTCTATGTGAAAGCCCCATCCACTTGGAAAGAACCCTAGAGGACAAAGAAGGAAGAGGACCCAGAACAAGCCTGCTACACAATGGAATACTATTCAGGCATTGAAAAAAAAAAAAAAAAAAGAGTAAATCCTGTCATTCACAGCCACATGGATGGAACCAGAGGACATTAGGTTAAGTGAAAACAAGCCAGGAACAGAAAGTTAAACACCATCAGTTCTCACTCATAAGTGGAAGCTTAAAAAAGTTGATCTCATAGAAGTAAAAAGTAGAACAGAGGATACCTCCGGCTGGGGTATGGGAAGGGAGGGATAGAAAAGGATTTATTAAAAGATATAAACTTAGAGCTAGATAGGAGGAATAAATTCTAGCATTCTACAGTACTGTAGGGTGACTATAGTTAACAATTATATATTACACAGTTTCAAATAGCTAGGAGGATATTGAATGCTTCTAACAAAAAGAAATGATAAATGTTTTGAGCAGATGTATATGCTAATGACCCTGATTTAATCACTACATATTGTATGTATTGAAATGCCACTGTATACCCCATAAATACATACAACCATTATGTGTCAGTTTTTTAAAATAAAATAAAATTTTAAAAAGAAGAACTAAAAAAAAAGAACAAGCCTGGGGAAAAGAAGAAGGAAGCTGGGTGCTTAGAGCAAGAGGATTCACAGGCAGGAAACAGAAGCTGTCATGCAGCATGGCACGTCCAGAATATTAGCACAGCCCTGCTCAGGAGTAAAGAATACTACTATGTGTGGGGCTGGCAGGGCTGCCTGTATTATTTTGGGGAACCTTAGCATGTGGGTAAGGCAACTGCTACAGCTTCGGCTTCCTATCGAAGAGGTAGTTCCAGTTTTTTGTTTATCTCCAAATAATTCCAGATCATCAAGGGTTGCAGACATAAAAAATTAAAGAAGGGAAGGAAAAATAAAGAGGTTGACCACCTCTCCAACCCCATTTTCATTTAGGGGTACTTAACAACCACTTGGCTCCTTTTCTTTTTAACGTGTTATTTATTTAATGTGTGTTATTTTACTTTGAAAGCATCACTGTTTACTCTCAAAATGGAAACTAAAAGAGGGACAAAAGCACAAATGCGGTAACAAAAAGGATAAAAAGAGTCTAAGCTTCTCTTTCTCACCAACACAGAGACCCTTCCGGCAAGTAGAAAGGGTAAAAGATTAATGAGATATTTCAAAACTATTTTTCAAGAGTAGTATATGGTTGTTCTCGGGTTGCAAACCATGTAATATGTTAGGGGAAGTGATCTTTCAATTAGGCATAGTGTATAAAAGGCTAAGTATTAAGTTAAAGTCTCCACCAAGTTAAAACTTAATTCTCAACTGGAGTGGCAAATGGTTATCAGAATTATATAAGGAGCTTTTACTAAATACACATGTCCCTATCAAGATCCTAATTTAGTAGGCTGGGCAGGAGTGGGAGGAGAATCAGTAACATACTTAAATTTTTCCCTGGGTAATTCTGATAAGCACCTACCTACTTTGAAAATTACTGAGTTGAAAAATCTACCAAATTCCCAGAGTCAACCTAGTCAATAATGCAGGTCTAACTATTCAACCTAAAGAATAATAGAATGATTAAATTAATATACACTTAGATAAAAATACTATTCCCCAGTATATACGCAATTAGAGAAAAGACAGGCTATGCCTTTTCTGTTTCATCTGATCAGGGCCTCAGGGACAATCTTCACTCAGGCCAGTAAAACCTGGGGCATATGCTTCTTTCACAGTGTTAAGTGTGGGATCAGTACTTCCCCTAAGAGTGTGACAGTTTCCCCACTGTGGTGGCATTTGCCAGGGCAGAGTTGGAAGAAAGAGCACTAAAAGCAAAAAGTACACTCTTTTTAAAAAAATTCTTATCCCAGAAAAAGTCACTAAATTTGTGTGAAGGTGAATGCTGAAGATTAACAATTAATGGAAAGAGGATTCTTTCTATCCAAGCATAAACACAACATTTCTGTTTTCTTTTTTACTGCAGGTAACTGAAAGATCAGGTGAGTTGTTAAAACTGCAGTGTTACTTAGGAAACTGGGCAGATCACTATGTCCTTGGGGCAGGAATGTACTTTTAGGGAAAAAAAAATACTTTGAGAAATACATGCATGTTAATAGAACCAATGTTGGCAAAAAAATAACTGAAGTGACTGCTTTAGATTTGGAACAAAGATGTTTAGAGTCACTCCTATGGAGAGAAAACAGTCTGTCTGCCAATGGCAAGCTAGTTTAAGGAATAGTTCACCTTCAAAAATCACTCATTTTTAAAGTTAATGAAAAGTTCGTTTTTTTAATATAGAATAAAAATCCTCAAAAAACTGGGTATGGAAGGAACATACCTCAACATAATAAAAGTCATACATGACAGGCCCACAGCTAGTATCATACTGAATGGGGAAAAACTGAAAGCCTCTTTTCTAAGATTAGGAACATGGTAAGGATGCCCGCCTTCACCACTGTTACTCAATTTAGGACTGAAAGTCCTAGCTAGAGTAATTAGACAAGAGAAAGAACTAAAGGGCATCCAAACTGAAAAGGAAGAAGTCAAAGTATCCTTGTTTGTAGATGATACGAATTTATATTTGGAAAAACCTAAAGACTGTACCACAAAACTATTAGTAGTGATAAACAAGTTCAGTAAAGTTGCAAGATACAAAAAAACAGTAGCATTTCTATATGCCAAGAGTGAACAATCTGAAAAGGAAATTTAAAAATTAACCCCATTTATAGTAGCCACAAATAAAATTAAATACCTAGGAATTAACTTAAAGAAGTAAAAGATCTCTATAATGAACATATAAAACATGGATAAAAAAAATTGAAGACACCAAAAAAATGGAAAGATACTCCATGTTCATGGATTGAAAGAATCAATACTATTAAAATGTCCATACTACCCAAACCAATCTGCAGATTCAATGCAATTCCTATCAAAATACCAATGACATTCTTCACAGAAACAGAAAAAGGAATCCTAAAATTTATATGGAACCACAAGAGACCCAGAAGAGCCAAAGCTATCCTAAACAAAAAGAACAAAACTGAAGGAACCACATTACCTAGCTTCAAATTATCCTACAGAGCTATAGTAACTGAAATAGCATTGTACTGGCATAAAAACAGACACACAGACCAATGGAACAGAACAGAGAACCCAGAAACAAATCCACACATGCAGAGTGAACTCATTTTCAACAAAGGTGCCAAGAACATACACTGGGGAAAAGACAGTCTCTTCAATAAATGGTGCAGGGAAAACTGGATATCCATATGCAGAAGAATGAAACTAGATCCCCTATCTCTCAGCATATACAAAATCAAATCAAGTAGATTAAAGACTTAAATCTGAAATCTCAAACTATGAAACTACTATAAGAAAACACTGGGAAAAATCTCCAGGACATTGGTCTGGGCAAAAATTTTTTTAGTAATATCCCACAATCACAGCAACCAAGCCAAAAATGGACAAATGTGATCACATTGAGTTAAAAAATCTTCTGCACAGCAAAGGAAACAATCAACAAAGTGAATAGACAACCCACAGAATGGGAGAAAATACCTGCAAACTACCCATCTGACAAAGTGTTAATTTTTTTTTTTTTTTTGAGACGGAGTCTCGCTCTGTCGCCCAGGCTGGAGTGCAGTGGCGCTATCTCGGCTCACTGCAAGCTCCGCCTCCCGGGTTTACGCCATTCTCCTGCCTCAGCCTCCCGAGTAGCTGGGACTACAGGCGCCTGCCACCTCACCCGGCTAATTTTTTTGTATTTTTAGTAGAGACGGGGTTTCATTGTGTTAGCCAGGATGGTCTCGATCTCCTGACCTCGTGATCCGCCCGTCTCGGCCTCCCAAAGTGCTGGGATTACAGGCTTGAGCCACCGCACCCGGCCAAGTGTTAATAATGAGAATATATAAGCAGCTCAAACAACTCTATAGAAAAAAAATCTAATAATCCAATCAAAAAATGAGCAAAAGATTTGAACAGATATTTCTCAAAAGACATACAAGTGGCAAACAGGCATATGAAAAGGTGCTCAATATCACTGATCATCAGAGAAATGCAAATCAAAACTACAATGAGATATCATCTCACCCCAGTTAAATTGGCTTACATCCAAAATACAACTAATAATGCTGGTGAGGATGTGGTGAAAAGGTAACCTTCGTACACTGTTGGTGGGAATGTAAATTAGTACAACCACTATGGAGAACAGTTTGGAGGTTCCTCAAAAAAACTAAAAATAGAGTCTTTTTTGACTCTATTTTATGATCCAGCAATCCCATTACTGGGTAAATACCCAAAAGAAAGGAAATCAGTATATCAAAGAGATATCTGTACCCACAAGTTTGCTGCAGCCCTGTTCACAATAGCCAATATTTGGAAGCAACCTAAGTGTCCATCAACTGATGAATGGATAAAGAAAATGTGGTGCATATACACAATGCAGCACTATTCAGCCATAAAAAAGAATGAGATCCTGTTATTTGCAACAACATGGATGAAAATGGAGATAATTATAATAAGTAAAGACCAGGCACAGAAAGTCAAAAATTACATGTTCTCACTTATTTGTGGGATCTAAAAATCAAAACAATTGAGCTAATGGAGATAGAGAGTAGAAGGATGGTTACCAGAGGCTGGGAAGGGTAACGAGGATGGTGGGGAATGCGGATGGTTAACATGTACAAAAAAAATTGAAAGAATGAATAAGATCTACTATTTGATAGCACAACAGGGTGGCTATAGTCAATAATAATCTAACTGTACGTTTTAAAATAAAAGAGTAAAATCGGTTTGTTTGTAACACAAAGGATAAATGCTTGAGGGGATGGATATCCCATTCTCCATGATGTAATTATCATGCATTACATGCCTATATCAAACCGTCTCTTGTACCCCGTAAGTATATACACCTACTATGTACCCACAAAAATTAAAAATTAGAAAGTTAATAAATTTCAATGTAAAAAGGGTATTTGTTTTCTATACTTTTTCTTTAACACAAACAAGTAACACCAGGAAAAAATTTGATGTTTCTAGGGACCAAAGGTCATATATATCATATATTCCAATTATTCTCCTTAATTACTAATCTGTTCACCTCAATTATTTTTAACAAAAATTTATGGAGGCCTACCCAATGTAACATACTATGCTGGATGTGCAGAGGGAGATAAAAGATGACTGAGCTGAAGTCCTGTCCCCAGGAGCTCACAACATAGTAGGAAGGCCAATTTCTAAAGAAAGAATTAATACTCCGAGACACTGAGTTGTAATCAGAGAACAAGTAAGTGCTAGGGTAAAAGGAGAAAAAGGAGGATTAAATCTAGGGATTTAATCCCTAGATTAAATGTGCGACTCCTTTCTCACATGCGATTTTACCTTTAGGGTTTACTGACATTTATTAAGCAGTCAGAACGGGAAATATTTTCACAGATTTGCACCTGGGAAAAGATCTAGGCCTATGGCACTAGGAGCAGCTAGGAAGGAAAAAAAAAAAAAAAAAAAAAAACCACTTCACAATTATCATAGGAAACAGAGGAGGCTTATCTAACAGGAAGTGATCCTAGCAATTCCACTAATGGTTTTCACTTAAATCTAACCCTCAGTAGTCTGTGACAAACTGCTCACCGGCACCTGAAAATTCTCCCTAATCTAATTCCCTTAGCGGGGCTAAAGTAGGCATATCATGAAGCTGTTTCATGCCACCCATAAGAGTCGAATCATTTCACATCAGTTGGAAAGATGGGTATGTTACAATGGAAAAACAGAGAGACAGAGAAAATGCTTTCATCATTCCACTTAGGCAGTAAGATGCCAGCCAGCTGACAGCCACTGTCAATGAGACCCTCCAATAGAGGACAAAAGATTCAAGAACTGTGTACTATACAATGGGCAGTTCCAATAGGCTTGGGCAGCCTTATAGACAATACCACAGCAGAAACATTGCTTCATACATGGCCCAAACTAAGGCACTAAAGAGGTGAGAAAGCAACACTGTACTTCACAGCATCAACAGATACAGGACTAATAAAAGGTTCCTTCCCCCAAGCCCTGAGGTAAAACCTCAGGCTGTTTATTATGGCTCCAAAGGTCAAAATTAATAGCATGAAGTGAGTCTTCTTCTTACTCTTTGAAACTCCTTGTCAAGTGGCACAGCCAGCTGGGCACACAACTCTGATATGTAGATCATAACGTTTGTGAACACATAAAATGAATTACAAATGAGCTCAGCCTATCCTATTTCAACTCTCTAATGGGCAGGAAGGTCTCTCTGTCTTTTTTTTTAACCCCAACTCTGTCCAAATGCCTCCTCTTATAGACCATTTGAGGCCATTTAAGCACCTCAAGAATCTGTATTACATCTAATTAGCAAATGACTCTGGAAGCCAACTCAAAGTTTTTAAAATTGCAGTTATCCTAAGGACGGGGTAGGGCAGTAACTACATAACAAAAATTTACCAGGATGCTAAATATTTACATATATTATTTCATTTTGATCCCCACTCAACCAATTTAAAAAGTATTGATATTTCCATTTTAAAGATGTAGAAATTGAGGTATGGGAAGATTAAGTCATTTGCCTGGGTGAAGCCAGGATTCTCACCCAGGTCTGCCTGACACTAATATCCACACTCTTAATCTCCTACCACCTATGCCAATGGTCTATGAAGAAAGTAGAAGTTATGAAACTTTTCATCCATTCATTAAGAAACATGTATAATATTTGCATACCAGGCTTATATCTGCCATCCTTACTGCAACTAAAAATAAGATTTCCCAAAGAAAAAATAGTTTATTTACAAAGGAAGCTGACCTATATGAAAAGAAGATATCAGTACTTTGCTATTTCAGAGCTTAAAGAAAGAATAAATTAAAATGGTAATGCATGACCAAATTATCTTCCAAAATAAAGGAAAGGTCACTACAAGTTGACCTTTCCTTTGAGTTGGAGAAAACTAAAACACTGCCATGAAAAGTTTTTGCACTCAAAAACTGCAACTGGTGACTTATGCATCACACAGATGCAACTGACCTGTATGTAGCAATTGAAAATCCTACTTATCATTTTCTTTGGTAATAACAGTAAGAAAAGCTATCCTTCACAATCAACAAATCTCTCATTTTGGGAAAAACTGCTTGCAGCACTAGTCTCCTTATTACAAGTTTGTGACTGTGCCCTTAACAATACCACTGCCTCTACCAGAACGCCAATCACACCATCTGCTGTTTGAGCAGCAGCAATTCTTAACACCACTACCAAGTATTACACCTTTAACAGCAAATCCCAATACTAGCAACCAAAACAACCAAACCAAAACAGTTGGTTTACGGATTTCACCCACACGGCCAGCCAACAATCCAACTATCCATACAGCCACCTGACAAAACTCTGCCCCCCCATTTATTAAGAACTATGTGCTGGGCACTGTGCAGATACTAACACTCTTCTTTACCTGCAGTAGGTTCTCCAAAACTAAAAGAAGTCCAGGGGTCTACCTCCCATAAGGAATGGTGCATACCATACCAAAGCACAGAGTTCGTGCCAATTATGAAATGGGAGCCCCTATTAAGCAAATTACAAAGCACCAGTCACAAACCCATATGCATTTAGGACAACAGTTCTTAACCCTGGCTGCACATTAATCACCTAGGGAGCTTTAAAATAATGCCAATGTCTAGGCCTCATTCCAGACCAATTAAATCAGAATCTCTGGAAGTAGGGCCCAGCATGGATATATTTTCTTAAAGCTTCTTAAGTGATTCCAACTTGCAGCCAGGGTTGAAAACCACCAAGTTAACTATTTCCAGAGTGGTATTCCCGAAATCCATAAATCTATTAGATGGTACAAAGACCACAAACCCTCCCATCCACTGCACCTGTCATCTGGGCTGTATTAAAACGATACATCAATAAAATGTTACTTTAAGATTATGGTCCAATTATTTATTTGTTTATAGCAATGAAATACTAAACAAGAGAGGATTTTAGGTCATGCGCCATCCTCCCAATGCCACCTGCCCCCACCTATTCTGAGAACCAGAAAGGCATACGGTTCTAGCAGGGAGGAAACTGTTGAAGAAGCAGCCTCAGCTCAGTAACCTGACAGGAGGGAACCTTCATAGTTCAGGCATGATTATCGAACTCTTTGTGCTCTTAAAGGAGAGTAATTATAGGCATGTGAAAAAAGGGAAGCACTCCCTGAGGAACTCTTCCTCACATGCTTCCCAAGAGGCAATAGGGCCATTAAAAATTCCATGATGAAGAGGAAAAACAGCCTGGGAACAGCCAGGAGGCAATACAGCAAATTAATACACCAGCCCTCCTCGGGGAAAGCTGTGATAAAACAGGAAACACTTCTCTTTGCAAAATAAAATTATACCACTAATGATAACATAGTCGCCACACACACACACACACACACACACACACACACACCCCATGCTAATGATGCATGTGAAATTTCCAATGCTGTCCAGATGCTTTCAAATAAATGTTTCCCTACTACAAATAAAATGGGACAGAAAAAGATACAATTTCCATTCGAAACAGTTTTTAGTATAGTCTTTCACCTGCTTCTTCCGCCACTTACTCCTTCACACTCCTCCTTGGTGCCAGGCTTTTGCTAAATGATCCACTCTTTGCAAAGCCTACTGCCTGGTTCTGAATCCAGTCTCATCAGTCTGCCACACTGGACCTAAACGGTTCCATCCTCACTAACCCCCTGCTGGGGAGGAACTATTACAAAGGAGTGACCAGTTGCCCTGAGAGCTCAGTATGTCATCATTCACATTTTCTAAACATTGCATAGAAGTCACTTGCGCTGATCATTTCCTATGGAGCAGTGGTTGCCAAGTTTTATTGCTGTGCACCCTCAAGAGTAAAAAATCTGAAAAAAGATGATATGTGTAGTACATACACATAAAATATAAATACATGCTACTAGACACAAATGTACAATTTAAAACAAAAAAAAAATTGAAGGATCAGCTATCAATAAATATAAGTTTAAAAATGTACCTCCCCTGTCCCAAAAAACCTTCATGTATGCAACCCACTTGGTATCTATTGCCCTGGGTATGATGTCTAGAAGTAAGGACAAAGAGGATGTATGATTATCCACATTCTCTCTCCTTTGCTTTCAGCAATGGTCCAAAACAATAAGCAATATTACCCTAAGGCTGAGTACATAGAAGCACAGTAGAGACTTCCTTAGGTTTCCAAGTTCAGCCACAAACACTGCCAGGCAAGAGAGTGAAGACAGTGATACAGATAATGAGATACACAAAGAAACAAGAAGCTAATGCCTAGTCCAGCCCCAGGATAAGGCTTTTAAAAGAAACAGGAAGCCTAACAAAAGTACGAATACTGATCTCAGCACAGCACAGCTCTAGGTAGCACAGGTAAAGTGAGGAGGGAAAGTAATCCACTTTCAGCATTCTGACATGGTATCATGCTACTCAAATCATTTTCCCAAACAGTATACACAGACATCATTTTATTTGGTATTAAGACAAACAGCTGAAGGACTGTTTTCCTATGGATTAAAATCTTGTTGTCTTCTCTGACAGCTTGAGCACAACCTCTAAAAAGATTTCCCTGAGCCTCGAAGTTAGGGGCCCCTCCTCTGTGCTTTTTCAAACCTTTATTGTAATTGTCAACTTCCATACCTGACTTTCCCATGAGAACATAAGCTCCTTGAGGGTGGTTTCTAAACAAAGAGGCTGGCTCACAGCAGGATCCCAGCAAACGCTGAATGAATTAATGATGAATAAACATCATGCTACTGAAGGAAACGCCTTACTACTAATAGTTTATATCACTCCACAATTTTCCACATTCTTTTTTTTTTTTTTTTTTTTTTGAGACAGGGTCTCACTCTGTCATCCAGGCTAGAGTGCAGTGGCATCATCACAGCTCACTAAAACCTTGACCTCCTGAGCTCAAGCGATCCCACCTCAGCCTGCCAAGTAGCTGAGACTACAGGTATACGTCACCAGACACAACTGATTTTTAAAAAAATTTTCTGTAGAAACAAGGTCTCACAATGTTATAGCCTAGGCTGGTTCCACATTCTTAATAACACCATTTGTGATGGTCTCTCTTTTCAAAAGACATTCTGTACAGAAATACCAATATTTCAGTAGAAAGATCTCGCAGTAGGTTATGGTGCAAAATTTATTATTATAGCCCACAGTAGAAGTTCTAACTGTATCCACAAAAGAGTAACTTCTTTGTGCAGCCTGCACCTCAAAAACTATGAACATAACCATTTAAGAACTTATTAGGGAAAAAAACAGTTATCAGAACCTTGGAAAGAAATTCTTTGTGCCATCAGAAACAATAAAACTTCTAGGGTCCAGCCTATTAGCTACTCTTTTCTGCATAACAGCCCTGTAGGGGCTGCTACCATTAAAACCATATTTACTTCCCACGTCACCTAAAAGAATTTATATTTGTAAGGAGTCATTCATTTGACTAATATATATTAATGCCTAACAAGTCCCAGATACTGTGTTAGGGAGTTATCAGGAACCAGACAACATCCCAGTACTCGGAAGCTTATATTCTCGTGGGAAAGACTGAAGGATAAAGTGAAAAAGAAAAAAAAGAAAAAGAAAAACCAAACCCACTAAAATAAACTAATAAGCAAATTCATTTCAGACTGTGATAGAGCAATAAAGGAAACAAACAGATAATGAGCAGGAAGTGCTGGAGGTGGCCCCTTAAGACGGGATGGTCTGAGTGGTCCTCCTTGACGAGGTGGCACCTGAGCTGAGACAAGCAGCAGCTCAAAGACAGTTTTCCAGTCAAAGGGAAAAAGAGCAAACGTTCAGAGGCAGGAAAGGACTGCTGCAATTTTTGAAGAACAAAACAGAACTCCCTGGTACTGCTGGATCTCTCCCGGACAGAGGGAGAAAATTATACGAAAGGAGGCTGTACATGCAGGAAGAAGTCAGATTATGCAGGGTTTTACAGGGTCATGGCAAGGAACATTAATAATGTTCTTTGAAGATGGGGCTTTTAGCAGCGGAAATAAAATGAAATATGAGCCAGAAGACCTAGGTCAAAGTTGAGACTTAATCACATACTAGCCTTGGACCACAGGAAAGATACTTCACTGCTCTGCCTCAGTTTCTATATCTGTAAAACATCTATCCACCTCAAAAGATTCCTATGGATTAGGAGGATTGTCAGGATCAAATGGGATACTGTACACAAACATATTTTATAATTTCAGGAGTAAGAGAATGGAATATAGTATTGTCCAGAAGCAAATAACAGCTACTAAAAGACAATTACCTGGCAGAGCAGTGTGCTGGTGAACATCTTCGGTGAGAAGCATCGGCAAGAACGTCCAGTGAGTAAAGGGGAGACAGGGGATTGAACTGCAGGAATGAATAAGACTATTTTAGTAAGGCTTACAAGAAACGGACCTGATCCTAAAGGGTAACCTACACTTTGATTACTTTTCCCCTTTGACTGTCCAACTCTTTTGTCAAACACAGGCACTGTTCAGTAAAGTCACGCATATTTAATAGTGTGCCTGTGAATGTACCCAACCTGATCTAGCATGTCAAAAAAAAAAAAAAAAAAACCCTAATCCTTATTAAACAACACTTTTTCAAAAACTTCTGATATACAGTAGTCACTTAAATGGCAGAAGACAGTTTTTTCCACATGATGTAACAGGAACTTGTGCCTGCTGATCATCAACTATGTATCAGCCCTTGTTCCCAAGATTAGCATGAAATTACCTTTTCATTTCCTTATCCTGGCAAATGTTTCCAAGAATAACTGACTGGTTGGCACATAACAGCAGCATCACATTGTGGAAAGAGAACTAGACTAAGAATTAGAACACCTTTTAGTTCCAATCTACCACTGATGTACTGGGTGTCAAAAATTACATAACCTCTGAGCTTTACTATCCTCATCTGTTAAATGAATATATCACTATCTGTCTTACCTAATTTTTTTTTTTTTTTTTTTTTTTTTGAGACAGACAGTCGTCGCTCTATCACCCAGGCTGGAGTGCAGTGGTATGAACTCAGCTCACAGCAGCCTCCACCTCCCGAGTTCAAGCAATTCTCCTGTCTTAGTCGCCCAAGTAGGTGACATTACAGGCACCCACCACCACGCCTTGCTAATTTTTGTTGTTGTTGTTGTTATTGTATTTTTAGCAGAGACAGAGTTTCGCCATGTTGGCCAGGCTGGTCTCGAACCCCTCACCTCAGGTGATCCACCTGCCTCAGCCTCCCAAAGTGCTGGGCTTACAGGCGTGAGCCACTGCGCCAGGCCTGCCCTACCTATTTTACTTTCATTACTACCATATTGCTTTTAGAGTATAATTTCAGTTTCTCATCTGCAAAAACATCTATTTGACTTCAAAATGTGGCAGTGAGGATCAAATGAGATCCCTCACTTTATGTTTGCTAGCTTTCTTTGGACTTTTTCCACAACCAATAGTCCTCTCCAAAAAGTTTAGAACTTAATACCTTGTGACATACAAAGACTGGAAGACCCTGGAATGATAACTTCAAACGTGTTTTATGAGAATACAAACTAAGCAACTGTTCTATCTGCCACAGAGGTTCCAATCTTGGTTCTACTAGCTGTATGACTTTGGGCAAATAGTATGAATCTTATAGATCTCCGGTTCATCATTTGCAAATAACAGATCTGGACCAGGTGACTGCCACAGGTCCTCTTCTGCCTTTAGATCCTCTGATGCAAACATGATTAGTGCTCTAGCTTAGTGTTCCCCAAACTGCAGTCTCTCACATACCACCTTCATGATTTTCCTTAGCTGCCTAAAACCTGTACTACTGTTTACTTATTATTTTTCCTCATATCAATTATTTTTGCTCAGCTTTGTCCTTACTACATTTCTGTGAAATAACAAGCTTGATATAATAATTACATCTTTTCCAATGTAAACTGTAATACATAACTTAAAAATTGTGTGTCCACATGCCATCTAAAATCATCTCATACACATACACCAGTTAAGTCTTCTACCACTCTAGTTCATTTTGAAACAGCAGATTCATAATGAAGATTCCAAGTCTAAAATGTGGATCATGTGTATCAACTCAATAAGCTACTAAGTCGTTAAAAAAAAAACACGACAAACAGGAAGACTACAACTTTTCACCTGTCAGTGTTCATCTATTTTACAACTAATCACCAAGATAAAGCAATCCTCCAAAAAAAAAATCACAAAGCTTCACACATAAAGAAACATATCGATAACTACTATGAATTAATTTTTAAATTGTGAGCCCTCCACATGGGCCTAAATATGCCAAGGGCCCCCCTCAGGGGGTTGCTAGGGAAAAGACTAAGAAGGAGAGGCTCTACGGCAGGGGTCCCCAACCCCAGGGCCGCACAGCAGGAGGTGAGCTGTCAGCAAGCAGCTGCTTCCCATCACTGGCATTACCGCCTGAGCTCTACCTCCCGTCAGATCAACAGCCACATTAGATTCTTATAGGAGTACAAACCCTACTGTGAACTGAGCAAGCAAGGGACCTAGGTTGTGGACTCCTTATGAAAGCCTAATGCCTGATGATCTGTCATTGTTTCCCATCACCCCCAGATGGGACTGTCTAGTTGCAGGAACACAAGCTAAGGGCTCCCATTGATTCTACATTATGGTCAGTTGTATAATTATTTCATTATATATTATAATGTAATAATAATAGAAATATAGTGCACAATAAATGTAATGCACTTGAATCACCCCGAAACCACCCTCCTCACCATGCCCCCAACCCGGGTCCATAGAAAAACTGTCTTCCACAAAACTTGTCCCTGGTGCCATAAGGTTGGGGACCACTGCTCTAAGGCTTTGACCCCACTTCACCCAGAGCAGCTCTACCTTCTGCTTCATACGTTTAGGCTTCAACATAGTACTTCTCAACGCAGGATTCTCATGTTGAACTAAACCATATGCAAATGAGATTCATTCCGCTTTCTTACTGCAAAGTTCAAAACTAAAATAAAAACAGGATTCCTATGAAATATATGCTACAAGAAACTAATGATCACAGTTGAACCTACAAAGAGGAAATAGCTGCAGTTTTTACCAGTAAGTATTGGTTACTCTTAGAAAACAGTTCTCCAAGAAAATCAAAATAACAAGAAAGAGGAAACCTTACCTCATGTGCACAAGCAGAAATGTGAGGAAAATCAGAAGCCAACGCTTTATTCTTTCTAAAGAAAAGGAAACCAAATGATAAAATAAAGATGACAAAGAAAAATGATCTTACCTGATTTCGTTCTCTTTTCCCAGCTGATGGTAACCAGAAACTAAAGAGAGGGAGAGAATAACAGGAAAGAAAACAATAAAAGAAGTGATAGGAAAATTACAGAAGGGAGAAGAAGATAAGATGTTGGAATAATGAAGTAAAGACAAAGCAGGGAATAGAAAAAAGATGCAATCAGAGGAGAAGACATTAAATGCATGTGAAGGTTCTGGAAAAAAAAAAAAACAAAACCTCTTCAAAGGAAAAAGCCTTGTAATGGAATGTAAAAGACTGGACAATAGAAATAAACCCAAGATTACAGTGTGACACCAATACTCTCTCAGTTGTGCAGTGACAACAGAAGCCTCAACTCAACAAGGGCATAAACCACACCCACATCTTTATTTTCTATGTTAAAATTAGCCCGGGTTGGATGTGTACAGGATCATAACTGGGTACTGACCGTGATGCATACAAGATATATGAAAGAACCAACCATTTTAGGGGACAAGGCTGTCACGAGAATTTGCAGAATTATTTTCCTGTAGCTACATACAGGCTTCCTACAGCACTCACCACTGTAACTAGAACAAGATATTTCACAGGTTGGGCGCAGTGGCTCACATCTGTAATCCCAACACTTTGGGAGGCCAAGGTGTGCAAATCGCTTGAGCCCAGGAGTTCAAGACCAGCCTGAACAACACGGCAAAACCCTGTCTCTACAAAAAATACAAAAATTAGATAGGCGCAGTGGCACATGCCTGTAGTCCCAACTATTCAGGAGGCCAAAGTGGGAGGATTGCTTGAGCCTAGGAGGCATAGGTTGCAGTGAGCCATGACTCCACCACTGCACTCCAGCCTGGGTGACAGAGCCAGACCCTGTCTCAAAAAAAAAAGACATTTCCCTATGAAAAGGTCTAAAAATGGGAAGAGAATATAGGAGGATAGAGGCAATCATCCATTTTGGAAAAAAAATTTAGAGACAGAAAAATTAGTTTAAAATAAACATCTTTACTGGAGGCTACTAATGCAGCATCTGCAGGTATAAAAAAACAATACAATGAAACTAGTCTAGAAAGGAAAAGAAAATCACTGTCACAGGTTTAGGATGTTGCCATCTTTAACTGTTATAAAGTACAAATCTTTAAGATCTCTTTGAGCTCTGAAGCCTGATTTCTAAGTTGCTCCATAAAACTCCCCTCCGCCTCCTCCTCCAAGGAGCAGACTAGCACAGCCAGTAAATACGTAAGCACTTACTCTTTCTGCCGAGGGTCACTAATGATATGGCTTATCCTCTCAGTCCCCAAAGTGTTTATGCTGGTCTCCTAAAAAGACAAGGCAGACAAGAGTATCATCCAACCACAGAAACAAACATATAAAGTACAATATCAACCTTTCCCATAATTGTGCCAGCTAAGGCAACCTCAAAAGGCACATGTTAAAAATCAATCTTAAAATAAAACAGCAACTATATTTCTTTTTATTGGAATTCATCTTAAAAGTATTACATGTTACCCTACATTTATTATTCTCCAGTGATCCAAAAGTCTTTATCAACACTTTATAGACACTATTCACCATATATGGTATTTTAATAAGTACTATACCTCCTGGAACTACTGCAGTATATAGGAGTAAAAATCCTTTTTAGAAAATTCAACAGTAGCCAATTTTTAACAGGGCAGCACACCAAGCTCCCTAGAGCTATGTGATTATAGTTCCAACAGCCTTCATCCTGGGACGTTACTAAATCCTCACTGGTAAAAGTCTCTGCTGACTAAATATAAATACATCAAAAGAGTTTTGTGACTTGCAAAAATTGTTACTCTGTACTTTGTCCCTCAAACATCATCTCAAGAAATAAAAATAGAAATTTGTATAAAACTGATTCCTAAATTCAGGGTTCTCAACATCATTAGTATAAAAGCTTACCCATAACACTACAAATAGTTCAGAAATCAACCATTTCCAAAAAATTGGAAAACGGCAATTCACTCTTCATTTGAGTACATTCCCAATGCTTACCTACCATGGCACCTGGGAAAGCATACCAACACACATCTGAGTAGCTGTTGTGTTGAGATAACACAAGTCACGGGCGTGACTGTCAAGAATGTCAAGGCTGTTCTTTAAACACATTTGTGTCTGGACAAATGTTATTATCTGTATTCATCTACATGTGTGGACTGTCCTAAACATCAGGCTACACATTTCAGCTGAACTGGCTATAGAAAAATTACCCTGAGGTCAGAGTCCGGGCAGTAGTGGAGTTAAATGAGAAGTTTTCATATACTATATTCTTCACATTCTGCATTTCTTATAGCTATGCCTCCTGGTCACAGACACAGACATGGTAGGGGGGCCAAGGGAAAAGATGGTTGAAAAATGAGCTATTTGTTACAGCAGAAAAATTATTAACTTAAAGTGCCGTAATGTTTAAATTTACAGTTTATTACTGTGTAAATTACAAGCAGTACTTTGTGTAATTAGCAGCTCACTGGCAGGGAGCTGTGAATGAAACTCATTATTTACGATGACAATTTAGAAAACCAGAAGCGAGATGGGGGAGGGAAGAAGGGGGCAGAGCGGTGACCTCTGCTAGAAATGATAAATATCGCTGTGAGGTGATGAAGATGAATTAAACAAGTAAATATTATCCTACTCATTTGACATCATTAAAGGCACATCCAATAGGCTCTCATTCCCTTCCAGGCAAACTAAAGGGAAACCTTCAAGACAAAGTGACTTGCCTCCATGGACGTGGATGGCTCTCATTTTATAAGAGCTGAAAGAAAGTAACATAGGTGGCAGGGGGAACATTATCTGTCAAGCCTAAACAATAAAAGTAAAATCCTCTCCTTCCTCCACCCCATGTGCTGCTATTCTGCTAGCTATCCCTGTTAACAGTAAGCTCCCGGAGCAGCAAAAGCAGCGCTTTGTCTGTAAAATGAGTAATTCGAAAGGTATCAGTCTTCCAATAATCAAATGTCTTCTAATTCAAGATTTGAACTTGAGGCCGGGCACGGTGGCTCATGCCTGTAATCCCAGCACTTTGGGAGGCCGAGGCAGGTGGATCACCTGAGGTCAGGGGTTCGAGACCAGCCTGGCCAACATGGTAAAATGTTGTCTGTACTAAAATTACAAAAAAATTAGCCAGGCAAGGTGGTGGGTGCCTGTAATCCCAGCTACTGGGGAGGCTGAGGCAGGAGAATCGCTTGAACCTGGGAGGTGGGAAGTTACAGTGAGCCGAGATAACACCACTGCATTCCAGCCTAGGTCACAGAGCGAGATTTCGTCTCAAGAAAAGAAAAAAGATTTGAACTCAAATTGAAAGATAAAAAGAAATAAGTATCCTGGGCTCGTCTGGAAATAAACAGCCTCATTTTTTTTGCATGCCTAAAACTTCAGAAAACTGTTCCCTAGTCAGGCTATAAAACAGTATCCCCTTAAGGGAAGCCAGACTGTGGCACATATTGTGCCACCTAACAGGCATTCTAAATGCTTACCAAGTTACAACTTGTAACTTACCAAGTTTGTTCTTACCAAGAACAAACAAATTAATGCTTCAATGCCACTCCTTTCCTTATTCTTTGCCCACTACCATCTTCTCTGAATGAGGATGAGCCCCTGTCTTAATTTATTTCTCAATCTCAAAGTAGAGTAAAAAATAAAATTCAATAAAAATGTAAAAAGACAAAAGTAGACCTGGGTTCAAATCTCTATTCCACCATTCCTATCTGGGTAACATCAGACATTCCTTAACTTCTTCGAACCTAAGTTTTCCTCATCTGCTGAAGGGGCTTGCCCTTTTTCTACAAGGTTGCTGGAAGGATTAAATGAGTTGAGTCCCTGGCATCATCCCTGGCAAAGGCAGAACTGAATAAACAGCAGATAGTTCTCCCTCATGGCTGAGGGGCTCTTGAAACTCAGTAACAGTTTTTTTTTTTTTTCTTTTTTATGAATTCTAGGATGAAAGACCAAAGTTAGGAAAGAACAAAGATGCATTCATGAATTCAAGAGGAGTCATAAAGAAGCCAAGAATATTTTAACTTACACAATAATAACATAACATTAATCAAAAGTTACAGAAGGCACAGCTCAGGCTTGTAGGTTTATAGGCAACAGACACTGTAATGACAGTGTTTGCTTTGTCAGAACTTCTGTATGAATTACGTTTCATCTTTTATTTGTATATCCATTCACATTCTACATAATGTTCACTCTTGTAAACTCCCAACACATTCCAGTTGGCTCCATTAACTTCAGGGAGTTCTGTAGCACCTCTGATTGTTAACAGGGTACACAACTCCCATAGGGAATATTATCTCCCCACTGAGCCCAGCAAACTGTGAGAGGTATCACCTTCCCAACCAGCCTTCTTCGCCCCTTTCTGAGGCACCGAGCTGCAGCTCCAGGCAGACGATTCAAGCGAGCATGATACCCTAAAAAAAGAAGGAAGGCCTCAAATACCGAATGCAGAAAATCCAAATGCAATCCTATGTTTCTAGAACAGTGAAGGCTTTACCCCCAGGATCTTACTAGATTGACCTTTAAACTCGTATCACAGAGTTATCTGCCGAGGATTTATTATTCCCAGGTCTTTGTCACTAGCAGTATGATCACAGGCATGCCATTTACCTTTGACCTAGGCATCCTCCATCTATAAAAGAGGGATAATCACTCAGTCCTACCTTACTGGGCTGTTTTGAAGACCCAATGAATAGCAAATAGAAGGGACTTTATAAACTGAAAACACCACACAAACATAAGGTACTATTAACAATTTTTAACTTAAAATTAAATGTTAGTTTCTATGTCAAAAACATTCTAATTCATGACATAATGGGGAAAATAGCACGCATCAGATAACCCAATTTTTCTCACTGCTGCATGTGTTCTACACAAGGAAAGAACAACTAGAGGAAACCCACACCAAAATGTTATTAATGAGATTGTCTCTGGATATGACATTATAGGCCATTTTAAGTTTCTTACTATTCTTGCTTATCTGTATATATTTTAAATGGTCCATTAGAAACTTTTAGAAATGTTCATCAAAATGTTCAATAAAGCAATGTGTGCCTCAGCCAGTCCTTACCAAGAACCAACCGCTGGTTCACCATGACAAAAAAAATTCACCATGACAAAATCCTACATAATACGAGTTTACATCTCATAGTGTGATTGTGATCACCAACCGATGTTCAACAAATTCTTGACAACTGATTAACTGGTTGATTATGGGTTACTGGGAACCCTAGAATCATAAATTTATAGAGCTAAAATAAATGGTTTTGTCCAATGTCACATATCTTAAGTGATGACGCTGTCATCCCAAGAAAATGAAGCGACTATCACAGAGCTTGGTAGACAGTACCAGAGTATTAACACCACATTTCCATCTCTCTGTCCTAGGTTCTTTCCACCCACTTTGCTACATCATAATTGAAGAAAAAGCAAAGGGAAAAGGAAACATATTTGTGTTAAAGTCCCCAATAATAGGGTCATTAAAATAGAACTACTTAAATTATTTTAAAAGCATCCATTTTTAAAACACCATTATATGTGAATACTCTTACTGAAAATAAGAATGTGTAGATGAATGTTCTTATTGAAATCTGTTCTCTTCCAAAACCCGATACTCAATAACCTATCAGTTTCACATCAGGATAAGCAGCTGTCACTAAATCTGGCACAAACGGCAATGGCAAGCTGAAGGAATACCCTGCTAATATATATGTCCCAAGAGTTTCCATGGATTAGTTTAGGAAGGAATGGAGAGAACCTTAAGCTTTGAGACTTACTTTGAATCCTCTAGAAAATCCCTGAGCTAGCTCCAAAATTCAGATAGTTAATGTGTGACTGAAGACATGAGTATGCTTGCTAGGAGATGATTGCTCTGCCCAAGGAGAACCATAAAAGCATTAAGTTCTTGGTCTCCTCAGAACTCACCTCTTTGAGCTGGCCGAGAAGGTAAAAGGAATGTGGAATCTGAAAATTTATCCAATCCAGAATCCATTCTTTCTACTTCAGAACAATGATCAGGAGCCCACTTGGGCAGAAGATTAGCAACAGTGAATCCTGGGACACATTCTCCTTCATAGAACCAATCACTCTGCTCATCGTCACCTAAAGTAAAGAGATCATATCATAAGCTAGAATTTTAAACTAGGTCTGAGAAAAACAAATGAGAGGGATGATTTCTTAGTGCTATAGTTTTGATCATCCTTTTTTTTTCCTTTTTGAGACAGAGTCTTGCTCTGTCACCCAGGCTGGAATGCAGTGGCATAATCACATGTTCAGGCAATCCTACCACCTCAGCCTCCCAAGTGGCTGGAACCACAGGCTCATGCCACTACGCCTGGTTATTATTATTATTATTATTATTATTATTATTATTATTATTTTTAAGATGAATTCTTGCTCTGTTGCCTAGGCTGGAGTGCAGTGGCATGATCTCAGCTCACTGCTCCCCTCAGCTCTGCCTCCCCTCCCGAGTTCAAGCAATTCTCCCTGACTCAGCCTCCTGAGTAGCTGGCATTACAGGCGCCGCCACCACGCCCGGCTAATTTTTTTATTTTTTAGTAGAGATGGGGTTTTTGCCATGTTGGCCAGGCTGGTCTTGGACTCCTGACCTCAACTGATCTGCCTGCCTCAGCCTCCCAAAGTGCTGGGATTACAGGCATGAGCCACTGCACCCAGCCTTTTTTTTTTTTTTTTTTTTTTTTAATTCTTTGTAGAAACTGGGTCTCCTTATGTTGCCCAGGCTGGTCTTGAACTCCTGGGCTCAAGCAATCCTCCCACCTCAGCCTCCCAAAGTGCTGGAATTACAGGCTGATTATACTTTTAAATAAATCAAGGCACACTAAAAAGAAATTGTTCTGGTTCTTCTCGATTCATATTGCAATGAAAACTGAAACGTCAACCTGATTTCACATAAATGTCATACTGTGTTAAACTGGACTGCTTTAACAGTTAAAAATAAATAAATAAAGCTACCACTTACTAGGCCCTTACAACCTACCAGGATCCATGCTAAAAATCTGTAAATATGCCATCTCTTTCAAGCCCTACACTAACTCCAACTTACAAACAAGGCAACTAATGCCTAGAGAAGTCAAGGTCAATTTAGTAAACAACGAAGCCAGGATCTGAACCCAAAGCCTGACTAACTCAGAAGCCTGAGATCTTCATTACAAAAACAAACTGCCTCCCTTATACCATTCTCAGTGGTATAAACTTGGGAGTTCAAAGCCCATAAATGTTTCTCAATTCAAAGCTAGCTATTCCTGAGGGATTTCTTGCTATATTTGCCTCTCTCATAAAAGGTGAATAAAGAATATACGTCTATACTTCATTTTATCCTTGGTATCTCATTAATGGGACAGAAATCATCTTGACACTAGCAATCCAAGCTACTGGGGAAAAAAACAAAAAACCACAGCAACAAATAACATAATTCCCTAAGACTTTTCAGTAAGTTATACCATTTTCCCAAGACCATATTGTTAATTAACAGCAAAGTCACAACCAGATCCATATATCCAGACTGTTGGTACAAACTTCTCTCTACTGGCTGCAATGATAGTATCTCAGTTTCCACTAGAGTTTATTCCTGCCAACAAAGAATAGATAATTTTATGTCTGCCACACCATACTCCTTTCAAAATAGCAAAGTTGAAGGAAACTATTACAAGAATATCTAAAAGAGTTCACAATGTAGTCATTCTCTAATGTACACTGGATTCCAGAGAAGTTGCTCAGAACATGTCAATCCCATGAAGTATGAGATTCATGGGTCATTAACACCCAGGATAGTAACTCTTAAATCACTGTGGAGATCTCCAAAATGGGCAATGAAAACTGCATTCTGGTAAAAAGCAGCAGATATTACAACTAAGAAAGTTACTCAAAGTGTTCCCTTATGAAAACACACCACAAACAGCTGTCTCTCTGATACAGTAGTTCTCAACTTTGAGCATGCATCAGAAGCACCAGAAGGGCTTGTTAAAACATGGACCGCTGAGACCTAACTCCAGAGTTTCTGATTATAGCCTAGGCAAGACCAAAATTGTGTATTTCTAACAAGTTCCTTCATGATGCTAAGCTGGCCTGGGGACCACGTTTTGAGAATCACTATTCTAAAAGCATCTCACGAAATCAGATACATAGATGAACTGAAGACAGGCATTAGTGCATAATAATTAGTTTCTCTGTACTTCAATATATTAATTCTTTTCTTATTCATAAGCATTCCTCAGGACATTTATTGAAATAGTATATTTAATTAGGCCATGTTTTCTGATGACAAATGGCAAACTATAATGGATTTTTTTTGGTTCTCAAGCATTCATTCAAGATTTTTAATAACACAAAAAGGGACTCTCTGAACTAGAAGGAACATTGTGAGATCATGTAGACCAGTAGTCTTCAATCAGGGTTCACTAAGATGCCTGACAGAGGAGCTCCTTAAAAGAGTACTGCCAGGGAATAAGCAAGAAGCTGGATGGATCAGGTTCCTGACCTCTGGCTCCTCTAGAATTTTGCTTTAAACCAAATAGGCTTAGTTGTTTTACAGTCTGAGAATCTATGTATGATTTTGTTTGGGGGGAAAAAAGGAGAGTTTTCCCTTTAATTGGATTATCAATAATTATTTATTAAGCATTTACTATATGCCAGGAACATGCTAGGTACTGCAGTTGCACATAGTAACTCCTGCCTTGAAAAGCTTCAAGGGAAAAGACGTGTACCTACAAACAATAACATTATCTAGTGAGTACTAAAAGAAACAGTAAGTATAATACAAGGAGCCACAGAGAACAAAGGAGAAAGGGCTATTGGCCAGAATCCCCTCAGCAAACACATGGCACATTTAAATGGGGTCATTGCAGAGATGTAATGAAGTGACTATTCACAAAGGTGTAGACAGTACTAACAAGAAACCCCACAAGGGATGGTGAAGCACATCAGGTAGAGCCAGCACAGCAGGAGGCCCTTACCATTCCTAGACCTGGAGTGGCAAGGGAAAGAATGGTTATCAGAGTCCAAAGAACTGCAGTTATAAAAGAAGGCTGCCAAACAAGAGTGGTGGCCCTCAGCAGAGGAACATAACCACTGCCAACCAGCAATCCAACAGAAAGGGTATCAGGGAAAGCAATAATCTAATGTGGTAGACTGCATTAGCGTTTCCAAGTCCTCTCTATAATAGAATCATTCATCCATGCCTTTTGTTCTTTGTCATTGGATTCCACAGTACCTTCCCTTTTAGGAAGAGCATACTTCCTCATCCTACTGACACTGGGCTTGGTCATATGACTTGCTTTACATAGTAGAAAATTAACAAACATGATTCAAGCAAAGGTTTTAAATATGTACACGTGGTCTAGCCTGGTCACCAGGCATTTACATCCTCTGCCACAGGAAGTCCATGCTGCCTATCACCATTGCTCCTCCACCCTAGGTCCCAAAATACAATACACTGAGAAGATGTAAACCTAACTTGAAGCCTGGAGACCAGTGGAGCCCAGACGAGATCAGTGGAACCATAGGCAACCCACAACCCCAAAGCAAAAAATTAGTGTGGTAAACTGTGATAAGCCACTAAAATTTGGGGGCTGTTAAGCAGCATTACCACAATAAATACTTGACTAATATATCCAATATCATTCACCTCCCTCCCTTCGGTCTTCTGTTGATGCCTCCTATAGGCCAACTCCAACAAGAAATTGAAACCAAGAAGACCACCTGATATAGTTCATAAATATGCTCTTGCAGGGGCAAAAGGAAAACTGTGTCTTGGTAGATGACCACTCATTCAAGGAAGATGAGGATGAGATTTCAGGCAGAAAGACCAGCATAAACAAAGGCACAGAGGCAAGAAATTCCATAGCTTTACACTGAGAACGCTAAGCATCAATGTCACCAGAATGTGTGAAGCTGAAGCAGAGAAAGAGAGGAAAGTTGGGTCTACAGAATATTCTATAATCTCTCATGATAAACTAAGGAATCCTTATCAGTGAAAAGGCTTTCCAAAGGCCCAAAAACTTAATCTGCTGTAACAGGTCCACACTTTCTTCCATCTCTATAATTATGCATCATAACCTTTAAGAGGTGCATTTTGATATTCCTAGAACTGTAGAAAAGCAAAGAAAAAGAGCAAATACTGGTAACTCTGAATAGTATATATAACTCATTCATGGAAAGACATCAGACTTTCCTGGTATGAGATAATAAAATCAAAAGAGCCTACCTGTACACACATACACATAATCTCTAATGACACCTAATTCCCTCAGAATCTAAAAGACAGAAATGTACTCACAACAACCTCCATTACAGTAGGAAGCTCAACAACTCCAGGAGGATAAACTGCCTTATGCCTACAACTTTGAGGCATGAACAAGATGCTGTCCCCACAGTCCTTCTCCAAAAATCAGGACTTGGATGCTAAGTCTCACAGCCCCAGTATCCCTTCAGTTACTGGGGAAGCTACCTGGATCAACCTAGACATGTAGCCACTACGTCAGTCCTTTAATTGCTTAACCCATGGAGAAAAATTATTGGACTTTGGAGCTAGAAGGGACTTTAGAAATCCCTAAGTCCCCTATTTAGATTAAGAAAACCACAGTCCAAAAAGGCTATATAAAATTTTTATTGGCATGTGGCCCCACACAAGTCTAGAGGACAAACATTTTCTAAAATACCCTGATATACAGGCAAAGTTTTAAATTAGTGTTTAGGTAGTAAAAATAAAGAACTGGTAATTAACATACACCAGCCTTATTCACAGGACTCTATACTCCAGGAGTTTTACTTTGAGGAAGATGATGTTTTATACAATATATTCACCTAGAATACTATAATCATTATAAATAAGGCTATAAAAGTGACAAGATTTTCTCTATATGAAAATAATGTCTTAACACCTAAAAAAAGACAGTAACACATGAAGCTATTTCTTGATTCTAATAAAAAGAAACTTCCCAATGTCCCAGGCTCGACACATTGACCACCTAGACCAACGATTCCCAATGTCTGATCTACCGGCATAAGAATCAGTTCAGGTGCTTGTGAAAAATGCAGATTCCAGGGGCCAACTCTAGACCTATTTATTTCTAGGAGCTCAGGACTGTGCGGTTTTAACAGTTCCCTAGGTGGCTCTCATATGCCTTAAAGTTTAAGAACCACTGCCATAGACAGTCACCATGTTCTCCATGAGTCACTCCTATGATTATTCAAACATTTCCATAAACACGGAACCAATGTCCCAAAGCTGGGATCAACATTACCTTGTCGCCCTTCATCATTGGTAAAGAGCCCAGTGTCACTGCTGCTACACACACTGCTGGTTTCACTGTAAAAAGAGTAAAACACAAGAGAACTCATCAGCTCCAGTCAATAAGCACCGTACGCTTATTATGGTTTTCAAGCTTCCCTGATTTCACTCCAACCTATTAGCCAATCAGATACGTAAATTTCATTGGGAAGGTACAAAATTTTATTTTCCTCCCCAAACAAAAGAAATATAAGAGGAGAATTCTAAAATTTTCACTTATATTTTAAAGTACTAAAAAAAATCTAAAGTCACTTTGTTAGTTAAGGACTAGAAAGCTATTAAAGCTCAAAGACATAATCTCAACCTAGTTTGATATATTCAACAACACAAATTTACAAATTTACCAAACAATTTTATTCTTAAATATTGCCAACTATCAGTCTCCAATGAAGCTATGTAATTTTAAGACGTCTAGCATCTTTAAAGTTTTCCCCCATTTACAAAGAAGTAAACAAAAATCCATGAACAAGAAAAAAAAATGGCAAAACTTGTTTTCTGAATTTACTGTCCTCCTTCATATTGAGCAGATACACAAAACTCATTCTGAAAAAAGGAACTAAAGTTAAAAACAAAAATATAAAAACAAACTTCATTTGAACTCACTGAAATATAGCTTTTGTCCCATGAAATTCTGCCCAATCTGTTTCATTTTCTGAGCTATTGCTCACAGTTGATTCTGTTTCTTCTGATGGTGCGCTTCTAAATTTGATTTTTCTGGTTCAAGAAAAACTTCTCAATCCTCTACAGTATTAGCTATTTCCTTGATTGGGAGTATTTCCTTCCAAGTTAGTCAAAAAAATTTTTTCACCTACTCTAGAAGATGCAAGAAACCAAAGCGAGGAAGAAGCATTTTCACCATGCTATAGAAAACATAGGCTTGGCAAAATCCCAATCTATATTCCTGGATCAAAAATCTGAAAACATTTTGTATTTTGCAACATTTCCAAACACCCTTCCAACACTAAATCTTTAAAATGCCAATTAAATTAAGGAGCAATGCTTTCCTTACTCAAGCTTGTCCCTGAATATCAGACGCAAAAGATCTGTCACAGAAATAGTCAACAAACAAACCCTATCTTTTTTTTTAAAGTTCTGAGATACATGTGCAGAATGTGCAGGTTTGTTACATAGGTATACGTGTGCCATGGTGGAACAAACCCTATTTCTTCTTTTTTTTTTTTTTTTGGAGATGAAGTTTCGCGCTTGTTGCCCAGGCTGGAGTGCAGTGGTATGATCTCGGCTCACTGCAACCTCCACCACGCAGGTTCAAGCAATTCTCCCGCCTCAGCCTCCCGAGTAGCTGGGATTACAAGAGTGCACAACCACACCCAGCTAATTTTTGTGTTTTTAGTAGAAACGGGGTTTCACCATGTTGGTCAGGCTGGTCACGAACTCCTGACCTCGTGATCCGCCCGCCACGGCCTCTCAAAGTGCTGAGCCACTGTACCCAGCCCAAACTCTATTTCTTTATAGATTCTTTCATCTCATTTTCTTATGTACTTAATATAAGCTGGGCCTCCAACTATATTACCAATTATTATAACATTGCTAGAAAAGCAACTGAACCACATCCAAGTGAAATAACAGTTAGTGTAAAGAAAGTCATCTTAACATTGAGACCAAAGGTTTTTGCTCTCAACGTTTTACTAGGAAATTTTTCATCACTTAGATTCTGCAAGTAACATTTTGCTTTCCTTGTTTTTTCACACATCTCTCTATCTAACCTTCCCACCAGAGAGTCTTTGAAAACAGAGGCACCCTAGGTAAGCCAGATGATTGGGCATGGCATCTACTTTCTGACAAGTATATTATCATAGGAATCGAGCCTAATAAAACACTATGGAGCCCTCTTGTCCACTGTTAACACTGTAAACTTGGTACTGACTTGAAAATGCTTTCATCTTAACTGCTTTTCTTTTCAAGTTCTGAAGATGAACTGTTTGCCTTTCAAGGTGCAATTAAAGGGTATGGTTTTCAAACTAGCAAAAATTCTTAGTTTTAAAACTGTAGATCAATAGCTTTTTATTCTATATTTTTTATATTTTTACATTCTATCTATAGATCAGTGTTTTGGTTGCATTATGTTCTATAATTTGAAACTCATACTTATTGGTAAAAGCAGAGTCAATAAAGTAAAAACCCAATCTCAGTACCAGAAACATCAAAAACTATGGTTCTCAACTAGAGACAATTTTGCAGCCCCTCTCCCAATTTGGCAATATCCAAAAACATTTTTGATACTCATGACTTGAAGCAGAGGAGGAGGAGTTGGTGAACTACTGACATTTAGTGGGCGGAGGCCAGGGATGCTGCTCAACATCCTGCAATGCACAGCACAGCCCCACAACAGAGAATTATCTGGCCCAAAATGCCAGTAGTGCCTAAGTTGCGAACCCTGATCCACGGTGATGAACAAAGCAGAGGGCTGGAAGAGGTAGGCCGTCCCGTTTAGGGAAACTACTTGAGAAGAGAGGAGCCTGTGCACGTTAGCTGGATGCAGCAGTCAACATCCCATAGAAGCAACAATACCACTTCCTTGCCATGGCTGGGCCAGGGCCTCAAATGATCTGAAGCCTCCAGATCCAGAAACAATCAGAAGGCAGCCGGACCTTCAGACAAACTGGTAGAACTGAAATTACTCACGAGTCATACAGTTCACCCTTCCTTGCCTAATCGGGGCAGAAAGAAGATCCTGTAACCATAGAAGAGAATGATCCATGGATCCAGAGAAAAAAAAATATCTTGCTCATCTCAATGTCCCCAATGCCTAGCATAGCGCCTGGCACATATCAGACATTCAGTAAATGTTACGTAAATGGAATGAACTTGTTCTAGACACCTCTGTTGCCTGCCCTTATACAGCCTTGTGGCATGTCACTTCAACTCTTTAGTCCTATTTCCCTACATGTAAAATGTGGATGGATTATTAAGGATGTGACAGTATGAGGTATGTGACCCTGCTTTGTGAACTCTAAAGCAATACACAAATGCAAAGGATGAAAGATTAGAAAGCTACTTCTAGGGCACCAAGTCTGTGTCTAAGTATTATTTTAGAGGTTAATAGTAGTAATTTCCTCACTGACAATCTTCTCATTAGAACAGTACTCTAAATTTTATCAGATGCAAACCTATTTTCATTTTAAATGGAAAAACAAATATGGCCTATGAAATCTATTATTTTTCCTGCACTGGGTTTCATCCAAAAGAGAGGAGGCACTACTCTCAGCCAAGATCTACAAGTGCCTCAGGAAGGGGTTTGCTACTTGAACTGAGTTTATTCAGAAAATTATTAATATAGAAGGCTACTATTAACGATACCAAAAATATCATTCACTGAGTTCGACTGCAGGCCAGGTAATATACTAAGCACTTTATACTAATTATTCTTCTTCTACCCCCAAACTCTACAAGGTAAATACATCAACCTCATGTTACATATGGAAAGGGGCTTAGAGAAAGTATACAAGTTATCCAAGATCGCACAGCAAGTAAGCATCAGAGCCAGGGCAGTGTATGTCTAAAGCCCATGTGTTCACTGAATGGCCACTACAACACAGAAAGCACAGATACTCATCTCATTTACTAAAGTCAATCAAATGTTTCCCTATTCAGAAGATACCTCTGAATTCCAGGACTTTTCATTCTCCTGAAGATGCAAACAGATTAACTGAGCTAAGGAAGAAGTATTCGTTTGCTTTTAGCTACTTAAAACTTTCAGGCACAGCTGAAACTGCAGCTGTGCCTTGACTACTATCCCTTATCAGCAAATAATACATCATATATGCTGAACCCTAAGAAAACTAATTATAAACTCACTTTGGAAAGAAGCTTTCCTTCTTAATGCTGTATCTTGAATTCAATTAACACTCATTTTCGGCATGCTGACATAAAATACACCAAAACATATTCTCAGGGACCCATACCTCACTTGCCTTTATGGTTCCTGAATGCTCTTCCTTTGAAATCAAAGTAAAAACATTCTCTTAATGAGTTCAGGAGAAATAGCAGAGTCTCAGAATACTATTCCTGACTTTAGCATCACACAAGGCTAGGAAAAAAATGTTTCAGGCCAGTAGTCATCTGTGGTAACCAGACTCCCAAGATGACTCCCAATTACCCAACCTCCTATTAATGCACACCCCGGTGTAGTACTTCTCACACTGCACCAGGTCTGGTCTGTATAACTGATCACACACAGCAGAAGCAATAGGTTGCCACTTCTGAGATTAGGTTACACAAGACCGTGGCTTTCACTGTGGGCTCTCTTTCTGACTCTCCTCATCCCTCTCAGATCACTTACTCAAGGGGAAGCCAACTATCATGTCCTGAGGACGCTGATGGGCATGCGGAGGGGCCCATGTGAAAAGGGACTGAGACTCTAAGTCCAACAGCTTTATGAGGAAATGAGCTCTGCCAACAGCCATGTGAGTGAGCTTGGAAGCAAATCCTTCGGCCCTAGTAGAGCCTTGACAGAACTGAGGTCCCTGCCGACAGTTAGACTATAACCTCGTAAGAAGACTCAACTAGAAACATCCAGCTAAGTCACTCTCAGATTCCAAGTGATAAAATGTTCATTGTTTAGCGCTAGTAATTTTTTTTGTTTGTTTATTTTTTTTGAGATGGAGTTTCCCTCTGTCGCCCAGGGTGGAGTGCAGTGGCGCGATCTTGGCTTACTGCAACCTCCACCTCCCAGGTTCAGGCAATTCTCCTGTCTCAGTCTCCCGAGTAGCTAAGATTACAGGACTATGCTACCACGCCTGGCTAATTTTCATATTTTTAGTAGAAACAAGGTTTCACCATAGTGGTCAGGCTGGTCTCAAACTCCTGATCTTAGGTGATTCACCCGCCTAAGCCTCCCAAAGTGCTGGGATAACAAGCATGAGCCACTGCGCCCAGCCTAGAGCTAATAAGTTGTGGGCAAATTTTTCTGCAGCAACAGATAATACAGAATCTTTGAAACTAATTCCCTTCTTCCTAAACAGTAGCTTCTAGTTTCAACAAAACAAACCCCCGCTCTGAATTCCCACTATTGCCAGGGGGAGCAGGGGGCAGAAAAAAGCAAGGCACATCCTCTGATCTGAGAGCTTGCTAATTCTTTCATACTCCTAACCACAGAAGACTATAAAGTGAGAACTGAAAGAGTAACTTATACCTGTTCCTATTATAATAAGGAGCTACAGAATTACTTTATCACCTGTAATCAAAAGTTGGTATTAATAAGTTACCATCTGGGTTTGTTTCTCCCCATTTAAGAGCTTATTAACCAAGTAGCTTAATAAGAGGTGTTTTTTGCATCTAATTAATAGACATCTTAAAATACAGTTTATGGCTTACATCATTTCTAAAAAACTTTTCTTAGTAAATAATAATGCGCTTAACAAAAATAAAAGTTGTTTCAGAATTTAGAAAAACGTGGGAAAAAGTCACTCTTAAATCTACTGCCCAAAGGTATTTTTGCTCTATTATTTTCCAGGGTAGAGGTGGCACATTGTAACCCTTTGTAATCAGACTTCTGAATCTAGTAGTACACAAGACTGAGGGAGAGGTTATTCAGAGAAATATCGCACATCAGTTCCGAAATTATTCCTATAAGTAATAAGAATATATAATAGAAGAATTTGTTTTTCAGTTTCATTCAGACGGTGACATGAAAGGCAGCAACCTCCCCAGGTTGACAGGTTCGATACTGCGACCAGTACAATCAGGTACACTTTCCAGAGATACAATTTTCCTCAGGACTCTGCTATTGAGCTGGGGGCTGTGCCTCAAGACATCCCTTTTCTTAGAGCTAACAGTTATTCACCTTCAGGTAGATGAAACGTCTTCTCAGAGTAAATTTTTAAAGAGCATGGATTCTGGGGCCTGCATATCTAAGAATGTCTTTCTGCTGCCTTTCCATATAAAATGTACCTTTACTGTATATAAAATGCAAGGTGAAGTGAGTCACTTTTTCCCTCTCAAAACTCTATGGGCAAATGTAGCCCTTAACACTTACTATTGTAGGGATGAATGTCAGTTTTATTTTCATGTCCCACCCCCAACTTTTTTTTTAAGAGACAGTATCCCTCTCTGCCAACCAAGCTCTGGAGTGCAGTGTTGTAATCATAGCTCAGTGCAGTCTTGAACTCCTGGGCTCAAGGGATCCTCCTGCCTCAGCGTCCCAAAGTGTTAGGAATACAGGTCTGAGCCACTGCACCAAAGCTTCAATCCCTTTTAAGAGTTTTCTTTCCTTAGTCCTGAGCATATGTGAAAAAAAGAAAAACTAAAATAAAATACTTTTTAAAAAGATCCATTTCAGTAGAGGTATCTTCTCATTAATTTTCTCTTCTAAACTTTAGACTTCATTTTTCTTTTCTTTTTTTTTTTTTTTTTTTGAGACGGAGTCTTGCTCTGTCGCCCAGGCTGGAGTGCAGTGGCCGGATCTCAGCTCACTGCAAGCTCCGCCTCCCGGGTTTATGCCATTCTCCTGCCTCAGCCTCCCGAGTAGCTGGGACTACCGGCGCCCACCACCTCGCCCGGCTAGTTTTTTGTATTTTTTAGTGGAGACAGGGTTTCACCATGTTAGCCCATGTTGGGATGGTCTCGATCTCCTGACCTCGTGATCCACCCGTCTCGGCCTCCCAAAGTGCTGGGATTACAGGCTTGAGCCACCGCGCCCAGCCTAGACTTCATTTTTCAACTCAAGAACACTTTTTTCTCTTCAGTTGTATCTTCTTCTTCTCCAGCACTTTAGTTTCTTCCTTGGGAATATTTACACACTCACAGATTTGGCCTCTTCAGAGCTACTAAGTTCTACGGCGATTTTTTTCTGTAGCAATAGAGAATACAGATGGCCTATTGCCAAGGTTTCCTCAAACTACAAGGCTGATAGAACTGCACTCGACAATGAAATGGAGGCCCACATGAGAAGTGCTGGGCCTGCCCTGAAGGTAGATAGCAAGCCTCTGCATCCTTTCTCTACAGTCACCTTGAGGTTCAGAAATGCAAGGCCAGTTTCAGTCAGAAAATCAGGCAGCTACAGTTTGAGGCAGGGTGTGGTTCCATCCTTCTCTTCCCATTGAGTATCTTTCAGTTTCTGGTTTTTTTTTTTTTTTTTTTTGAGATGGAGTCTCACTCTGTCACCCAGGCTCCAAGGCAGTGGCGTGATCTTGGCTCATTGCAAGCTCCACCTCCCAGGTTCACACCATTCTCCTGTCTGAGCCTCTCGAGCAGCTGGGATTACAGGCGCCCACCACCACACCCGGCTAACTTTTTTGTATTTTTAGTAGAGTCGGAGTTTCACCATGTTAGCCAGGATGGTCTTGATCTTCTGACCTTGTGATCCACGCGCCTCGGCTTCCCAAAGTGCTGGGATTACAGGCGTGAGCCATCACACCTGGCCTAAGTATCTTTCAGTTTCTATTTGGTGGCTCTAACTCCCAGAATACACTTAGATAGGGAAGCTTAGTGTTTTCTGTGTGTATCTGTGTTTGAGGGTAAGAAGCAATTATAGGGTATTGAGTCCTAGAAAGCACAGTCTTCAAGAATAAAGATTCCAGTTGACATGGGTAGAGAAGTGCATTCTGGAGATAGTACATTCTGAGGACTGTTGTGTTTTCTACACCTTCATTTATGGCACACTCCTGGAATGGGGTCGGAATCAGGCAGTGAGGGTTGGATGATCCTATCTCAGCCCAGCATAGCTGTATGAGATAAAAGCTTCCCAGTAGCACTGGGAGCACTGGGCTAGGGGCTCTGCATATTCTCTTGGCCAGTTGTAGATCTGAGAATGGCATGTTAACTATGTCCATGGGAGTAGAGAATGGGACCAATGGTAATCTATGCACCCTTGCTGGCAAATACCAAGAGGCCTTCGAACAAATTCTGCAAAATAAGAGAAAAGGGAATATCATTCTAAAAGTTCAGAGAAAGAACGAATCTTTGAAGATGACTGCCAGTGGAAACCACAAGAATTCAAGTGGGCAGTTGAGGCTACTTACCAGTTAAGATGTTACGATGTTGGGAGGTAGACTATGACTGAAAAGAATCACGGCATCTCAGTGTTACAAGGGATTTCAGAAGTCTTCCGTTCAACCCTCTCAACTCCACAGCAACTAAGTAAGCAGTCAGAAAGCCCATGTTTGAATCCCCCCGACTTATCTAGAAGTCATTACGTATTACATGGTGAAACAATTCGCTTCATTTTTACAGAGTCCTAATTTTTAGAATGCTATTTTTTATCCGCAGCAACATTTAACACTCTGTACTTTCTATTCCTGAGTTCTGTCCTGTGGAGCCACATGGAATAATCCCAATATTTCTTTTAAGAGGTAGACTCTTTCAAGAGATGGATGTTTCTTTCAAGACATAGACCTTCAAGTACAATAGTATCATATCTACCTCCCAAGGTGTGTTTTTCAGTTGTCCCTAAGGATACTAGCAGAACTGTGAATATATCCATATAAGCACACTATGCTAGATTCGAGAATCTCACATGCAATACTACCAACTGCAACAATAGTAAATACACTCTTGGTCAGCATCCCTACTTACAGAATAGAAATCAGAACACCCCCATCTACCACACATATTCTTTTACACAGCTCCAGGAACCCCTGATTAATGACCTCCACTTGCAAAGGAGGCTACTTACCTTAACCATGAAATAATGAATGCTATTGATCCAACAAGCTACTGCTATAGAGTGTTATTGATCACCCAATCTTTGGTTAAAACGGTCCTCATTTAGCAATTTCACTGTCACAAACACCTGGAGCAAAGCACACTCATAATTAAAGAGTTTGGGGGAGTTAAAGTGAGAGGTGATGGACAGAGATCTCAGCTTTCTCCCATTTATTCTTGCTTCTGAGCTATTGTTTGTGTCAGAAGGGATATTGATTTTCTATAAAAATAAGAAAACAAGAGGCACCAAGGGGCCGCAGAAGGTCAGCCTGGGCTGGAGAAGGAGGGGGTAGGTTTAGCACTCTATCTCTGTCACTTGCCTTCCAAGAGAGGAGAATCTTTTCTTTCCTGTGAGATCAGCCTCTAATACATCACCTTAGGAAGGCTCCTGAATGTGACTTCTGGCCATCACCCAACCAATTCACTTATGAAAAAAAAAGAAGCTATACTATATTCAAGGGGAACAAACAAATGATGTGTTAGTAAAGAATAGAGCAAAATTAGGCTACAGTCACCTAATAGCTAATAGCTATTAATAGCTGCTATATAGACAATTTAAATAAAGATCAGTAGAAAATAATTTTACAGTAATTGTTCTACTTTAGAATACTCATAAATACACATACACAGAAAAATATTAAAATAAGTTTGATCTCTATGCAAGCAGGAAAAAACTATTATACCATAACCATTTTTAGTTCCTCAAAACTTGTGAGGGATTGGCTGGTGTAATATTAAAGGAAGACCAGAAACAGAAAAGCAAACAAATATTGATGAAGTCTATAACTACTCCATGTTTAGTTCACAAACACTGAGTTTAAGGAAATTAGAAATAGGCTGATTGAGACATACATTTTCAAATCCAAAACACCTAAAACATGCTTTAAAAAAAAACCCAAAAACTCTACCATTGACCAGGCTAAGCTAAACTTAACAATCAACTTCATCTTAATAATCTTACAACGTGGATCATTACTCTGACAACCCTCAATATCACTGCTAAAAAGTAAAATTCTACATTTTGATCTGTATGTGAACAGTGGCACATCCAAGTAGATTTATGAAAGGGTAACCAAGAAGATTCTTGAAAGTATTTCTTTTAAAAATGCAGGGGAAACAAAAAAGTAGAAAATTATTGACAGAATTAACAAACTGACCAAGACAGTATAATATCCAAATCATAAGCTATTATCTACTTACACTCTAATGCTAGTCCTTCTTAAAGGTGTGCCTAACAATTAAGGGAGATTTTAGTTCCACTCTCCTCTTGAAGAGAGGCTGAACACCACATGCGGTCAAAGAGTAAGAATCACCCCCTCTCCCACAGAATGGATTTAGGGGAAAAAAAATACAAAGCACTTATGTTTGTAACTACAGATGAATCGAGACAAGTCAAGGGGAATTTAGAACTCCTAAATAACTAGAAGATTTTAAAGAACTTTCCTCATGCCATGTGTGCCACCACTCCGCCCATTATTCCTTCACAGCTACAAGCCCTTTAGCATCTACATATTGAAAGAACTCTCAAGTAAGGGGCCAGGGTAATAGCCCAAATGGGTGAATGAGGTCTCCTCAATTTGAAAAGAGGAAGAATTTCACAAGAATTCCCATCCACTTAATTTTATCCAGACTCTCAGGTAACGAGAATTTATATTATTACATCCTGACTAGAATGTGCAATAGATGTGTCTGGAGTAAGAAGGAACAGAAAAGAGTGAAGCATCTCATGCTAGATTATAGGCTCTGCATCTGGAGCCACACTTGAGCTGTTATCTCAGAGCAGACAGAGTTAACAGTCTCTCTTTCACATACAGTTATGTCGTAGTTTAATAAGAAATTATGGGGAAGAAACATACACAAAGCTACTATCCCAAAAGGCTACTGTTAAAATCACCATTCTCAATACTAAGAAGAATTCTATTTGGTATATATGCTCAGTATTAAAACAAACTTGAATATCTCAGTAGAGGGTTTCAATAGTGTGAAAGGCTACAAGTTGACTAAGCATTTCTTGTTTGATTAAAAATAGTCTGATGAGGAAAATAAATACCTTTATAATCCAAATATATACATATAAATTCTGTAAATAGACCTTAGAAGGAAGGAGGCATTAGAGGAAAATTAGGAAAGTCAAAATATGAGCCTATCTCAATATAGTCTGCAGACTGGCAAATATAAAGTTAATAAGAAAAAGTTTAAAAGCTGGATTAAAAACCATCCATGAAAGGTACAGGTAAACAGACCTAAGCAGCTTTTCCTGTTACTGACACAGCCTCACCTCAGAGTTCCTAAGATTAATGTCTTTGTTTTTAAGATAAACTTCAGAAAGGTCATCTGTTCTACAGCTGGGAAAGTTAAATTGAGACAGAACAACTCAAAGGGCAGCAGAACGTGGTGGTTACGAATGAGCTTTGGAATCAGGCTTGATTCCCCGTTTTGGCACTGGGTGACCTTAGGCAAATTATCTAAGCTCTTATAACCTCAGCTTCCCTTCTATAAATACAAATAGTGGTATCCACCAGATAGTGGAATTGTAAACATTAAATAAGAGTATATGTTAAGTCCATAGTACAGTGCCTGGCCCATAGTTAAGTGCTTAATAAATGTCAACTAATATTAACAATAATAGAATACACTGGTTCTCAACAGGGAGTACTCGATCCACCTAGGGATCACCCCTGGAGGCTTTTGGGTTGATACAATGAAAAGGGGGTGTGAACAATGCAGAGATGCTAAATATTCTGCAATGCACCATAAAGAACTGTCCCATCCAAAACACCAATGGCATCCTCGCTATTAAGTAAAAGATAATCACAGATTAAGATTAATAACATTAAAGTATCAAGCTGGGGGGTATCAATGTTCCTAGGACTATCTGAGATGTAAAAGCTAAAAAATGTCACCAAAACTACACTTACATTTCTAAACACGTACCCATTAGAGACAAATTTTTCTGGCTTGATCACATCTGATGTAAGACTAATGGGACTTGGTACTGTTATTTTCAAAGCCCACCATGTGTTCAGACAATTTGAATGTCAGCCATAAAAAAATAAATTCAATATAGTCAAACCACGAGTAGCAGAAAACAAAATTATAGCCAAAAAGTATCTAAAGCCATGATTCTTAATGAGGACAGGCAACTTAACGGAACATTTATAAACTCCATATGCCTGGTGCTAACATTTTCTCTTTCTCACACACACATGCACACACACGCACACGCACACACACACACACACACACACCAGCCTCTGCTGAGACCTGAGTTCTAAAAAACAATATTTATGTACAAACTACATGGCATAATAAGCAACAAATTGTTTTTTAAAATTATTAGCTGTGCATTTGAGGTACGCGTTTTAAACAGTTTTTACAAACAACTGTGTTTCTACAGCCTTCCTGACAGAGGGAAATAGACACTTGAATGGTACCTTAAAAAGCTAAACTACTGACTGATTCAAGGAAGTCTTCAAAGTCAATACCACAGTGGCTGGTTTGAAAGAAGGTGAACCCACTAAGACTGCGGATGTGTACTTTGGGAAACATTAACCAGGAAAATCTTTGACTTAGTAAGGGAGATCTCACCATTCTGACATGTTCTCATCAGAGCCCTGTTTTTGTTCATCTGTTTCACACTCCATCCTTTCTTTCCTTCCTGCTTTGCTTAGGAAAGTCCTGTTTTCTGCTGATTCACACAATCCGTGGCCTGATGAGGTCCAGGGAGTATTCTCCTTCCAGCGGGACAGACGCTGCTTCTTAGCAGATTTGAACCTGCAGCCTCTCTCATAGCTCCAATCTGACACCTTCAGTTTCTGCTGAAGGCTAGCAGCCACCTCTGATGTCACTCGCTTCACCTTCCGCCTGCGCCTGAGTGGTCGACAAGGTGCATTTTCAGTAAAGGAGTCAGATTCATGCCAAGAATGCTGCTTACTCTTAACAATGGCATTGAGAGCTGGGTGTCGTTTGGCCACCATTGTGTCATCAGAGTCACTAAAATTGGTCACGGGAGCCACTTCTCGACAGTCCTTAGTGGCCTCATCCAGACTTGACTCAGAGGCCTCGCTGTAGCAGCAGGTATGCTCTGCCAGGTGAGTGAAGTCAGAACGACGCTTCCGACCTCGGCGTTTCCGAAGCTGCCTCCTCTGCTGCCGGGGGCTCAGGGCCATCTCCTCCCACAGCTCACCAAGCTTATTCTGCTCAGATGTCTGCTCCAAGGCTGAGGCTAAGTCGTGTACCAGCTCATCCATGAGGCCACATCTGCCAAAAGGAAGTTTGGCGGGGGGTGGGGGGGAGAAAGAAAAGAAAAAGAAAAAGAAAGCCTGAAAAGGATCTGTTGTTTCGGAATAATTTGATGAAACAGATCATGGTAGTCCACAGTACTGCCTGTCTAAATGAAATAAGTCACCTTTCATCTGGCTACACTTAGATTCTGTTCCTACCACTTCCTAAAGCCACTAAAAATAGATGTTTTGTCCCTTGTTAAACGCCTGAAGTCAACATATTCTTAAGCACAAAAACCTACTCACCAGATGACAACTGGGACAGGACCCAAAACAAATTCGGGGGACTAGATCCTTCTCACTTTTCCCCAGTTAAACTTGTCACTGAATTACCTAATGATGAGATCCAGAAAGATTAGAGGCTGTCTCACTAGACAGGAGTAGAAAAACATACAACTTCAAAATCACACTAGAGTTGCAGAAACACAGAGCAGGACACGGTCTCATCGAGGTATTGAGAATGAATGAAAAACTGTTCTTTGGCCTGGGGTCACTGCTGACAATGACCATGGCAGAAAGAAACAGAAAGACAACTTAGTGATACCCTTTAAGGAAGAATGCAGTTTTCATGATCCAAGAAATTGTAGTGGCCAGGTTTGAAGTCAGAATGGAGAAGAGACTAAGTTTGCACCCATTCTGGTACCAACTACCACCTGGAAGCTACCAGGTATAGAACCTTATACAGTAGGTCATATATTTTTGAATAATTAACAATTTTTAAGCCCCTCTCCTACTCTTCAGAAAATAAATGTCCGAATGTCCGTCCTAGTTATGTGCTTCAGTGCCACACAATCACACAAAAATAGGATACAACAGCAGCTGAAATGACAGGGATAGGGTGAAGTTTCTAAGATTTCTGGCTGAACTGCTTTCCAAAATTTCTTATTTTTCTGTTTATCCTCAAACCAAACATCACACTTCAGGAGTCACTTCAGAGGCAAACATTTCAACAAATGAGAGTAGTAGGAACAATCTTCAAAATTCCCTCTTAAGGGGAAATGTTTAATTTGTATAGCAGCTAATTAAATACACATTAAACTTTTAGCACTTTTCCCTTGCCTCTATGCCCAAAGTATTTCAATATCATGTTAAAATTCTATGTGGTGCCGCTCTCTCACCATATTCCCATTCATTCAGTTTTCACTTTGCAAAGGGCTTTCTAAAACCTGTTTTCACGCTGTGCCTATGCCAATGAATTTAAAGACAGGAAAACAGTCCTGGGGCTTATCTGCCACACCTGTAGGAGCAATGGTGACACCTACTTCCAAAACTACCATACAAACGAAGCTTCTCAAAGTGTCCAAAGGCACATACATTTAAACAAGACCAAGTTCTTTTAAGCATTAAGAAGTGATTTATTAACAGCTGTGAAAAGAAGGGGAAAAAATGGAAAAAAAAAAAAAAGTGGATTAAAATGCCATGATTGAGGTTTGGGAGACAACTGTCCCTAAGACCAAAATAAAGAAACAAGTGGGAACAGCATGCCTAAATCTACTTCCCTAATAAAGAATTACTGCTTTAAAAACTCAGGCAACTAAAATACAAAAAAATAATAATAATAACAAATAAAAACCTCAGGCAGAATAGCACAAACTTGAACACGGAACGAAGTCACCAAACAACTGGTAGTCGAATGCTTGTGCAGAATCCTTTCCTGCCTCAAAGCCTGTAATTCGAACAGTGGGTGACAGAAGAACCCTAGGGCTCCCCCCATCTCCAGTCGCGGGTGCACACTCTCGAGAGGACCCGGCGTCCAGGCACGCACCCGGGTAGAGATGAGGCTGAGTCACGCACAGGAAGGAACGGGTAGGGCAGCTGGTGGACAGCAAGTAAGAAGAGAAACAGGAGCAGGGTGGAAGTGAGGGGCGGAGTAGGAGGTGGGAGAGGCAGGAGGCAACTTCTCATTTGGGCTCACCAGGGGCGGGGGTCGGCTCTTCTAGGGCAGAAACTGAAAAAATGCAAGTCGTGGCGACTGAGCTCCCTCCGGGATCGGGGGTCGCAACACGGCCACATATGTGAGAAAAACTGTGTTTCGAAGGACTCTCCACCTCGCCCCGGCCCGTCCCTGAGGGCTGGGGCGACCATGGCTCGGGACACCAAGCCCTCACGCTGCCGCCAGCCCCAGAGAGGCAGAAAGAAGAAAGAGGAAGAGGGGGCTGTGGCCCCGAAGACGGCCCGACCCACATCCCCAGGGATGGTGACAAGGGCCCTGAAAAGCAAGGCCCCACCACCCTCACCCTCCGGCCAGCTGCCGCAGCCCCAAGACGCCCTTAGCCGCTCAGCCGCGGCTTGGCGCTCCGATCCCCTCTGGTACTAGCCCCCAGGACCCCAACACTAAAACCACTCCTCCCCCTCACCAGCTGCCGCAGCCACCTCCAACGGCCGCCGCTTTTTGGGCCGACTCTCACCGCCAGGGCTTCCCTCTCTGACCTCATTTCCGGTCTGGGCCGGAGGGGTGGGGCGGCGGCGAGTGGGAGGGGCTGGCTGCAAGATTGGGCCCCTGACCCATTGCTTCCGCCCGTGGCCACACCCACTTCCGCCCCGTGGTGGGCGGAGCCACAGGAAGCCAGAAGATGGGGCAGGGGACAAGGAGGGGTGCTGAGTAAGGTCTGGCCGGGAAAGGGCGTTTCACGGGTTGAGGTGCCCATGTGGGGAAAGACCCCTGCATGCTGGCCTCATCTTCCTTATGGGCGTCCAGAAATTGGGCGCTAGGCAGGGGTGTCAGCTTCCCCCTTGCTTTCTGACCTTTTTAATGGGCCTATGAAGTTGAAGAGAAAAGGATCTTAATGACGTCTACCCTGTGAGCTGGTACAAACATTGGGAGGGGTGGTTCTTCACTGAGTTACTCAGAACATTACAAATTGCCTTGAGCAATAAAACAAGTGATATTGGATTATAACTCAAAGTATAAAAGAAATATTCATGAGCCCATACCGATATAAATAAGTGATTGAATAAATTAACGAATGAGGAAGAAGAGATAAATCCCCCACAGAAGAATCTCAAATAACTTATGTAGACAGCCATCCTGGAGCATAACTTCCACCTCCTTAAATGTGGGCTGTGCATAGTGACTTCCTTCCCAAAAGTACAACATCTGTAAAGGGGAAAATGAGTGATTTTACAGTGGGGAAACCTGGCAAACAGTAATTCAGCCAGGTGATCAAGACTATGTGCTAAATCATGTTGATAGTATGTGGACTGATATATGATGAGAATGGCACTTTATGCTACTTTCCTAACAAATCTCATAACCCAGTCTAATTATAAGAAACAAATCAGACAAACCCTAATTGAGGGACATTCTGCAGAGTACATGACCAGTATTCTTCAAAATTGTTAAGATCAGCAAAGGTAAGGGAAGTATAAGAAACTCAGAGCCAGGAGAAGCCTGAGGAGGCATGACAATGTAATACGGTATCCTGGGTGTGACACTGCAATTAAAAAAAGAACATTAGGTAAAAATTAAGGAAATCTGGATAAAGTATCAACTTTAGTTAATAATAACGTTATCGGGCCGGGCGAGGCGGCTCATGCCTGTAAACCCAGCACTTTGGGAGGCCAAGTCGGGCAGATCACCTGAGGTCGGGGGATTGAGACCATCCTGGCTAACATGGTGAAAACCCGTCTCTGCTAAAAATGCAAAAATTACACGGGCATGGTGGTGCGTGCCTGTAATCCCAGCTACTCAGGAGGCTGAGGCAGGAGAATCGCTTGAACTCTGGAGGCGGAAGTTGCAGTGAGCCGAGATCCCACTATTGCACTCCAGCCTGGGTCATGAGAGCAAAACTCCGTCTCAAAATAATAATAATAATGTATCAATTTTGGTTGCAATCGTGACGTGTGTTATACTTCTGTAAGAGTGAATAGCCGGGTGCGGTGGCTCACACCTGTAATCCCAGCACTTTGGGAGGTTGAGGTGGGCAGATCACCTGAGGTCAGGAGTTCGAGACCATCCTGGCCAACATGGTGAAACCCTGTCTCTACTAAAAATACAAAAAATTAGCTGGGCATGGTGGCACACGCCTGTAGTCCCAGTCCCTACTCGGGAGGCTAAGGCAAGAGAATCGCCTGAGTCCAGGAGGCAGAGGTTGCAGTGAGCAGAGATCAAGCCACTGCACTCCAGCCTGGGCAACAGAGCAAGACTCCATCACAAAAAAAAAAAAAAAAGTGAATAATAGGGGAAATGGTGTGGATTATACAGAAACTGTAGTATCTTTATAATTTTTCTCTAAACCTAAAACTATCCTAAAATAAAAAGTTTATTTAAAAATATGCACATACCTTGGACCCAGAAATTTTGCTCCGAAGAACTGTATTCTAAGGAAAAATTGGAAATGGGCACAGAAATGTCAAATATAGGTAAATCATCTCTGTAGCATTTCTGAGGGAGAGATGAGGAAACTAGAAAAAGCCAGAAGTTCCACAACAGGGGTTAGTTAACTAAATTATGGTACGTCAGTGGGTGAAATACCTTGCAACTTTTTAAAATTGATGTTGCAAAAGAATATTTAATGACATGAAAAGCCATCGACTTATGATTGTGTACATTTCTGCATGACTGTTATACTTCAATAAAAAGATTACTCTGAAAATGTGGAGTATGATTCCCGTACAAAGGAAATTAAATCTATACTCGCATAGGAATATGACCAGAAGAATTTACTACACAATATCGGAAATGATTTCATTATTAATGATTATATCTCCTATCTGTTGTTTTTTTGTGGATTTTCAGAATTTTCTATAGGTGAAAAAAAGTCAATGTAGGAGACAAAGATAGTTGAGGTTTCGAGCTAGGGCAACTAAGACAATGGTCAGTGCCATCTGCATAGCTAGAGAAGTCAAGAAGATAAACGAGTTTAGTGGAAAGATGATTAATTCCATTTTGGACATGCTGAATTTGTGACTCCCACAGGACAGAAATACGGAAATGTTCAACAGGTGTCCACGGCCATCAGGCCTCTTTTCTGCATGAGTGAAAATTCTCTCCCACAAATCACATCTGTTCCCACAGTGTTGGTTGCCTGCATCAGCACTGAAAGCTCCCAAGTTTCTTGAAATCCAACTTATATTTTCATCTTTCTACTAGATATCTCCACTTGTTCACCTCACCAGCATTTCCAATTTAAAATGTCAAAATAGGCCAGGTATAGTGGCTCACGCCTGTAATCCCAGCACTTTGGGAGGCTGAGGCAGGTGGATCACTTGAGTTCAGGAGTTGAGACTAGCCTGGCCAACATGGTGAAACCCTGTCTTTACTAAAAATACAAAAAATTAGGCAGGTGTGGTGGCATGTGCCTGTAATCCCAGCTACTGGGAAGACTGAGGCAGGAGGATCACTTTAGTCCGGGAGGCAGAGGTTGTAGTGAGCTGAAAGCACGCTGTTCCACTCCAGCCTAGTGACAGGAGTGAAACCCTATGTCAAAAATAAATGAATGAATAAATAAAATAAAATGCCAAAAATAAAAATAAAGCTTAGTTTCTTCCATAGTTTCTTCCTTTCTTCCCTCTCTCCATTCCTTTTTTTTTTTTTTTTTTTTTTTCCAGACAGGGTCTCTGTGAAATGGAAGACAGAGTGAGACACTATCTCAAAAAAAAAAAGGAAATGGTCTCAAAAATGTTAAATACAGGTTAAATCATTCTCTACAGCATTTCTGAGGGAGGACTGAGGAAACTAGAAAAAGTCAGAAATTCTACAACAGGGATTAGTTAAGTAAAAGATGATACACCTATGGACGGAACACCGTGACATGATCATTACCTCACTGCAGCCTTGACCTCCTGTGCTCAAGTAATCCTCCCACCTCAGCACCCTAAGTAGCTGGGACTACAGGCACACAGCACCATGCCCAGCTAATTTTTAAATGTTTAGTAGAGAGATAGGGTCTCCACTATGTTGCCCAGGCTGGTCTCGAACTCCTACCATCAAGTGATCCTCCTGCCTCAGCCTCCTAGAGTGCTGGGATTACAGGTGTGAGCCATCTTGTCCAGCCTCTTCCATAGTTTCTGTCAAACCTGCCCCTTCTCCACTGTTCACTCTTTGGGAAATATCACCACCATCATGCAGTTACCCAGGTGAGAAGCTTCAAACCCATTTTTCGTTCTTGTTTCTTTCTTTTACCCCTTTATCTAGTAAAGTGCTAAGCCTCGTAGATTGCACTCCTGCAGTAGTCTTGCATCCGTCCTCCCTCACTGGTTTTTGCTCTGCCATTGGCCTCATCTGGGCAGGCAGCCACTCTTCTAGATGATGCAGCAGCTGCTGCCTTACTGGTCTTCCCACTTGCAGTCTGTCCCCCCAAAATGTCATCCTCTACACAGGCACCACAGTGAGTTTCCTAAAACACAATTTTAATCGTGTCACTTCATCCATCTTCCACTACCTCCTGCAACATGCTTGAGCACACCATATCACTTGCTAGTTCTTGAACACCCTTGGGAGCTGCGGTGATTTAAACGCTCAATTCCAATGTCACCTCAATAAAGACACTTACCCTTGCTTGCCCACTCCTTTGGCTCTCACGCTCAGTACTTGCCAGTACCTTTATGACCGCACTCTCTTCATTCAACCTGAACTAGAGCCAGTTATGTGCAAGTTTGCCTCCCCAACTAAGTCACTCATTCAACAAATATTTACTAAGCATCTACAGTATGCCTTGCCCTGTGCTTATACGTATATAATTGTGTGAACAAAACCAAAGCCTTTTTTGCTTTGCCCTGAAGACCCTGTCCTATTCATTGTATTCTCATCAGTGCCTAGCACAGTGCTTTACACATGGTAGGTGCTCCATAGTTATTGTTGATTAAAAATTAAATGAATACTTGTTTACTAAATGCTGGGTCAGGGACATTAGAAGTGTTTGTCTCACTCCCATGAGAAAATTGTAATGAAACTTGCACCTTCATGGGATGGTGGAATCCATGGGCAGAATCACATAATGAAAGAGGGTGGCGAGAGAAGTGGCCTGTTGGGGAAGAAGAGGATAGCTCCAAAGAGACTGAGAGCATCTGAAGAGAACCTGTGTCTTAAAGCCAGAGGAGAGAGAGCTTTAAGAAAATGAAGAACAAAAGGAAGTTTGAGGATGAACAGTTCTAAGGAAAGGCCACCACACTTGGCAACTGAGGAGGTCACTGATGGTAATAAGGTTTGAGCAGGCTGCAAGCAGGCAGCAGTGGAGGAGGGGGAAGGAGGTGAAGGGTGAAGCCCTAGCTGCCTGACTGTGTCCAGAGCTAGCAACTTCACCTCTTTGAGCCTCTGCTTCCCCATCTGCCATATGGAGACAATATTTGTACATACCTGTCTCTTGGTTGGAGACGAAATGAAATAATGAATGTAAAGCATTTAGTATACAGCCCAACACAAATTAACTGCTCCAAAAGTATTAGTAGTTACTGAAAAGAGGGGAGTAGTCAACAAAAGTTTCCCTTTTTTGACCATCAAACGTAGTCAAATGAGGAAATTCCCAGCTGAAAAAGAATCTGCACATGGAAGGAAATAACAGACTTCTCTCCTCTTTCCTCCCCACAAAAATGTATATATATATTTTGAGATAGGGTCTCACTCTGTCACCCAGGCTGGAGTGCAGTGGCATGATCATGTTTCACTGCAGCCTCGACTTCTCTGGGCTCAGGTCATCCTCTCACCGCAGCCTCCTGAGTTGCTGGGACTACAGGTATGCACCACCATGCCCGGTTAATTTTTGTACTTTTTGTTTGTTTACTTGTTTGGGGGTTGTTGTTTTTTTGTTTGTTTTGAGACAGAGTCTCATTCTGTCGCCCAGGCTGGAGTGCAGTGGCGCTATCTCGGCTCACCGCAACCTCTGCCTCCTGGGTTCAAGCGATTCTCGTGCCTCAGCCTCCCTAGTAGCTGGGATTACAGGCACACACCACCACACCCAGCTAATTTTTGTATTTTTCAGTAGAGACAGGGTTTTGCATATTGGTCAGGCTGGTCTCGAACTCCTGACCTCAAGTGATCTGCCCACGTTGGCCCCCCACAGTGGTGGGATTATAGGCGTGAGCCACCAAACTTGGCCATTTTTGTACTTTTTGTAGAGACGGGGTTTCACCATGTTACCCAGGCTGGTCTCAAACTCCTGGGTTTAAGAGATTCACCCACCTCAGCTCCCAAAGTGCTAGGATTACAGGCATGAGCCACTGTGACCAGCCCAATATATTTTTTAAACAAATAATTAATAATAAATGAAAATCTTCCACTGCTGATTGATTACATTCCCTGCACTTATAATAAAACTAAAGTCCTCACCATGGCCTGCACAACCAGGTGTGATGTGGGCCCTGCCTGCCTCTGGTCTTGACTCTCTTCCCTGTGCCCACAGTACCAAACCACCATCCTCTTTTTCCACTTTCCCCAGGGCCTTGATATGCTCTCCTGCACCTGAGAGCATCATTGAGGCCTTGGCTAAAATATCACCTCCACAGAGAGGCCTTTTCTAATATGATCTAAAGTACTTTCTATCCCATCATCCATTTTGTGCAGCTATAACAAAATACCATAGACTGGGTGATTTATAAAGAATAAAAATTTATTTTCTCATAGTTTCTGGAGTCTAGGAAATCCAAGATCAAGGCGCTGGCAGGTTTGGTGGTCTGATGAGGTTCACTCTTTCCTTCCAAGATGGTTCCCTGTTGCTGCATCCTTTGGAAGGGAGGAATGTTGTGTCCTCACATGATGAAAGGCAGAAGGGCAAGTGAGCCAACACTCTGTAAAACCTCTTTTATCTGAGCCTTAATTCCATTCATGAGGGGAGAAGCCCGCATGACCTAATCACCTCTTAAAGAGTCCACTTCTTAATAAAATCGCATGGGCCATTAAGTTCTAACACCTGAATTTTGGAAAGGACTCATTTAAACCATAGCACCTTGTATATTTCCCTTATGGCACTTATTATTTGGTACTTATTTGTTTGTACTCTGTTGCCTCCCACCAGGACGTAAGTTTCATAAGAATAAGGATGGTATTTGTCCTTTCACCGTTGTATCCCCCGGAACCTACAACAGTGCCTGTCACATAGTAGGTGCTCAATAAACATTTGATGAATGAATGGATTCCTCATCCTCTCTCCATAATTTATTTCTCTTTTCCCCTTTTCCTGGCTCAGATTTTCTCTGAACAGGTCCAAGACATCCTGGAATCTTTCCAGAAAGTTTTACCAGCAGCCACTGGAGAGATGTTACTAACAGAAACAGTGTCCACCAAGGAGGACAGGAAGTGTTAGCATTTACTTGGAAAATGAGTGACACCTGGCAACTTGCCCTCTTCCCCTACCCCTGATACTCCTGGTGCCTTCTTCGGAGCCTTCCCTGGAGGCAGGAATGCAGGGATGGAGAGATGCTGAGCACTCCTTGGCAGCAGTGATAACAGAAACACATCTCTTATAAAGCACATCAAGAGAGAGGACAGTGAGGGGCTGTGCTGGGACCCACGGCAGCAGCCAAGGAGCAGGTGGCAGTGGACAGAGGTTCGCCAACTCCTCCCTTGCCATGCCTCTCATTCTCTCTCACTTACCCTCCTCAACTCTGTTGAATTTGGGGGTTTTGTTGAAGTAACATTTACTAAAATCTTACTGTAGGCCAAGAATCATGCTGAAGACTAGATTCAGTATTTCATTTAATCTTGTCAATAACCATTTTGACATTTGTGGCTATGGCACCTATGATAAAGGACAGATTAACAAAAGCAAAGCATACAAATGTATTTGAGATAAGTTTTACCTGACACAAGAGCATTCAGAGATGAAGACCTCACAAAACAGGGAAAACTGTATTTTTATGGACAGTCATTCAGATGTATGACTGGAGACAAAAGGATATGATCTAATGGTACCAAACTGGGGGAAACTTAGCAAAGCCCATTTATTCAGATTCTTTTTGGTGTCTTTGCATCTTTGAGGATAAGGACATTCTTTTTCTCCGGGTATAGGGAGAATGCCTCTGGAATGAGGGTCCTATGACCTATTTTCAGGGAAGGTCAACTTGGGTTTATGGCCCACCACAGGGGAAAGGAAGTGAGATAAATTCTTGTTAGTTTCTATGGCCTGTTTCTGCTATTTCTTCTATAGCAAAAGTGCTATATTTTGGAGTAGTGTGTCCTGAACGCCACCAGTTTTCATGTTTTGCTTTTACATATGACAGAAATCCTGCAATACATTTATATTTCTTAAACAGTCAATTATTACTGAAAGAGATTTTTTTTAAAGAAAATATATTTTATAGTTTCATAAATACCACTTTTGGTGCTTTTCATTGTTTTGTTATCTTCTGATATCTATTTGGTATGATTTTCCTTCTGTCTGAAATTTTTTTTAACGTTTCATATAGTTCTTGTACATTTGTGATGATTCTGTCAGCTTTGGTTTCTTATAAAGTCTTTATAATTGTCTTCATTTTTGAAAGACATCTTTGCTGGGTATAGAATTCTATGTTGACAATGTTTTTCTTTCAGGACAGTCATATGCTACATAATGACGTTTTGGTCAACGATGGACTGCATATACAATGGTGGTTTCATAAGATTATAATACTGCATTTTTATTGTATTTTTTCTGTATTTGGACATGGTTAGATACACAAACACCATTTTGTTACAACTGCCTACAGCACAGTAACATGTTATACACGTTTTCAGCCTAGGAGGAGAGGCTATACGTCGATGTGTTGCAGGCTATACCACCTAGGCTTGTATTACTATATTCTATGATGTTTGTATAACAAAATCACCTAATGACGCATTTCTCAGAATCTGTCCCTATTGTTAAGCAACATGTGACTGCACTTTAAAGATGTTGCTCTGCTGTCTTCCGGCTCATATTATTACAAAGATTAAGCCTGTTTTTCTTCTTATCTTTGTTCCTCTATACATATTGTCTTTGTACTCTTGCTGCTGTTAAGATTTCCTCTTTGGCCAGACATGGTGGCTCACGCCTGTAACCCCAACACTTTGGGAGGCCGAGGCGGGTGGATCACCTGAGGTCAAGAGTTCAAGACCAGCCTAACCAACATGGTGAAACCCCATCTCTATTAAAAATATGAAAATTAGCTGAGCATGGTGGCACATGCTTGTAATCCCAGCTACTTGGAAGGCTGAGACAGGAGAATTGCTTGAACCCAGGAAGTGGAGGTTGCAGTGAGCCAAGATTGCACCATTGCACTCCAGCCTGGGTGACAGAGCAAGACTCCATCTCAAAAGAAAAAAAAAAAACGATTTCCTCTTTATCACAAGCTTCAAGCAATTTGTTTATAATGTGTGTTGTCATTTTCATAATGTTTCATTATGATTCTTGTCCTTGGAATCATTGAGCTTTTTAATCTGTGGGTTTATAGCTTTCATACTTTTTGCTATTATTTCTTAAAATATTTTTCTTCTCCCACTTTTTATGTATGGGCATACCTCGTTTTATTGTGCTTCACTCTTTTTTTTTTTAAACAAATTGAAGGTTTGTGGCAACCCTGTAAACCCTGTATTGAGCAAGTCTATCAGCACTGCTTTTCCAACAGCATGTGCTCACTTTATGTCTCTGTGTCACATTTTGGTGATTCTCACTATACTGCAAATGTTTCATTATTACATCTGTTGTGGTGATCTTTGATCAGTGGTCTTTGGTGTAACTATTATAACTGTTTTGAGACACCATGAGTTGTGACCATGTAAGATGACAAACTTAATCAATAAATGTTGTTTCGGTTCTGACTGCTCCACTGACTGGCCATTTCCCCTTCTCTCTCCCCTTTCTCAAGCTTCCTGATATGGTTTGTATCTGGTTCTCTACCCAAGCTCATGTTCATTTGTAATCCTCAATGTTGAAAGTGAGCCCTACTTGGGGTGATTGGATCATGGGGGCAGTTTCTCATGATTTAACACCATCCCTTTTGGAGCTGTTGTCATGATAGTGAGTTCTCATGAAATCTGGTTATTTTAAAGTGTATAGTACCTCCCTCCCCTGCCCCTCTCTTTCTCCCTCTTCCTTCTGCTCCAGCCATGTGAAGTGCCTCCCTCCCCCTTTGCCTTCCAGCATTGGATGCTTCCTGAGGACTCCCCAGAAGCAGAAGCCGCCTTGCTTCCTGCACAGCCTGCAGAATCATGGGCCAATTAAATCTCTTTTCTTTATAAATTACCCAGTCTCAGGTATTTCTTTATAGCAATGTGAGAACTGACTAATACACCTCCCTATTCTCACAGACACAACAATATTGAAATTTGGCCAATTAATTATCTTACAATGGTCTCTAAGTGTTCAAGTGAAAGGAAGAGTCATACAGCTCTCACCTTAAATCAAAAGCTGGAAATGATTAAGTTTAGTGTGGAAGGCATGTCAAAAGCCAAGACAAAATGAAAGCCAGGCCTCTTGCACCAAACAGCCAATTTTTGAATGCAAAGGAAAAGTTCTTGAAGGAAATTAAAAGTGCTACTCTGGTGAGCAAACGAATGATAAGAAAGCAAAACAGTTTTATTGCTGATAGGGAGAAGGTTTTAGTGTTCTGCCTAGAAGATCAAACTAGCCATAACATTCCTTTAAGACAAAGTCAAATCTAGAGCAAGGCCCTGACTCTCTTCAACTCTCTGAAGGCTGAGAGAGGTGAGGATACTGCAAAAGAAAAGCTGGAAGCCAACAGAGGTAGGTTCATGAGGTTTAGGTAAAGAAGCCATCTCTAGAATGTAAAAATGCAAGGTGAAACAGTGAGTACTGATCTAGAGCAGCAAGTTATTCAGAAGATCTAGCTGAGATAATTGATGAAGGTGGTGCTAAATAATAGATACTCAATGTTAATAAAACAGCCTTCTATTGGAAGAAGATGCCATTAAGGACTTTCATAGCTAGAGAGAAATCAATCCCTGGCTTCAGAACTTCAAAAGACAGGCTGACTCTCTCATGAGGGGCTAATGCAGCTGTTGACTTTCAATGGAAGCCAATGCTCATATACCATTCTAAAAATCCTAGGGCCCTTAAGAATTATGCTAAATCTACTCTGCATGTGCTCTACATGTGGAACAGCAAAGCCTAGATGATAGCACATCTATTTTATAGCATGGTTTATTGAATATTTTAAGCCAACTGTTGAGACCTACTGCTCAGATTTTTAAAAATCCTTTTAAAATACTATTGTTCTGCTCTGACAATGCACCTGATCAACCAAGAGCATTGACGGACATATACAAGAAGATCAATGTTGTTTACATGCCTGCTAACACAACATCTATCCTGCAGCCCATAGATTAAGAAGTGATTTCAAGTAACATTCAAGTATTATTATCTAAGTAGCATATTTTATAAGGCTATAACTGCCTTAGATAGTAATTCCTCTGATGGATCTGGGCAAAGTCAATTGAAGACCTTCTGGAAATGATTCATCATTCTAGATGCCATTAAGAACATTTGTGATTCATGGGGGGAGGTAAAAACATCAACATTAACAGGAGTTTGGAAGAATTTTATTCCAACCCTCATAGATGACTTTGAGTGGTTCAAGACTTCAACAGAGGAAGTAATTGCAGATGTGGTGAAAATAGCAAGAGAACTAGCCTGAAAGTGTGACAGAATTGCCGCAATCTCATGAGAAAACATGAATGGGTGAGAAGTTGCTTCTTATGGATGAGCAAAGAAAGTGGTTTCTTGAGATAGAATCTACTACTGGTAACGATGCTGATAACATTTTTGAGATAACAATGAAGGATTTAGAATATTACATAACGCTGATAACATTTTTGAGATGGCAATGAAGGATTTAGAATATTACATAAACTCAGTTGATAAAGTAATGGCAGGGCTTGAGAATTTTGACTCCAATTTTGAAAGAAGTTCTGCTGTGGGTAAAATGCTATCAAATAGCATCACCTCCTGCAGAGAAATTTTTTGTGAAAGGACAAGTTAATTGATGTGGTAAACTTCATTGTTACCTTATTTTAAGAAATTGCCACAGCCACCCCAGTCTTCAGGAACCCTCACCCTGATCAGTCAGCAGCCATCAACATTGAGGCAAGACCCTCCCCCAGCAAAAAGATTACAACTTGCTGAAGGTTCAGATAATCATTTTAGCAGTAAAGGTTTTGTGGTATTTTTCTGAGACAAGGTCTCACTATGTTGCCCAGGCTGGACTCAAACTCCTGGGTTCAAGTGATCCTCCTGTCTTAGCCTCCTGAGTAGCTGGGATTTTAGGCATGCCCCACCACACCCAGCAGCAATAAAATATTTTATAATTAAGGTATGTACATTGCATCTTTAAATAATGCTGTTGCAAACTTAATAGACTACACTATAGTGTAAACAAAACTTTTTTAGCCAAGGTGCCCAGCCAACAAAACTTTTATATGCATGGCCAGGCACAGTGGCTCACGCCTTTAATCCCAGCACTTTGGTAGGCTGAGGTGAGCAGATTGAGCTCAGGAGTTCAAGACCAGCATGCGCAACATGGTGAAACCCTGCCGCTACAAAACAGAAATATTAGCCAGGCATGCTGGTACATGCCTGTGGCCTTAGCTACTCAGGAGGCTGAGGTGGGAGGATCTCTTGAGCCCGGGAGGCTGAGACTGAGCTGTGACCCTGCCACTGCACTCCAGTCTCAGAGACAGAGCGAGACCCTGTCTCAAAAAAACAAATAAAACAAAACAAAAACAATCAAGCAAACAAACATTTATATGCACGGAGAGATCAAAAAAGCTATGTGACTCTACTGAAATATCAATTTCATTGCGGTCGTCTGGAACTGAAACCACAATATCTCCAATGTATGGCTGTGCTTCTGGAACTCCAATTCCACATATATTAGGTCACTTTAAGTTGTTCATCTGCCCTTCCTTGCTTCTTTCCTTCCTTCCTTATTGTCTTTTTTTTTTTCTTTTTGGTTTTTTAGGGATTTTTTCTTTCTCTCTATTTCATTTTAGATAGTTTATACTGCTGTATCTTCAAAATCAAAATCACCAGCCTTTTGTTCCACAGTATATAACCTGTTATTTATCACATCCAATACATTTTTCCATCTCAGACATTGTATTCATATAGAAGGTAGATTTGGAGCTTTTTTTTTTGAGATAGAGTTTCACTCTTGTTGCCCAGGCTGGAGTGCAATGGCATGATCTCGGCTCACCACAACCTCCACCTCCCCAGTTCAAGTGATTCTCCTGCCTCAGCCTCCCGAGTAGCTGGGATTATAGGCAAGTGCCACCAAGCCAGGCTAATTTTGTATTTTTAGTAGAGACAGAGTTTCTCCATGTTGGTCAGGCTGATATTGAACTCCTGACCTCAGATGATCCACCCACCTCAGCCTCCCAAAGTGCTGGGATTATAGGCAGGAGCCACCGTGCCCAGGATTTGGAGCTTTTTTATATCTTCCCTGTCTCTCCTTAGTATGCTCATGGATTTTTCTACCTTATTAAACATATAAAATATAGTTATAATTGCTATAATTTAATTTTCTACAAGTCAATCATCTACTGTTCCTACTAATAGACTGCTAATCTTGACTACTAGTTCTGTCATCTGTGTGATTTCTGGGTCTGTTTTATTGATTGATTTTTCTGTATAAGTGTATTTTCCTGCTTCTCTGTGTCTCATAATTTTTATTGTTTTCCATATATTATTAATTTTCCTTGTAGGATGTTGGAAATTTTTGTATTCCTTTAATTGTTTAGGTGAGAGGGTAAACACAGTCCCTGTTATTCTATTAATGCCTAAAGTGAAAGTACTAGGTCTTGTAGTACATTGAGAGTCTTTTACTGGCTAGAACAACTGGGGATAAAGATTGGGAAATTGGTCCAATTCAGCAAGTTCTGGGCCTTTTATATTCCCTCTAAATTATGTTAACGAACTGGTCATTTTTCTTCTTCAGCTCATCTTTCTCCTAGTACCTTATCAAATTCAGTTAGTAAGAGCCGTTTGATCCTTTCAGCCTTCTACCTGAAAATCTCATTGCTCAAATCCACAAGTTCATTGAGTAATTCTATCTTCTGAATTACCACAGACAACAGTTTTGCCTATTATTTTGTTAGACATAATATGGGTCACCTTCTTTTCTAGCCTACTATAGTAGTTTTCCTTCCTTCCTTCCTCCCTTCCTTCCTTTCTTTCTTCTTTCCTTCTTTTCTTTCTTTCTTTCTTTCTTTCTTTCTTTCTTTCTTTCTTTCTTTCTTTCTTTCTGAGACAGGGTCTCACTCTATGAGTGGCATGATCACAGTTCACTGCAGCCTTGACCTCCTGGGCTGAAGAGATCCTCCCACCTCAGCCTCCTGAGTAGAGTAGCTGGGACTACAGGTGTATACCATTGTGCCTGGCTGGCTAATTTTTTATTTATTTTAAAGGTGGGGTCTCACTATGTTGTCCAGGCCGGTCTCAAACTCCTGGCCTCAAGCAATCCCCCCACCTCGGCCTCTCAAAGTATTGGGATTACAGGCGTGGGCCCCTGTGCCTAGCCAGTTTCTTTATCATCTTTTCTAGCCTCTACTTGCTTTCTAATCCCAAAGCTAGTACTATATGTGTTAGAGTTGATTTGGTTTGGGTTTGGTTTATAGCAATGCCTGATTTTTAGCATAATTTAATGTTGCATAACAAGTCACCCTAAAATTTAGTTGCTTAAAACAGCGCTCACTTATGACTTCTCGTAAGTTCATATACTGGCTGGGAAGTTCTGCTTATCTGGCCTAGGCTTGGCTGATCTTAGCTGGGCTTGCTCCTGCATCTGCAGTCAGCTGGGGCCTGGATGTTCTAGGATGTCCTAGTCTGGGACGACTTAACTCTCTTCCTCATGTCTCCCACATACCTGAGATACATGGCATAGTCATTTTCTCATGACCAGAGGGCAGCCCTAGTATATTCTCATAACCGTTGTAGGATTCTAAGAGAGGAGGCAGAAACACACGGCACTTCAAGTCTCCGCTTGAATCAACCTTGTAACTGACATTGGCCAAAGCAAGTCAAGTGGCCAAGCCCAGAGTCAGTATGGAAAGGCAGTAGCAAGGGGCGTAGATACAGAGAAGCATGAAAAATCAGGGACATTCACATAGTGTCTACTCCACCTGTGAAGTGGGTATTAGAATTATTATCATCTTCCCCATTTTACAGATGGGAAACTGAGGCACCGCGAAGTTAAATGTCTTGCCCAAGATCTTACCAAAGGGGTAGCTTTGAACCCAGGTGATGTGGCTCTGGAGTCCCTGTGCTTTCAAGCACAGCGCTCTACCTCCCTCTAGGGACGGGCCCAGGGCATTCCAGGAGCCTCCAACCCATCTGGAAAATGGGTCATCCAACCTCCTCTTGGAGCCCTCCAAGAAGGGCAAGCTCACCACCCGCCTGCCTCAGCCATTGACCTCGGAGACAAAAGCCAAAGACCGGCAAAGGCCCCTGCCAGTGCCTGCCTCCCAGCCTTAAGTACCTGTGGCCGAACAGTGAAGCCTTTCAGGGGTTAAAGGCAAGAAAGAGAGAAACAAAAGAAGGAATAAAGTCAAGAAATGTGCCATGAAGCTTTTTGCCGCGCAAAGCAGAGAAAGTCATTTCCAACTTCTTTCATCTCGTAGATGAAGCCACTAAATAAAGGGGCAAAGCGGCGAACACAAGGGCTTTTAATCTGTCTCATCTCCTTCATAATAACTGCAAATTTTCCCTGGGCCCCTGGGAGTGAGCCTCTTCCCTGCGCTCTGCCTTATCTCCCCCTCCACATTTCGCCGGCGCCGCGCCGCCCCCCGCGCGCGCTGCCCGGGCCGTCCCGGCGAGGCCTGGGGGAGCCTGCGCTCCCCGCCGCATTGTTCGGGCCGGCCCGGGGCGCGGAGGAGGGATGAAGGCCAGTCAAAGGGAAGCGGGCGCGCCGCGGCTTCATTAACGCCGGCCTTTCAGCAGCGCGCATATCAGAGCCAGGCCTTTTCACAGGCACTAATTAGCAATTTGGAGCCTTCCCCCCTCTGGAGAGGCGCCTTCAATCTAACAAGTGGGAACGGCGCTGCGCTCCCTTTTTTCTTGCACTTAATATTTATTGTTTTCCATTTTCTCCCTCGCCCTCGCTTCCCCCTCCCACCCCTCCGCATTGTCCAGCTCACCGCCACCAGATAAGGCCTTGGGGAGGGGGCGGGGGGGGGGGTAAGGGCGCATCATTAATCACTCTTTTAATTCTTGGCTAATGATAACTTTCTCGCACCGAGAGAAGTTAATCTTTCCTGGATGTGGAGAGGAAGGGAGAGTTGGGACGGAGCGGGGGTGGGTGAACACAGAAGGGTGGCGATGATGGAAGGGGCGCCTCTAATTCTTCCTCCCCCCAACCCATTCTCCAACTTTCCCCGCTGACCTGTTGGCGTTACAACTAGATAGGTCGTTCTGCCTCCCCCTACTCAGCAGCAACCTTTCCCCGAAACCTGACTTATCCATCAAAGCTCAGCTCAGATACCACCTCCTCCGTGAAGCCAACCCTGATTGTCCGGGCTGAATCTCCCTAAAATCCCATAGCGCTCTTCACACACTGTGATTACGGCGAATTCTGCCCATGCTATGGTGGCTTATAAGTCAAGTGTAGAGACTACCAAATCTTTAAAACGTCTATATCCTCCCTAGGACCGGTGTACAGTAAATGTTTGTGGAATCAATGGATCAACACATTTCTGACTACCACAAGAGTACAGACTTTTTTAAAAAGGAAAAAAAAAAAAAAAAGGCTCACACCTGTAATCCCAACACTTTGGGAGGCCGAGGCAGGTGGATCACGAGGTCGGGAGTTCAAGACAAGCCTGGCCCAGATGGTGAAAATCCCTTTCTACTAAAACTACAAAAAAATTAACCGGGGGCGGTGGCAGGCACCTGTAATCCCAGCTACTCAGGAGGCTGAGGCAGGAAAATCGCTCCAACCAGGAGGCAGAGGTTGCAGTAAGCTGAGATCGTGCCACCGCACTCCAGCCTAGGTGACAGAGTGAGACTCTATCTATCTATCTATCTATCTATCTATCTATCTGTCTGTCTGTCTGTCTATGTTTGCCAGACGTTTAAATAGCATTTGCCCTTGCTGCATGGCAGATACTGTTCTAAGCACTGAATCCTCATAACAACCCTGCTCGGTAGATGTGGCTCCTGTTTTACTGATGAGGAAACCAAGACACAGAGAGGTTTAGCAACTTGCCTGTGATCACAGAGCTGTGAAGCAGCAGAGCTGCGATTCAAACTCAGGCTTTCAGGCTTCAGAGTCTGCGTTCTTAAGCCCACTTTGCTGGGATACAATCTTGGCTTCCACACAGGACTCTGCTTCTCTACCTGGATGGTGGAGTGGGCTGGGAGGGAGGCCCATGCCAGGAGTGCAGGCTGGTGCTGAAGGGGTGGTAAAGATGGCAGAAAAGCCAGGCCCTCACCTGGAAAGCCCACACAACAGTCAGACCTGACACCTGGTGTTTGGCACTTGGCCACAAAGAGAGCCCTATCAATGGTGGTCTGAGCCCTGGGCCCAGACCATAGCCAAGACCCCCTGCATAACCTGATATCCCTTCTCACCACAGGCCCACGCCACTCATTTCGAGGCAACAGGATCAAAATTCCCAACAAACTCTGGGTTCTGCTATGCAGAAGTGAGTTGAGTGGAGTGCCCTGGAGAGGGAGGGAGGGCAGGAGAGCCCCCGAAAATCCCCTCCGAATTATAAACATATCCTCTTTAAGTACATTTCTAAGGATAACATTTGTATTACTCTGTCCTGTGCCTGCAGATAGAGCCTGCTTATCTCCCGCATCTCGCTCCTTTCTCTTGACTCTGCTGGGAGCCGTCCCTATCTGAAGCCACGCTGGCAATCCGCTTCCCTGCAATTGTTTCGATCGAGGGGAAAAATTAATTTCTGCCTATCGTTAATTGAGAGAATTGTGCGGAGGGCGAGGGAAGGGGAGGGGGAAGGAGAGGAAGGAAGGAGGCGGAGGGGAGCAATCGTGTTATTAACCGTGTCCCTTTCATAAGCAAATATTCTGATTGCCATCAGTGAGATGAGAGGCTCATTAATGCAGGAAGCAGAGAGGTGATTAGAGAACTTTCAAGAGCTATTGAGCTAAGCAGGAGGGAGGGTTGCAGGGATCTGGAGGCTGTGGGAATTTGGGAAGGGTTGGGTTGGGGGAAAAGCCACTGGTCTTGTAGATGGGCTTTCCTGCCCCTTCTCAGCCCCTCTCCCCAGGACTCACTTTCAAACAGTCCCCAACACTAGCAGCTAGAGTTGGGAAGAAGGCAAAAAAGTGAGTGAAAACTTCGCAAAAGTCACTTCTCCTCCAGGTCAAATTTTCTAGACCCTAAATATGTTTGTCTAAGAGACTGCATGTGCGGTTTTTAAAAGTAATTAATTTGATTGATTGATTGATTGATTTGTTAGAAATGGGGTCTCCCTGTGTTGCCCAGATTGGACTCAAACTCCTCCTGGGCTCAAGTCATCCTCCTGCCTCAGCCTCCTGAGGAACTGGAACTACGTGCGTGGGCCACCACCTCTGGCTCAGTGTGTTTATTTGAATTATGTGATTGTACTCCCTGATTTACCAGTCCCCACCAGTTCCTGTTTACTGCCCCCATCCTACCTCACTTGTTTATGTCCCTGCCTGGTCTGTGATATCCTTTGTGTGTGCAGCTCGGTCAGGCTGGGGCTGCAGAGCTCAGAACCGCTGGGGGCGGTTGGGGATTGAGAGGGAAGACACAGTGAGAGGAGATGGGCACGTGGGATGGTACCAAGAGTGGATGTTGTTGGTACCCACCTCACATCCTCCCCACCCACTTGTGATTTCAGCTGTAGCTATGCTGGTCGGTGCCATGGGAACATGTTCCAACCCAATTCACCTCAAGCAAGACCTCATATTTCTCTCAAGCTTTCTGCCCCAGGAACTTCTCCAAGGAGAAGGTGCTCAGCCCTCCAACACAGCCCCTTCCACACACACACCCCAAGCACGGTGCGGAAGTCTGGGTGCACTTATGCCCCCTGAGCCAATCGGGGACAGACGTCTGTGAATAAATACCCTGGAAGGATAATTCTGGGGGCCTTTCTGTGTCCAGCTCAGAGGGCCTGGTGGAGTCGAGCCCCACTGCCTGCAGCAGCTCTCTTGGGAGCCCACTGTTTCACTGGCAGCTGTATCAGTGTATCTCACTTACCCCACCCTCACTCCTGCTACCTGGTGTCACCTCTCAAACTATCTGTACCGAAATCTGCTCAGTTCTGCTTTCAGGGAAACACAAACTGAGACACTGGCCATATGTGTCCCTAGTACAAAGGGCAGGAGATGGTCACAAGGGAGAGTGGCAAGCACTACATCAGAGAATGGCTATGAATGTCTCTGGGCAGCAGCAGGTGCTAGAGACAAAGGCATATACCGGGGCAGAAGAGCCAAGATCAGGCGCCAAGGAGAATGGGGAAGCCACAGGTTGAGCTCAGGTGCTGAGACAAAACCACATGTGAGCCAGAGATGAGGACTCCTGGAAACTGACACTCTGTTGGGGAAACTGACACTCTGTTAGGTGGCCCTGTGGTGGCATAGCCACAGCAGCATGGCCAGCTTCCTGGGATGTGGCCAGACACTGCACCTGGGCTCAGGGTGCTCCAGATACTAAAGGGCCATCTTTAGGTGCTTCCAAATCCTCCTGACCTCCTCTCCCAATTGTGGACCTGAGACATTCTCCAAGACAAACGGAAACCATGCCCAGTTCTTCTTCACACCCGGCTCTTCTAGCTCCCAGAATGCTTCCCAATGTCCATTTTCAAAGTAAGATGCTCCCAGCTAGAGGCACAAAAGAGACAGAAGCAGAGGAATATGAGGGAGAGAGAGCTGGTGTGGGACTCAAGGGAAGGGCGCTGTGGTTATCCTGTCCCCAAACCTCACACCCAAAGGACAACTGAATTCTCCTCCAAGAACCAAATGTTCCCTCCGAATATATCCAGACTCCAAAAATAGGAGAGCCACCAGCAGAGACATCAAGACCAAAAGGAGGCCTGGGAAAAACTGGGAAAGAAGAAAAGAAAGAAAGAAAGAAAGGGAAAAGAGGGAGAGAAAAGAGCGGGAGAGGCACTTGGAGATTTTCAGAACAATCTCCATTCTTTACGGTGCTTTCTGTTTTAAAAAAAATGAAAAAGGAATGATGGAGAAGGGGAGAGAGTCAGACAAGTTTAATGATGTGTGTTCAAAGCTCAGATTGGAAAAATGACAGAGAAAAGCAGCCTGTTTCGGCACTAATAAATTGTTCTCTGCCGTAAGAGGCGCCTGTCGCGGCATTAATACAGGCCCCTAATACACGGGTCAGGGTTAAGTAATTCTCTCCGGCAACTTAAGCGAATAATGAAGCTGGCAGCGGACGGTGGTGCGGTGGGAGAGATGGTCTATGCCGCTGGCACTTTGTCTTCATTTATTATGCCAGCGGCAGCACGGACGGGAAGCCTCCGCCGAGGAGATATCGCTTCATTTCGGCAAGGTAATGAAAGCCGGGTTGGGGGGAGGATAAACCAATTTGCTGGCTGACACTGGGAGAAGTGATTTGCGGACTCAAGAAGGGGAGAGGAGGGCCCATGCACAAGGAGGCACAAGGCTAAGCCATGGTGGGCCAAGGCCCTTCCACAGGCAGAGGCTGGGCTGGGGCACCCCAGTGGGGCGAGTGGAACAAAGCTAGGGGAAGAAGGGGGCAAAGTGGAAGACCCAGGTGCGGAAAAATGAACAGAGAACAGAGCAAAGGAAAGAAAGGTCACAGATATATGGTGTCTGGGGGTAACGGATGGCTGAGGCTGGAAAAAGGGACATTGTGGGAAAGAAAAGAAACTGAGGCAGAAGCTGAGAATACAAGAAAAGGCTGGCCGGGCGCGGTGGCTCAAGCCTGTAATCCCAGCACTTTGGGAGGCCGAGACCGGCGGATCACGAGGTCAGGAGATCGAGACCATCCTGGCTAACCCAGTGAAACCCCGTCTCTACTAAAAAATACAAAAAACTAGCCGGGCGAGGCGGCGGGCGCCTGTAGTCCCAGCTACTCGGGAGGCTGAGGCAGGAGAATGGCGTGAACCCGGGAGGCGGAGCTTGCAGTGAGCTGAGATCCGGCCACTGCACTCCAGCCTGGGCGACAGACCAAGACTCCGTCTCCAAAAAAAAAAAAAAAAGAAAAAAAAGAAAAGGCTAAGGCTAGTGGAGCAGAGAAAGTTGGATGGGGATTGCGGGGAGAAAGTATAGGTTGGCTGGTAACAAGCTTGAAATATTTGGAGGTAAACTGTTTTTGAATGGGGAGTCTGAAGTTTGCTGAGAACATTCCAGTGGTCATACAGTTTGGCAATTATATCCTCTATGAACAGCTCTGGCAGTCTCTTCCTTCTGGACTGATCAGAATCGCTCATAGGAGGAGGTCCCCCAGTTATACCTTAAAAGTGGAAGGAAATCCTCTCCTGGGTCACCTGTCCAGGTGAGTCTCCCCTGCAGTTGAGTACCTCCCTCCAGCCGTCTGGCCTAATTAGTTGCCATTCTTTGTCCCAAGTCAAATTTCTTGTCCCAAATAACAAGAAATAAGAGCAGGACTGGTGGCTCCTGCCAGTCCTCTCAGAATGTTGGTAACCAGGTCTTGCGTGCAACTGAAGGTCACATCTGAACCAGGTGCCACACCCATAGAGGCAGACATAACCCCAGCGAAGTAGGTTAGGTTATGTAACAGCCCTGTTACTTTCTCCAGCACTGGCACCTTTCTTTCTTCCCTTCAGCACCAAGACTTTTGGACAGCTCCACCCAGAGAGCCAGCAAATTAAACAGGATTTCTACCTTTATTATCACGTTTTCAAGTTCCCTAAGACCGATTCCTACCACTTCCTCCTACGATTAAGATGAGCAGATTCTCAGCACTCAATAAATGGAGAACAATCTCGACCTCCCCTTCCCCACCTTTCCCTTGCCAGTGTACTTCTGTCCTTCTTAGTCTACACCCATCCTTGCACACGTGTTCGTAAGCACATGCACACTCAGGCGCATGCGCGCGCGCACACACACACACACACACACACACACACACACACACACTCTCATTCCCAAGTAATACTGCCACTTTTCTCCCCTGATGTGGGTTAAGGATTTCCAATAAGGACCAAGTATTCGAAGCTTAACACTGCAGTCTCTAGAGGAGCCAGGCCAATTTCACACTAATCTAACCCATGAAGGGAGAGAGCATCGGAAGCAAAAATTACATCAAAGAGAAGTTAATGCTGAGAAGCAGGCGACATAAAAAGGAGCTGCGTTCAGTTTCAAATGACTACACCAATCTGGATTAAGAGATCAGCCTACCGAATGCCTGTATCACCATTGCTGTGTCCAGGCACCAGGCAGAATGAAGTCGAGGCCTCAGGGGCCACTCTGAATCGGGGTCAGAGGAGAAAAATGAGGTTTCCACCCTGACCCCACATTCACTGACATAGTACATGGTCTGGGCTCGGGGCTTTTGAGAAAATAAGTTAAAGAGATATAGGAGAAAAGTCAAGAAGGAAGCACATCAAAATATTAACTTTGTATTTAGGGGATTTTCCCCCCTCTATTGCTCCATATTTTCTGGAATGAAGTTTTCTTACTTTCATGGTGACAAAAATAAAATAGATGTTCAAACAGCAATGGGACCTCAATATGCTTTTCTCCATCTGGAATTTATATCTCTAGGCATTTTCCTTGGCACAACACTTAGCACAGTTATGTTTATAGGTGAAAAAGCACTTTATAAATGACTGTGCAGAGGATTACGATGGTGTGGTCAGTGATGGAAAGTGATGGGGGAGCTGCAGTTTCATTCACTAATTCTAAGACAGTGGCAGATGGCAACCTGAGATGTTCTAATTGCTTTAATTCTCCCTCTTTTCAGGATGTGGAGGCTCAGTGCTGCTAAACCCCCAGCACTCTATTACAGCCCGACTGAATGCCATCTGTTGAATGAGCAAAGAAATGAATGAAAGAAAAAGCAACAATCTTTTCCATTTCATCTGACCACCGATAGTACCGATAGTCAAAGTAGTTTGACTCCATCCTTCCTTTTGCACAAAGCCCCACTGCTCCCTCCCAAACAGATGACCTGGGGACCAGGAAAGAATTCTTGTCAAGCTCTCAGACAAAGGTTTCTCAAACAGCCAATACTCCTTGCCCCGAGAGACCACCAATCTGTCCCTGTCTGCTGACCTCTGGGCTTCTTCCAACTCCTCGAGCCTGAAGTCCACTGACCTGGGGGAATGACCCACAGGACAGAGAGAAGTGGAGGGACATCAAGAGTGATGGGCCCAGCCTGTGGTGCCTCTGGGGAGGAGCCGCTTGTCATCCCATTTTAAGTGGAGCTGAAGTGAGACCGGCCTCCTGCGCACCCCTCCTCTTGCCCACCCGAGGCGGCAGCCTGACAAGCGTAAATCCCAGAATGAATGGAGGCGCCCGGCCCAGCGGGCATCTCCGTGCTGATTGACTTGTCGCCTCTGCGAGGCTGACTCTATCAGCTCCTCGGCTCCTCCAATTCCAGGTGTGATTTAGTTTGGAGATGAGAGGTGACAGTTAACATTGGTACTCGTCACTGTAGATCAGACGCAGTCACGCTGTCTTCCCCCTCCCCAGCCCACCCCCTCCCTCCTCCGAGGCGCCATGGTCAGCGCTCCCACCCAGCCCACCCACGGGCAAGCAAGGCTCCCTTCCACCCTCTACATTCCCCAGGGCTTCCTCAATGCCAACACCTTCCTCCGGCCTGACCCTCCCTGTTTCCCAAAAGCCCAGGCATCCTTGTCTTCCCTGGAATCCCTGGATGGTTTTTCTTTCTCTTCTCTCTCATGGTTAGCCTAGCCTCTGAGCAACTTCAGTCTCTGCTGGCTGCCTGCACAGGATCCCCTGCAGGAGCCAGAGGGATGTTCACGGGGCTAGTGCCTTCCTCAACGATGTTCATTGAGCTAGTGCCTTCCTCAACACCAGGGAACACTTGTTCATTGAGGTATAACCCACACAAAATGCACAATTCTTATGTGTACAGTTCAATGGTGTTTTACATACACACTCTGTGGCCATCACTTGAATCAAGATGTAAAACATTTCTAGCACCTCTAATTGCTTCCCGCATGCCAGGGAGATGTTTAAGAATAAAACTTCTTCTGGGAAGGAGACTTAGACCAGATGTGAGCTAAATCTTTCAGGTCTGAGCTCGGTGGTGAAGTGGCTTCTGATCTTGTGCTCACTAGTCACACACATATCCTCTGCTTTGGAGTAGTAGGGCCCTAGAAGTGGAGAAGAGTTCAAAAGGCTGCTTGGCCACCACCACCAAGCAAGTCCATAACCTGAAGCACACTGGCCTGGCCTGTTTCTGGAGGGTCACTCTTGTTTCAACAATGTGTGACCTTGTCAGTGGGGCAGTTTATTCTTCCTCCAAACTTACTCTTGCTTGCTACTCTCTCTCTCTCTTTTTCAGACAGGATTCTGCTCTGTGGCCCAAGCTGGAATTCAGTGCTGCAACCTCACTGCAGCCTAACCTTGATCTCCCAGGCTCAAACGAGCTTTGACCTTGACCTCACCTCAGTCTCCCAAACTGCTGGAATTACAGGCGTGATTCACTATACGCAGCCCACCTGCTACTCTTGAAGCCCATTTCACTCTTTCCACAGACCTCTGTTCAGGGTCTGATGGATGTAAGCCCCACAGTCCCATCCATGCAGGGATGAATAAAACATGATCCTTCTTAAACAACCTCTAGTCTTACAGGGGAAACAGACATGACCTCCTAACTCTATTAAACATGGCTAAGTGCTCTATAGAGAAACAGGTGAAGAGTTTGAGAGGGAACAGTAGTTAATTCTCTCTATTTTGTGGGTGGGGGGTGATGGATAGAATTTCAGGTGGTAGAGACTGAAAAAGGAACTAGTGTTCTCCAAATATGGAAGTTTAGTGGGGATAAGAAGCTATGCCAACCTTACAGTTCTAGGCTGCAGAGGCACCAATGGTGGGCACCCCCATGGGCAGCCTAGGCCCTCAGCAGCACAAACCTAAGCATGTCATGAATGAACACACCTTTAGGATGGTCCTCGCATCACAGATATTCCTTTTTCATGCAATTGCTAATTATTGGGTAGTGAATGAGGCAGATGAGGCCCCTGCTCTCCCAGAACTGAGGGAAAGAAGGCAGACGATAAATAATTTTAGGTTGCAGCCATGGACCTTGCAGTCTGGAGATCCCAGATCTTTTTATTGAGGTATGATATGCATGCAGAAAAGTATGCAAATATTGGTGCACAGCTTAATGAATAATTATATATGTGTATACTCAGCAGTGTGCTGGTAAATGTTTAACTGGCTCTTTAAGGGGGAGAAAGCCCCAAATGTAACATTTGCCCATTTCCATGGTGTAGGTACTCCCATCATGGCTGATTCTGAACCTCAACATGGCCTCACCAAATGCAGAGTTTAGAAGAGATGTGAGTGGATGAGAGCCAGGGTGAGCTGGATCCAGCACTGCTCTGTACATTGTAGAATAAACTTGTGCAACCACCACTCAGATCAAGATACAGAGCAGTTCCAACAACCCAGAAGTGTCCAGTGTCCAGGTGAGGCTTTTGAGGGTCAAAATCTTGTCAGAGGAAGACCTGGGTGAGATATGAGCAAAACTTCTCAGGCCATGAAGGACCCAGAAGGCTGGTGGGAACGGGGGAGAGTTCCTTGGATAAAGAGCTATTCTTTTCTAGGCTTCTGGAAAGTGCACTGTTGAGTGAGAGGAGGGATTTTAGCCATGCTGCTGTCAGAGGGTTCTCTCGAGATGCTTCAGGGGTCACTGATGAGGGTCTCTAGGAGGTGGAGTGGGCAGCCTCAGTTGTTCCACCTGTGTCTGTGTCGTTCACTGGGCTTCTCTGCAGGATTTTATTTGAAAGAAAAGTTCTGTGGTGGAAATACTCTCTGCTCTCCTTGTTGTGCCACATGGCCTCTGCAGCACTAACATGCGTGGATTGTGTGACCACTCTCTCTCCCTGCAGACCCTTGTTCACTCCTTCCCACTTTCACTGAGCCTCACACTGTGCTGGGAATAAAGCTCTCACCTTCTCAACAGAGCACATTCTCTACTGCCAACCCACACACACTCCAGTTCTGACTCCAGGCCTATCTGCCTTGGAGCTGCTGAGAGGAACCCAAATTCCTGCCCTTTGGGTTCCCTACCTCCTTGAAAAACTGCTGGAGTTTTCCTGGGCACAGATAGAAAAACAGAAGGGAGGGAACCTTGGTTAGGGTCATCCTCTTTGTTACAGTTTGAATGTGTCTCCTCCAAAATTCAGGTGTTGCCAATGTGACATCATTAACTGGTGGGGCCTTTAAGGAGTGATTAGGCCAGGAGGGCTCCTGCCTTGTCAAGGGGATTAGCCGCCTTTATAAAGAGGCTTGGTGAAGGGAGTTGGTTTCTCTCTTGCCCTGCCCATCTGCCTTCTACCATGTGAGGACACAGCACGAAGGCCCTCACCAGACAGATGCTGATGCCTTGATCTGGGCCTTATCCTACAGCACTGTGAGAAATAAATGTCTGGTGTTTAAGGCACCCAGGCCATGGCATTCTGTTATGGTAGCCCAAATGGGCTAAGACATCAGGCTTGTCTAATTTTGAGGTCTACGCTATAGAAAACGACAGTCCCTGATTGATTTTTCCCATTTTAATATTAAAATTTAATTATAAAAGTAATAGTAAAATAAATTATCATTTAAAAAATAAAACATAAACGATAATGTTTGACCAACCTTAAGTCTTGGTTTCCTCCTGTTCTCCCAGAGGTTATCGCTGTGAGCAAGTTGGTGCGTAACCTTCCAATGGTTTTTCTATGTCCTTACATACATATGTGCATACCCTTTAGGGAAAGACATATTATTGTGCTGCAGTGTCATTTCATTCTTATGTAAATGACTTTCTATGTGTTGTTTGACTTTCTTTTTTTTTTTTTTTTTTTTGAGACCGAGTTTCGCTCTGTTGCCCAGGCTAGAGTGCAGTGACTGCAACGTCTGCCTCCTGGGTTCAAGCAATTCTCCTGCCTCAGCTTCCCAAGTAGCTGGGATTACAGGTGGGTGCCACTACACCCAGCTAATTTTTATATTTTCAGTAGAGACAGGATTTTGCCATGTTGGCTAGGCTAGTCTCAAACTCCTTACCTCAAGTGATCTTCCCTCCTCAGCCTCCCAAAGTGCTGGGATTACTGGCGTGAGCCACCGCACCTGGCCTGCAACTGACTTTCTTCGTTCAGAATTCTGTTTACCACTACATGGTTTTCGCTCCATTTGAGGCTAAGCTATCCCTATTAATAGACTTAGGCTGTTCCTGGTTTATTGCTATCACATCACAGTGCAGTGGCAACTATGATAGCAATAAAAATATCTGTGTTGTCTTGTGTGCTTGTGCTTGTGGTTCTCTAGGATAGACACCCATAAGTGACATTGTTGGATCATAGGAATACATGGTTTTAACTTTAATTGTCCTTCCAAACAATCCCTTCAAAGAGGATTTACAGTTTACAGTACCACCAGCAACGTATGAAAGTACTACTTCCTCACACTCTTGACAACACTTGATGATACCATACTTTTTAAATTTTACTTACTTGATGGGTGGAAAATGGTGCCCACTTTAACTTTTCTCCTTTTTCTTCTCCTGTGATTACTTATGCAAAGGGGTCCCTAATGTAATTCCCATGGAAGAAAAGTGGAGAGAGACAGAGCAACCCCTGGAGTTTATTCAGGGAAACTGTGTAAAATTATAACAGCTGGCATTTACTGAGCACAACCCTGTGTAGATGTTAAGCCATGTCTGGGGGGCAGGTGTACTTGGGTTTGAATCTTGGTCTTGCCACTTTCTAACTGTGTGACACTGTGGGAGTCATTAACCTTTATGAGTGCTGGCTCCCCTTCTATTAAATGAGGATGATAATAGTAGCCACCTTATAGGCTCATCGGAAAAATTAAATGAGTTAGTATTTGATACAGTTTGGCTATGTCCCCACCCAAATCTCATCTTGAATTGTAGATCACATGTTTTGGGAGGGACCCGGTGGGAGGTAATTGATTCATGGAGGCGTGTCTTTCTCTTGCTGTCCTCATGATAATCAGTAAGTCTCACAAGATCTGATGGTTTTATAAAGGGGAGCTCCCCTGCACATGCTCTCTTGCCTGCCACCCTGTAGGACGTGACTTTGCTCGTCATTCACCTTCCACCGTGATTGTGAGGCCTCCTAAGCCATGTGGAACTGTGACTCAATTAAACCTCTTTCCTTTATAAATTACTCAGTCTCGGGTATGATTCTATTAGCATGAGCAGAGACTAATACAGTATTTGTAAAGTTTTCAAGTGCCCACTGTAGTGGATATTCATATTTGTAGGTAACTACAGATATATGCCAGCATCTATGTTCTTTATGTATATTGATTCATTTGAGTCCCCCATCAGTTCTGATGCAATAAATACTCTTGTTAATCCCACTTTATGGAAAAAGAAACTGGGGCAAAAAAAGGTTGAAAAACTAGTCTAAGGTCACACAACCATACAGGCAGACCTAGGATTTTAACTCAGGTCATTCAGCACCATTTAATCACTGCACTATGTGTTGTTAAAAGGGAGGGGAGGGGAGCCAGATTTCACATTTTGTGGTAACTGTGAAAAGTGGGATAAACCTCTTAGCTGCTTCAGAAAAGCACCAGGAAGAGGCCATCATAACCCCAGCCTTGTACAGCATGTCCCAGCCTTTGGGACATACTTCCCTCCATCCTTGCTAGTCATGGAGTCCAGAGTCCAAAAGCCTTGTGTCTGCACCCCAGCTCCACCACTTCATTGCTCTGTAAACTCAGGCAAGCCTCCCTGTCTTCCTTGGTTAAAATGCAGGCAGGGTCTCCTTGAGGATTAAAAGCAACAATGCCTGCAAAAGCCCTGCATAGAATAGGGGCCCCCAAAACCCTTACTGTCTTTCTTGCCTTGGACTTTGGGGCCACTTTCAGATTTGGCATCTTCCCAATTCTCTCTTCTCAAAGCTCATATGGTCATGAGGAAGAACTAGGAAGAGTGGTGTCCCAAGGGTGAAGCAGTGAGCACCATTTGCCCCAGGATCTGGCAATAAGTGGGTCCATTGCCTTAAGAAACTTAAAAAAATTATAGTACTAACTGAAAGTCTGCTTTTTATTATTACCATTTGCTAGTAATTCTAAACTATGCCAGTGATAAAATTCTCCTTCCTGAAAAAATATTTTGTTACTGTAAGTTCTAAATGCCTGCAGTCAGGGTAGGCCATTAACCCCCAACTTATCCTTGGTACACCCCTAGGCAGGAATTCTATTTTGTACAGGTACATCTACTCCAGAAAGGAGTCCTAGCCCTGGACCCTAGCAGGAGGCAAAGAACAGAGGGAGGAATGGGTCTAGGGACCACAGATAGGAGAAATCCGTTACTGCATAGCAAACCTTCCCAAAACACATGGTTTACAACAACCGCCATTTTATTGCATATGATTCTGTGGGTTGGCAAGGCAGGGCAGGGCTCAGCTGGGATGGCTCATCTCTGCTCCATGCAGCTTGACTGGACTTAGTGTGTGGCTTACAATTTGGGCTTGAAGATCCCCAGTGTCCTCGTTTTCATGCCTGCCCCCTTCCCTTGGGATGGCTGGAACACTGGGACTCCTCTTTCCTTGCAGTCTTTCATCCTCCAGGTCTTTTCTCGCCACATGACTTCTCCAGCAGGATGACCCAGACCTCTTTATATGGAGGCTTAGAACTCCAAGAAAGAAAGCAGAAGTTGTAAGGTTTCTTCAGACCTAGGCACCACCTTCAGACCTTGCACAATCTCACTTTGGCTACAAGTCATAGGTCAGTTCTGATTCACTGTGGGAGGAAACTACATGAGAGTGTAAACTCAGAGAGGTGTGACCCATCTACCCCACCCAGCTACCTCTTGAGCTTGCCTCATCTCTGTCTTCCCCAATAATCTCCCTCAGATCTAATTGATAATTAACAGTAACAGCAGTAACCTGTGCTTCCTGTGTCGCAGGCTTTGTGCAGAGGGCTTTGGGGAACATCTCATTGTATGGAGGGTGCTGCTCTCCAGTGAGGCCACAGATGCTGCTGGGTCCCTTGGTGCTCTAACTTCACCTGTGACGCCCAGTACACAAAGCCCATTCCAGCAGGTCCTCGGCACCTCTCGGCATCACTGCCCTCCTCCTCTCTCTGAGCTGCACCCAAGTGTGTATATCTATTATAAGAAGGGGGAGAACAGCCCAGCAGTATGTCACAGGAGTGATAATTACATCCCAAACTCCCATCATGCCGTCTGCTGCTGACCTCTCACCCTTCCTCTCTTTTAATCACCCCTCAGCATCACTCACTCTGACAGAGCAGCAGCACGGGCCCTGTGACCTGTCAGCCCCGAGACATGACTTATAGGGCCTCGCAGGTGGACAAAGGAAAGGGAGATAGGCCACATAAATCTCCCGAGAGAATAAAAGAGAGTAATGGAGTGCGTTCCCCAGGCCTGTGCTAGCAGATTCCCGTGGTCTTGTTATTTGGCGCAGAGTTACGGTGATGAGGAAGTGGCCCAGGCTGACATGTGGGTCCCAATCAACCTTGCCAAAGCCGGCAGCCTCTACAGGAGTTCCAATGTCACGTCCACTCCAATGTCCCTGGGGAGGGTGGAATGGGGAAGGGCAGCAGGACCACAGATGCTGGCTCCTAGGCGGCTTTATTGTATCACAGAGGGGAGGGAAGGAAGGAGAACCAGCCTTATGCAAAGCAATCCTGGCCTAGCCCCTCCTTGGATGGGGTTCTCTGAAGAGCTCAATCAGGAACTTCTTCCAAGTAGGAGACAGGGCAGGAGAACCAGGCATGGGTATGATGCTTCCTACATGGTGAGAAGCCAGCTGGACAGAGGGCACTGATGAGGATGATGTCACAGGTTGTGTGCAGCACTCATCGGGGCCTTTCTCTAAGCTTCACTATTACGATGAAGAGACCTGTCTCCACCAAGGTGCAAAGAATGGAATGTTGTTGGCCTGGAACCCTGGCCTGGGCAGTCATATCCCCCTCTGTGGGTGTACCCTTGAGTTGGCATGAGTTGATTATCCTTAAACACACTCGTTTGCAAGACACCAGCAGGCTTCCAAGTGCTTCTTTACCTACTCCCTGAGTCTAGCTTAGGAGGTGCAAACTAGGGCCCATAAGCCAAACATAGCCCCACAAGTGTCTGTCTGTATTTGATCTGCAAAGGTTTTATCAGATTAGAATGAGCAGACCTTCAGACAGGGCAAGTTTTCAACAATCCGTTCTCCACAGATACCTGCCATCTCACCTTCCCTCCAAGCTCTAGTCATTGACATCACTCACCTCTTCTCCACAAGAAGCGTGACCCCAAGAAAGTCCCTGAAGCCCAGGTCTGACTTCTGGGTCGTCCCACTCAGCCCTTCATTCTTCTTGCATCTCCTTTTCCACCTCACTCCCTCTTGCCAGCCTCTAACATCTGTCTGCCCATACATTAACTTCCTCAAACCATTTACAGCTTTTACTACTTTTGAGTCTCACAATAACCCCCAGCAGACAGCACTCCCCTAACCTGGGCAGAGGGAGAGTGTGAGTCTGAAGGGTTAACTGACTTGCTTTAGCCCATGGAGCTGGCTAGTGAAAGAAAGGGATAGAACCCAGAGATTCTGATTCTAGATCTGTCTCTTTCCACCAGAACAGTCTAGGGAATCATGTTCCCCACCACACCTAGCTGCAAACTTACAGCTGAATCATCATAACTCAGAGTTCAAGGACCGTAGGGTCCCATTCTCTACCATACACACAAGTGACCTTCATGATAACCTCAATACGGGGTGTTGCAGCACCTGCCAGTGCTCTTTTCTTAGAAAACTCTTTCTCACCTCTCTAGAGCCCAATCCATGAGGTTCCATCTCTGTTACCACTGGCTCTTGGAATCCACACGGACAAGTCTCATCCTGTGCAAGTCACTTCGCTTCTAAGAATTTGAAGCCCTTTTGTCGGACCAGACAGGCTCAGCTGCTGTGCCAGTCAGAGTCACAGGGGCCAAAAGCCAACTCAAAAAAGGAACTTAGTGCTCATGAAACCAGGAAAATCCAGAGTTAGGGACTGTGGCATGCAAGGGTATAAACAACTTTTTCAGAAACCTGCTCCCCTTTCTTGGTCCCTGCCCTCCTCTGCATTGACCCTATTCTCAGGCAGGCACTCCTAATGTGGTAGCCCTGGGAGACCCAGCCTCAATCCTGCCAGCTCACCAAACACAGCAGGAAGAGAACTCCTGTTTCCCAGTAAATCCAGCGGAAGCCACGGGTAGGGCTCTCTTTGGCTTGCCTTAGGTTACGTGTCTACCCCTGAACCAATCCCTGTGGCCAGGGAGTCACAAGTCTCTGAGTAGCCAGGCCTGGGTCATATGTCCAACCTCTGGGATTGACCACACTTATATGACATGGGAAGAGGGCCGGAGTGGATCTCCTAAGGGAAATCATACAGCTATTTCCAGAACAAAGGGGAATGGGGTTCGAGCCAAAACGACCACTGCCCATTGTAGTTCCCATGGCTTTGAGGCCTGTCCCATCCTGGCGATTCTTTCTGACCATTCTCTAATGTGTTAGTCTTTCTCTGTGAAGTGTAGTTCAGATACTGGAACCCAATATCTCATGTGTGCTGTCAACAGCAAAGACTGGGGGCTGGGTCTACCCACTCCACACCCGGGCACCCCATTTCATCACAGAAACAGGTGTCCCATTTGATATGATGTGACTACACTGAAGCTTTGACTCCCTGAATCCACAGGCAACTAACACACCCATGTCTTCCTTCCTGTGGGCTGCAGTTAGCCACTATCTCCTTTTCTGTGTTTTTACGGTAGGGTTTTTTAAGCAAGGATGAATGGCTTTGTATGTAACCCTATTCAATTTCAGCTTGATGGTTTCAGCTGCCTCATTCCGGCCCACTGGAATCATCTAACACAGGACAGCTTTGGCAGTCCTAAAATTGTGGTCAAAATGCCAGATGCTTCCTATCCAAGTCTTTTATTTTATTTATTTTATTTTAGTTTTGAGGCAGAGTCTCACTCTGTCACCCAGTCCAGAGTGCAGTGGAGCAATCTTGGCTCACTGCAACCCCTGCCTCCCCGGTTCAAGCGATTCTCCTGCCTCAGCTCCGGGAAATCTGGGATTACAGGCGCGCACCATCATGCCCAGCTAATTTTTGTATTTTTAGTAGAGTCAGGATTTTACCATGTTGGCCAGGTTGGTCTCAAGCTCTTGACCTCAGGTGATCCACCGGCCTCGGCCTCCCAGAGTGCTGGGTTTACAGGTGTGAGCCACTATACCCAGCCCCAAGTCTTTGATTTTAAAAATGGGTTGAACAGAACAGGGTTAAGAGCAGAGTCCTGTGGCTTGCCTCTAGACACTTCATCTAGGCTTACATCAATCCAATGATCAGCCCTCTTTAGTGAGAATAATAATAGCACCTATCTCATAAGATGGACGTGACAATTAAATGAGTTAATATTTGTAAAGCTCTTAGGCCTTGCACATAGCAAGTGATATGAAAACATTTGGTAAACAAACTGGGACTTGATAGATCAAGAGCTGTGAACTGAGGCCGGGCACGGTGGCTCACGCCTGTAATCCCAGCACTTTGGGAGGCCAAGGCAGGTGGATCACGAGGTCAGGGGATCAAGACCATCCTGGCCAACACAGTGAAACCCCGTCTCTACTAAAAATACAAAAATTAGCCGGCGTGGTGGCGGGCGCCTGTAGTCCCAGCTACTCGGGAGGCTGAGGCAGGAGAATGGTGTGAACCCGGGAGGCGGAGCTTGCAGTGAGCCAAGATCATGCCACTGCACTCCAGCCTGGGTGACAGAGCGAGACTCCATCTCAAAAATAAATAAATAAATAAATAAATAAAGAGCTGTGAACTGAAACTGTTATTATTTAACCCACGTTTCCGTATGAGGCCCCAAGCCCATTATGATAGGTTTTATCAAACACTCTGAAATATAAGAATGTGAAGTCTCTGACATTCCCCTTATCAATCTTCCGAAACAGGAAAGTGAGGCTTGGCTGGGATGAGCAATACAGGCCCCTTTGACCCACATACTTTTCTATGAGCTCCAAAGCCATCTATTTGATAAGCACACTGTTCTGAAACTGCCTGGGGAGCATCAATCTTACTGATCAAGAATATGTGGCACCACCTATTGGGAATTTGGAAAATCATAGTATTAGTGGCTCTCTCTTTGGGGTCAAAGTCATGACTCAATCAAAATGAGTAAATTCAGTTCTCTTAAGGCCGAAAGCAACATTCCCCAGTCAGGACCCTTCCCTAGATCACTCACCAAGCTGAGCCTTGGTCTCTAGCAGTATTTGAAGGGCCTGGTATCAGTTTACAATACTGTGACTTACTTGCAAGTAACAAGTACGAGTAACACGGACTTAGCCATGGTGGCTCAACCATAAGGATTTGTGCAGCCTGAATACCAAGAAGTGCAGAGGCAGCAGGTCTTAGGGTTGGTTTGGCAGTTCAAGCATATGTCAAGGACTTTTGTGCTTGTTTCTGTTTTGCCATCCTAAGCAGCTGGTTTGTGCCCCATAGTCACAAGCCAACTGCTGCAGGTCTAAGCCTCATGGCCTTCCTTGAGGCACAAAGAAAGGGGAAAGATCAGAACCAGTGAATTCTTCTTTCTAAACTTTTCTGTTGGGAAACAGAATATCTTTTCTAGAAACCCCCAGTAGACTTGCATCATTAGCTAATATATCATTGGCCAGAAGAAGTTCACACAACTTCCCCTAATTACTTGGGTGGCTAGAAATGACAGTATCTAGGCCAATTTGTAAGTGGTGGCAAGGGAGAAATGGGCTGGGAATGGCTGCTAGATGGCCAACATGCAAGGCCCACTGCAGCATCCTTGGCAAGATTGCAGTCTTGGTCGGAGACCCAGCAAAGACTAGCCGAGCTCCAGGACTGAGGAAGCAGATGTTAGCCCTGGAAGTAACCTTGAATTCATCTTACCTAAGGCCCACATTTGGCCATGGTAAAACAGAGGCCTAAAGAGAAAAAGTCTTGTCCAAGGCCACACTGCTAGTTAGAGTTGAACATTGTCTTTACCTAGAAATGAGGATAATAATATGTATTAGTCAGGTGGGGATTCTTTAGAGAAACAGAAACAACAGGAACTATCTATATCTATATCTACGGGGAGAGAGAGAGACAGAGAGAGAGAGAGAGAGAAAGGAGAGAGAGAGAGAGATTTTTATTGATTTTAAGGAATTAACTCACGCAATTGTGGGGGTTGGCAAGTCTGACATCTGTAGGGCAGATTAGCAAGTTGGAGTTTCAGGTAGGAGTTGATGTTGCTGTCTTGAGTCTGAATTCTGCAGGGCAGCAGGCTGAAAACTCAGGCAGGATTTCTACATTGCAGTTTTGAGAGTTTCTTCTTCAGGAAACCCCAGTCTTAAGGCCTTCACCTGATTGGATGAGATTCATCCACATTAGAGACAGCAATCTGAGTTACTCAGAGTCCACTGATTTACATGTCAACCACATCTTAATACATAGCTTCACAGCAACATCCAGACTGGTGCTTGACCAAACAACTGGGTACCATAGCCTTGCCAAGTTGACACATGAAATTAACCATCACAGAGTAGTATTTGTCTCAGGAGGTTGTTATGATGATCAAATGAGTTAATGCTTGTACAGCTCTCAGAACAAGGCCTGGCGCAGAATCAGTACTATTAAAGTGTTTCCTACATAAATAAATATGTCAACAAGCTAACAAAAAACAGGGACTGGAACCAGGCCTTCTACCACTATGGTTTCCAAACTAGGTACCAAGGTGCCCCTGGGCACTGCAGCACACACACAGAGGTACTTAGGATGTTTTAAATTTTCCAGGCAAACACAGCAACACTCAACAGTCATGGAATACCACAGGCACTATTAGCTCAAGGTAGTTCACAAGTTAATATTAGATCTTGCTACATTTTTTTTTCAGTGATACCATATCTTCGAGAAGGTGGTTTTCTGGTGGCTGTTGTAATAAAAATCAACATGGAACCCAAAATGAGGGTGGCAGTGTCCAATCTGAGAGGTTGTGTCTCAACAGATTCACATATCCCATTGCTATGTAATTATAGTAAAGAATAAAATTAGGGGCCAGGTGCGGTGGCTTACGCCTGTAATCCCAGCACTTTGGGAGGCCGAGGCAGGCAGATCACGAGGTCAGGAGATCGAGACCATCCTGGCTAATACGGTGAAACCCCGTCTCTCCTAAAAACACAAAAAAAATTAGTGGAGGCAGGCGCCTGTAGTCCCAGCTACTCGGGAGGCTGAGGAAAGAGAATGGCGTGAACCCGGGAGGCAGAGCTTTCAGTGAGCCGAGATCACACCACTGCACTCCAACCTGGGTGACAGAGGGAGACTCCGTATCAAAAAAAAAAAAAAAAATTAAATTAAATTAAATTTAAAAAAAAAATCAAGCTCAGTTGAGCGCAGCTGCTCACGCCTGTAATCCCAGCACTCTGGGAGGCTGAAGTGGGTGGATCTCTTGAGCCCAGGAGTTCAAGACCAGCCTGGGCAACATGGAGAAACCCTGTCTCTACTAAAAATACAAAAATTAGCTGGGTATGGTGGCACATGCCTGTAGTCCCAGCTACTCGGGAGGCTGAGGTAGGAGGATCACTTGAGCCTGGGAGGTTGAGGTTGCAGTGAGCCAAGCTGAGATCACAGCACTGCACTCCAGCCTGGGCAACAAAGTGAGACCCTGTCTCAAAAAAAAAAAAAAAAAATCAAACCCAAACCTGGGTGGTGGGGTCCCTTCCCCTCTCTTGGGCAAATGTGGATGCTGTTTTTTCAAAGGGCTACCCTAGTTACTTAAAATAATAATAATAATAATGTTCAGGCATTTCTCTTATTTTTCTTTTTGAGACAGGGTCTTGCTCTGTCGCCCAGGCTGGAGTTGCAGCGACATAATCCTAGCTCACTGCAGCCTCCACCTCCCCAGTCCAAGCAATCCTCCCACCTTGGCCTCCCAAAGTGCTGGGATTACAGATGTGAGCCACTGCCCCTGGCCAGGAGTTTCTTTAAACTTACGGCACCATGAAAAAATTACCACGATGCTAAGAACTGAGAAAGTTTGAGATCCTCTGTTGTTTCTTCTACTCTACAACACTTGTCCTTAATGTATATAAACCCAATCCACACCCAGACATCCTGAAAGACAACAGGAAGGGTAAGGTCAAAGGGGCTTCATTTATCCAGTGGTTGAACACAGGTCCGTGAGATGCCTTTGCGCAGCAGATCCTGTTTTCTGTGCTTGGGACAGAGCAGCGAATGAGCCCGGAGTGGCACCCTTCTTCATGGAGCGTTCCTCAGTGGGATGGAAAGAACCCATCAGCCTTGGCTGGTTGGCATCCACATGTGCCCTAGCGAGGGGAAGGGAGCCCACCACCCAGGTTTGGGCTTGATTTTTTTTTTTTTTTTTTTCGAGACAGCGTCTCACTTTGTCACCCAGGCTGGAGTGCAATGGTGTGATCTCAGTTCAGCTCACTGCAACCTCGACCAACCCAAGGCTGGTTGGGGCAGGCGTGGCGCTACTTTAGGTTGAGCTGAAACTGCAAGATCCCTACGTAGGACAGAACATTCCAGGCAGAATGAAAGTCTGGCCTGCCTTTGGTGACATCAGGAGGAGTAGGGTCAGCAGGCCCAGGGAAGCAAGCTCCAACTCTGGAGTCCCTTGCCCTCTCTGGGGCAGCACGCAGATGCCAAGCAGAGTCCCCTCCTGCATCCCTTTGCTGGCCCCAATCCCCACCCCAAACAGGGTCAGGCTCAGCAGAAGCTCCATTCTGTCTGGGAAAGGGGGTGCCAGGCAGTCCTGGGGTAAGAGAGGGAGAGAGACTGCTCCTCCCTCCCCAGCCTCACCAGCTGGGCCTGTGCCTCTGCAAAGCTGCAGTGCACAGCCCCCCTACTCTCCCCGCATCTGCCGTTTAACGATGATGGAAGTTGCTGTCAGTGCGTGGCGACAGTAATAAACACTCTTCTTAATAACACAGGGTGTACCTCTTATTAAAATGAATGGACTCCCACGGCGCAGCCTGGGGCCGCAAGGCTGGCAGCCAGCCGGGGACAGCAGCCCTCAACTGGAGCAGTTTATCTGCTGTAATTACTGGCAGGACAACACAGTGGGGGCTTCTGGGGATGGGCTGAGAATGAGTCGAGGCCCAGGGCATGCTCAGAGACATACCCACACACCTGGAGTTGCTCACACTGCTCCCCAGAAGGACCTCAGTATCCCCCCCAGACCTCAGACCAAGAACATACCTACCCATATCCACGAGGTATATACACACCTATCCAGACACACACACACACACACACACATCTGGAGTTGACCTAGGAATGCTCTGATGGGACTCATGTATGCCTGATGTGGCAAAAAAGCAGGAAGAGGAGCAAGGCCCCTCGTGCTGCCATGCCCTCGAGGGTGGCCCAGTGCCATAGGTTATATGCATAAATGCAGGCAGGTGTGTGTGAGGGCAAGGGCCTAGAACTCAGAGAGCACAGGCAGAGGTGCCCAGGTAAGTGCCAGGAACAAGGTGACGATGCAGTCGACGGTATTGGCGATCTGGGAGACACAGTCCCTAGAGACCTCATGTGCTTGTGACATCATAAAATGATGGGCAATTAGGTGCCCCCATTATATGGTCTCAAGGCACCATGGCATTTAACAAAATTACAATTCATCATTTCATGATTCCTTATTTAGTCTATGGAAGGAAGGTACAAATGGATGAGTGGGTGAATCAGTGAATTCCCAAAAAGTCTTGCAGGGGAACATGATGAAGTGGGAGGGCCTTTCTGAGAAGTCTGAGATTCACACACAAACACACATACTCATGCACAGAGATAAACACATATACACACAAACACATACACATGTAGACATGCACACAATGCATGGATATACACATGCACAGCTGCACACACACACATGCACAGACGTGCACACAGACACACAATGCCCACAGCTACCTGCACAGGCACATGCACGTTCATCCACCCACATCTGACAAACCCCTTTATCTGGCTGGCTTCGTCACGACACTAGAAACAAACACACTGTCCTCAGCTCTGGCAGGTGACCTGAGACTCACCGTCAGAGACCTGCTTTTGAAGGTGTGTTTCCTCTCTGGAAGTGAAGAAAGGTGTTTTGTGAGGACTCAAGACAAAGGAACATGGGGGACCCATGGCCCACTTTCCTTTTGGCTTCGATTCAGGCCTCTGGCTGCCCAGCCTGCCCATGATGATGTTGAGGCGTCTTCAGGCAGAGGCCCTACCCTGCCTTCCTGGAGCCCAGTGAATTGTGTCCACACGTGGCGTTTCCTTGTTCACAGGGAGCCAGAGATTCTTCAGGACTCTCCATGAGGAGGGGCCTCCCACAGGGCAAGGGTTTCCAGCTCCCTCCATGGAACCCAGAGTTTTTCAGAATTCCTGTCTGAAGAGGCAGAGTGTGTGTGTGCTGTGCATGCACATGCGTGTGCGTGTGTGTGTGCATGCATGTGTGTGTGTGTATGTGTGCATGCATATGCAATGGGGACAGGTCTGGGCTCCTTGCTCCCCAGTTGTGCAGCTCTCCTTTTCCAACCCAACACTGGAGCTGTGCAAAAAGAATTTACCAAAGGGTGCCACTGCTTAAAAATATATAAAAATTGAAAAACACTGGACTAGCTGGAGAACAACCCCAAAACACATCTTGCTCATCTCAGTCCATGCTAGGCAACATCAGAAGCCAGGGAGAGGAGGTTTTTGACCCATGAAATGCTAATAAAATCTCTGATCTCAAGCTGTCACTAAGCACTTGCTCTGTGCCAAACCTGGGCTATGTTCTTTAAAGAGGTCATGTCATCTAATGCTCATATCAGCCCTATTACAATTTCCACTTTATAAAGGAGCTCAGGCAAGCTAGGCACTTTGCCTAAGGCCACATAGAGAGTAATTAATAACACCAGGATTCACACCCAGGCCATCTGACCCTAGAGCCCAAGTTCCTCATCAGTACATCACACTATCCTTGGAGGTAGCAAATGCATGAACTTGACCTCATGAACCCAACCTATAGCCTGCAACCTGTTGAGTTCACTAGCCTGGTATTCTTGGAAATTACTGCTTAAAACTGAAGCTGTTGAGTGGGAGGGATGCTCTCACACTGACCTCCTAGCATGTGATGGACACAATGGCAGGGGAGCTAGTCCCACGCCTACCTGACCATCGGGGCTGGACTTCTGCTTCCATCTATGATCACTAGTTTGTATCTGGCCAACCCAGCCTCCAGGAGCAACTAGTAAAGGTGGATCTAAAACCAGAAAATATGCAGCATGGATAAAATGTGAGGATATTGGGCTAAGTGAAATAAGCCAGTCACAAAAAGATAAATACAATACTGTATTATTTGATTTATGTGAGATATGTACAGTAGTCAAATTTACAGAGTTTCTGTTTCGCAAGATGAAAAAGTTCTGGAGATTGGTTGTACAACAATGTGAATATACTTGATATAACTGAATTGTACACTTAAAAATGGGTAAGCTGATAAATTTTATGTTGTGTATTTTGTCAAAGTTAAAAAAAAAAAAGAAAAGAAAACCTGAAAACAAAACAAAAAAAAGCAACACCCACTTGAAGGCAGCAGAGAGCTACTATAGGAGCAAGGACTGGAAGGGTCAAGGCCCCAGAACAAAAGGAAGCACAGAGGGGCGAGCCGGACATTTGGATTTGCTCTTCCACTGAGGCATTTGCTGATTCATAAGCAGGCTGTTTCCTGAAGGGACTGAGTTCACCCATTGCACCTGCACATGAGCAAATAGAAGGAAGGGGTTTGAAACAGGCCTCCAGGAAGTGTCCCCAGAGAGGGTTTTAGAGATGCTGGGGTGAGCGATCTGAATGACAAGGCCCCAACACCCCTCTGCAACTCTGCTGCAGCCACCACACACCCTGCAGCCTTACCCAGCACTCTGGGCCCTCCCCAGACTCCCCATACCCACGCCTGCGACGGAAGATGGAACTGCATTCACCATTCCCCTTGTCCTCTTCTTCTTCTTCCCTCCTTCTCCCTTCCCCACAATTTCTCAGGAGGGGCTCACCCTTCTCATGAGCCACAGCTCTGGTTCCTCTGGCTTTGTACTGCTGCTACACTTGACCCCAAACCACATGAAGCTCTCAGCTCCAAGTCAGCGCAGGACCAGCTCAAACACACAGTTCCATCACAGCTCAGGTGGCTCCAGCACCAGCCTTTGTGGCTAGGTGATGAGGAGGCAGGAGACACGCTGTGGAGACACTCTAATAATCATAAAATGACGCACGGTTGGCGCACACAGTGTGAGAAGGATTTTATGTCCATTATCTCATTTCATGCTCACAACATTAGGGTGGTAGAGTGTTGCCCCACTTTACAGTTGAGGAAACTGAGGCCCTGAAAGAGTTCACGAGTTGCCCAAGGTCTCAAGATGGTAATCATGAGCCGTGCTGCTTCCGCTGCTGCTGGAGGAGCTTGCTCCTGATCCCCTAGGGTTCCCTCCCATGAGAAAATAGGAGAGCAAGTGGCTCCTTTTGGGATGAGGGATAGGGACTCTAGTGACCTCTGTTGTACCTTCGGGCAGCTGTGATGGATGGAGTGGTGAAGTGGCTGGGCAACACCACTGCCATCCCAGCTTCCCAGATGAGAGCCCAAACAACTGGGCCCATTGGTTCAGTGGGAGCAATGTCTGCTTCTAGAGATGTCCAGTGGACGGTTTGGCCACTGGGCCATCTGTGATGGCCCCCACTTTGGGCCCTTCCAATATTTGTGTTCCGGCGGCTTACTGGGAAACCTTGAATGACACAGTTTTGAAGGAGGATATGGGCCTTGGTCAAGAAAGAGATGGTCTCACCTACATTGCATTAACGACCATGATAATAATAACCAAAGGCACTGCCTGCTGAGTACCCACTATGAACCAGGTACCTGCTATGGTCTCATACATTCTTTGTTGCTAGAATTGAGATTCACGGACCAGCAGTGTCAACATCACCTGGGAGCTCATTAGAAATGCAGGACCTCAGGCTCCACCCAAGACCTGTTGAGTCAGAATCTGCATTTTTACAAGATCCCTGTTGATTCGCTTGCATGGTGAGGTTTGAGAAGTACGGCTTTCCCACTTGTTTCTATTAGTCCTTAGTACAACATTCCCAGGAAGTGGTTTTCTTTCCTTCCGATTTCACAACCGACAAAACAGACCCAGAGAGGTAGAATTGGTTGTCGAAGATCACACAGGCAGGAAATGACCGTGTTGGGAGTATTGGCATTCAAACCCAGGGCAGTATGGCTTCCAAACCAAAAGCAGCGCTGGCAGCATATGAGCTGAGTTTCGGATTCTAAGCTTTTGCTTGCATTTTTTGCTGTCTCCTCCCTCAGGCTACTCTCTGGAAGACACCTAAAGCTCCCTTGGGGATAGAACAAGAATAAGAGTGGAAAGACCCCAGCTCATTTGGGCACTGCAGCCCCTTGTGGGAGGTGCTGGGAGAGCAGCCACTCAGGATGCCCCCCAAAGAAAGACTCTCTTGCTGCCCTCTCCCGCAGCTCCCCAGTCTGGGCCTCCTACATGATCCCAGACAGCCAGGGAACACCCAAAACCTCCTGGGGAAAGCCAGCTCCCAACAAGCCATAGGCATCTGCGTACCTGCCCAGGGACCGGGGCGGGAATGTGTCCCGCAGCCCCTCCCTCGGGAAGCAAGGAAGCTGTGCTATTCTCTGCCAGCAGCATCTCTGCCCATGGGGCTGCAGCACACGACGTGTCTCATTCCGAACCCCTCAATCTTTCCCATTAACTGAGATTGCAGGTTCAGAGCACAAACATCGTCGCCTGTCACTGCCGATGCACGTCAGCCATCAGCCAGGAATGGTCTCGTCTCCTTCAATCCATCATGCAGGGTTTCTATCGCTCTTGCTCTAAGACCACTCTGTGAGCCCTTCCCCCAGCCCCAGGCCCAGGGGACGTGCTGCATCACAAGGTGGCAGAGATGAGGAGGCAGGAGCGAGGGGTAGAGTACTGTGACTGTCACTTGGAGCAGGGGTCTCTCAGGAAGTGAGCCCCTGAAGAGCCCATGCTAGACCACAGAGCAGGCCTGCTGCAATATTCCAAAGGAAGTAGATGAGGAAGAGGGAGCCGAGGCCCCCACCCTCTCAAGGCCTGCAGTCTATGCCTGCTGCCTCTGAAGATATATTAATGCTATGGGATCTCTGGGGTGTCGATTTTTCTGACAGGAAACCTCTGTGGCTGTGATGCCTTTGCCTGAGTTCTTGTCCTGTGTCCAGGAAGAATGAGGTGCTACGCACACAAGCGAAGGGTGAAGAAGGAGAGTTTTATGCAGTGTTAGAACAGCTCAGAGGAGTGGGTAGCTCCTCTCTATAGGCAGGTTGTCCAATCAAGTGTTCAGCTCTTAGCAGAGAGAAGGCTCTGGAGAGGGTGGCTCCACTCTGCAGGCAAGTCATTTGGATGTCTCTGAAGGCCTCTGAAGCTCCCAGCAGAGAGGGTAGCTCCTCTCTGCTGGTGGGTTGTCCCCGCAGCTCTCACTGGGGAGGGTACCCCTCTCTGCAGCTGGCCAACCCATCCCGTCATCTCTCTGCTCTCTCCATCCTCTGGCCATCCCCTGCCCTGCTCTGGCTGAGCCCAGGGCTTTTATGGACCTCAGAGGGGAGGAAGCATGTTCCAGTTGGTCCACTGACAGCCATGAGTGGGCCAGAAGAGGCACCACGAGCCCCTACTCCAGTCCACAGGACGTTGGCAGCCCAGCCCCCAGTCTTCAGGCCCTCCCTGGCCTGAAGGTGGGGCCTTACTGGGGACCCATCTCCTTCCACCCAGGAATCAATCTGCCTCCCGCTGCCATTCATGGCCACCCAGGCTTGGCCCCAACCCCTGCTCCAAGATTGGAGCAGGGGCCAGGAGTGGAGAGAGGCCAGGCAGCAGGAAAAGACATCCCCGAGCCTGCAGGGATTGGGAGGGTCCTTCCTGGGGCCCCCAGGGTACACCTGGGTCCTGCACCTGGGAGGGCGGCCACAGCTGGGCCCTGGAGCTCCCGCCCCACCAACTTGGAAGGGGCAGGGCTCCCACTTGTCCCTGGCCCCTGCCTGCTTCCTGGAGCAGGAAACCCAGGTCTGCAGCCACCACTACTGCACCCAGCAAGGCAGATCCTGCCTGTTCCCGGCTCCCCAAAGAGCACACAGAGGCTCGGATCCACAGCTACAGTTTGGGCAGCTGTAGCCCCACCCAGGAGGGCGGGGCTCCTGCCTGCTCTGCAGCAGCGGTTTGGGTGGCTGCAGCACCACAGGGACCTCCCGTCCCAACTCGGAAGGAGTGAGGTTCCCACCAGCTCCATGGAGTGTGCAGCTCCAGCCACACAGCTGGGTGTGATGGCAGCAGTCACTGCCATCATTAATGTTATTATTTTTAGAATTGCAGATCCCAGGGCTTCACCCCTGGCCATTCTGACTCGGTGGCAGCTAGGGTGGGACCCGGGAATCTGCATTTTTTGAGACTGAGTCTCGCTCTGTTGTCCAGGCTGGAGTGCAGTGGTGCAATCTTGGCTCACTACAAGTGAATCTCCTGCCTCAGCCTCCCAGGTAGCTGGGATTGCAAGCACCCACCACCACGCCTGGTTAATTTTTGTTTTTAGTAGAAATGGGGTTTCACCATGTTGGCCAGGCTGGTCTCGAACTCCTGACCTCAAAAGATCGGTCTGCCCTGGCCTCTCAAAGTGCAGGGATTACAGGCATGAGCCACTGTGCCTGGCCAGAATCTGCGTTTTAACAAGGCTCCAGGAGATTCTCAGGCAGTTGTTCCCTGAACCCCAAAGTTGAAGAACTTTGCTGTTGGAGCACTGCATCAGTTAGGTCAGGCTAAATGGTGCTGTCGTAACAAACAGCCTCCAAATCTCAGTGGTTTACAACAGTCACCATTCATTTATGTTCAGGCCCCAAGGCCAATGCAAGGAGGGTCTGTTCACTATGGTTACTCAGAGACCCCCAGCTGATAGCACTCTGTCTTTTTTTTTTTTTTTTTTTTTGTTTTGTTTTGTTTTGTTTTGTTTTGTTTTTTGAGACGGAGTCTCGCTATGTCGCCCAGGCTGGTGTGCAGTGGCCGGATCTCAGCTCACTGCAAGCTCCGCCTCCCGGGTTTTTACGCCATTCTCCTGCCTCAGCCTCCGGAGTAGCTGGGACTACAGGCGCCCACCACCTCGCCCAGCTAGTTTTTTGTATTTTTTAGTAGAGACGGGGTTTCACCGTGTTAGCCAGGATGGTCTCGAACTCCTGACCTCGTGATCCGCCCGTCTCGGCCTCCCAAAGTGCTGGGATTACAGGCTTGAGCCACCGCGCCCGGCCAGCACTCTGTCTTGACCACAAGTCTGTGATGGTCGGCTATCGAGGAGCAGGGCTGGAGGGCCTCACATCAGCAAATAAAGACACCAGCCTGGAAGCCACCTGAGCACTTCTGCCCACAACCCACCAGCCGGAACTAATCACAGGACCTGCCTAACTTCGAGGGACTGGAGAAAGACTATCTTCCCACATGCCAGGAAAGGGAGAGGGTTATGGGTGAACGGCTGGAATGCCTGCTGCACACACTAAGGCCACAGGCCACCCTGTGCCTGGTGAAACCCAACCCACTGGCTGTGAAAGGTGGCGGTCCAGCCCACTCTCCGCTTCACAGCACTGGATGGGCTTCTGAGCTCATTCACATGCATTAGCTCGGTACCAATTCTCACTGCAGCAAAATTATTCACAAATGTATATTACTTAGACTATATTCACTTAGCTTTCAGGGCAGCTAAGTGGATACCAGCCCAAGGCCACACAGTTAGTTAAATGGAAAGACTGACTTAGTACCCAGGCGTTTGGGCTCCGAACAGGGCTTTTCCAGTTAGGTTCAGGCCAAGGCAGGGCCAGGACAGCTGGTTGCCTTGAACTTTGTGTTTGTGACCTTGGGCTGGGCTTTCCCTGGTGAGCTGGATCCTTGTGCCCTTAAAAGTCTTGCGTTTGGTCTGTGCAGGTACAACCCTATGCTCTGAATCCTATGATGCTGGAGGCAGCCCAAGAGATACTTGGCCTTTCTTTCTCCTTCACCTACCAAGAAAAGGGAGAGTCCATCAGTCCCCAGCCACTAGTGATCTCTCCATCAAGACTTAGCCCACCTCCCCAAGGCTGCAGCCAGGACACATGCCAAGATTCAATTTCAAGGGCAGTGGGGAACACAGGTGAAGCAAATGAGGTGTCTGGGCTTAAGTGGGGTTGCTGTGGGGTGTTAGGGAAGGGCACTGGAAAGAGGCTGGGGCTGGGGACAGGGACTTTTCCAACCTTTGGGAAGTGAAAGGGATAAAAAAGTTAGTCTAAGTTGATTCTACTTTTACCTTGTGGTTGCATAACGTAGGCTAGAAGGGGCTGGTGAAAACAGGACAATCTGGTTACACGGTGCACATTCTCGAGTGTTGCTAGGGCTCCAGGAAACTGCTGAGGCCCTCTTCGTGCAGGGCTGAGCTAGGCAGGCTGCCCCGGGCCTGGAGTGGGGCTGCAATAGGCGTGAACTGGGGCACTCACCACCCTGCCTGCATAGTGAGGAGGCTCTTATGAACACACGCAGTGGAATGTGCTCACTGCTGTAGTTTTCATCTTAAAGGAGGTTTGCACTCCCCAACACATGCTTTTTATTTCCTCCTAGAAAAATGCAATGCAGAGACTCCGGGGTTTCCAAATCCACCGAGAAGCACGGGATATCCCTAGCCACTCATGCCCTTCAACCCCAAATGGAATTTCCCCTTTTCTGCCTTTACTGGGTACCCCCACTCCCACCTGATTGTGAGGCTGGGCCTGCTGACCCCACATCAAGGTACTCACAGGGTGTCTGGCCTCAGGTCATGTAACTGCACAGAGCCTGGACAGAGTGCATGCCATTTGTCCTCTCAAAAGCTCATGTTGAAATCGGACCCCAGTGTTGGAGCTGGGGCTAATGGGAGGTGTTTGGTTAATCAGGGTGAGTCCCTCATGAATGGATTGGTGCTGGTTCTCCATAACATTTCTTGCCAGAGCTCCCCCAAGGACAGCTGGTTGTTAAAAAAAAAAAAAGAGCCTGGCATCTCTCCCCTTTCTCTCTTGCTTCCTCCATCTCTGCACACACTGGCTCCCCTTCCCCTTCCGCCATGAGTGGAAGCAGCCTGAGGCCCTCACCAGAGGAGATCCTGACACCATCCTGCCTTTACAGCCTGCAGAACTGTGAGCCAAATAAATATCTTTTTTTTCTTTCTCTTTTATCACTGCTTCAGTCAAGGGAAACCTCTTTTTCTAATAAATTACCCAGTCTCAGGTATTCTTTTATAGCAACACAAATGGACTATGACAGTGAGGGTACAGATTTCTAGTCCAGAGACCTGGGGTAGCGTCCCTGGCATAACTATTTCCTACTTATGAAGTCATTGTAAATCTGTTATTCTCACTGACGTCCTTATCTATAAAGTAGAACAATAACTCTATCTTCTAAGCCTTTTCAGTTCACTCCTCGAACAGATACTTATTGAGCACCTAGTATGTGCCAGACACAATTCTAGGGGCTGGGAATACAAGAGAGGGCAGGACAGAAATGACTTCAGTTCTTGTGCTCTCAGGGCTTTAGTAATGAGTAGACAATAGCCAAGTAAACAAAGGGTAATTACAGTCATGGTAGGTGCCATGAGGAGACAACCATGATGACAAAATAAAGGGTAAGGAGTTGGAGCTGGGAGGTGACTCATTTAAATTAAGAGGTCAGAGAATCTCTCTCTGAGGTGGCAAGATCTGTGCTCCAACTAAAGGTGCCTGTGAAGATCAGGGGCAGTGCCTTCAGGCCGAGGGAAGTGCAAAGTCCCTGTGGCAGGAAAGGGCTTGGCAGGCACAGTAGGTGGTCAATGGGATTGGGAGAAAGAGAATGCTGAGTAAGACCACCCCAGGAGGGAGGTGAGCCCTGATCCAACACAGGTCACACAGAGTTGGCTTAGGAACTAGTAGGTGGAAATTGGGGGCTCCTGCCCTCAAACCTGCTCCTTGCCACTGCAGCTGGCTCAGGAGGAAGCTGGGAAGTGTTAAGTAGAGCTCCTGGGATGGCCAGGCTGCCCCGAGACCACAGGAACCCTGCCACCTGCACCCAGGCAAGCTCAGATGCTTGGTCTGATGCGACTCATAGGAAGGGAACAGCTCAGCCCCCTTGGCTCTCACCTGAACCCCACATGAGGAGATACCTGGGGTCCCGACACCCATTTGAGCAGCCTCATTTCTACCCTCCCGACTACACACACAGACAAAGGTGACCTCTGGTGAGGGATGCCCTGCAGAGAGACGCCAATGGGCCTCTGCTTCAGAAACCCAAAGTGAGCAAAGCCAAAGCAAGGTGGGGCAAAGCGGCATGGGAACTGGGAGAAGTGCAGGGTCAGGGAGAGCAGGGTGACCCGTGCACCAAGAGGTGTGGGAAACAGCCTGGAGTCCAGGCGCTGCCTCCAACAAGCCAGGGGACTAGGATAGTGGAAATTCTCTGAGCCTCTGCTTCCCTTTCTAGGCTTTTCAGGGTCTCCTTGGAGTCTCACGTCAAGACTCCGAGATACAGATTGTGATATCTGTACCCCAATTCTCCTCTAGGAAACATAGCCCTCCCTCACTCTCAGGCTCTGTACATGGAGGGCACCAACTCCAGCTCTGAGCAGTTCATCTAGGCTCACTGATGCTAACCCTGGCATCCATCACCCTGGACCCAGTGATTGGTTCTTCAGTAGGCACATGGCCCAGTAGGAGCCAATAGAACACAATGAGTCTATTTGCGGAAATCCTGAAAACGAGGTTCTTCCCAGTGGATCTGAGGATTTAGAGCTGGAGCTGCTGCAGCCGCCTGGAGATGGAAGGAGCAGGGGCAACAGCACATTAGCAAGCACCGAAATGGTCGTGCTCGTTCATCCCAGAAGGATCTCACTGTCCTACCTCTGTGCATGTTGGTGCATGGGCTTGTGGGGTGGTCTGCTCCCACACCCAGACTACCTTCTTTCGCAGCCACCTGCTCTGGATCCTGTGGCTCCCAGCTCTGGTATCCCCTTCCCAGGTCACTCTCTTCATGACCATTCTCTGAAGCCATTTCCCTGGTGGGCGGGAACACCAGATCCCTTCCGTGCTCAGGAGCAGAGCTTCCAGATCAAAAGCCAGGCCTGCATCTGGCCAGCCTGGGTGCCCTAACACACAGAGGATGGGATCCAGTGTTTGCAATCCATACTTTCTGGGAAGATCTGGGAAACACTTTGTCTACAAAGGGAGCAGGGCCCTGATTAAAGACAAAGCCTGAGCATGGCCCTGGCCCCTAGGTGAGGAGGATGGTTCTGTGCATTGAAGGGCCAGCCAGCACGGGACCAGGTGCCAGCCTCCCAGATTACCATTGCCCAGACATCATTCTTGGCCCTGGAGGTCAGAGAGGCAGGCCAGAGATCTGAGGTGACGTGCAGTGGGACCTGGAGGAGGTCTTTCATGGGCAGCTCCCCCTCCCCCATTCTAGGGGGCCATACCCTGAGAAGGGCATTCTGACCTGGAGGTGACCAGGCTCTTTCCTCTGCAACTCTTGCCACTCTGTTGGGATTTCTGCAGCCCTGAATGTCCTCTACAAGCTTGGCCTTGATCTTTCCCTTGCCCTAACTCTGGTTCTGATTTGTAGGGTCTTCTAGAGTGGAGACTAAATCTTACAGTACTTCTAGGTCTCTTTGGGGCCTTTCACAGTGCCGGGCATGCTGAAATCAGCCGCCCAACCCCTATGGAGCAACAGGGAGGATTCTCTTGGGCTGGTCAAGTCAGGGAAGAGGGTGGTTTCTGTGATCGTATTTTGGGAAGGGAAGGGAGGCAATTGATGAGACCTCTAACATTTCTGGAGCTTGAAAACACGACAAAATGTCTTCTAAGTGATTTCTCAGTTGGAAACATCTTCCTCCCCAGTTGACAATGACCAGGACGCCAGTGAATGAGGCATATGTCAGGCCATTCCCAGGCTGGAAGCTTAAGCTACTGTTCATTCATGCAACAAATTTGTATCTAGCACCTACCATATGCACTTCCAGGGACAGGGAGATGGAGTGAACAGAACAGACAAAGATCCCTGTTCTTATGAGGATTATATTCTACTGGGGGAGTCAACTAATAAATAAAAAGAAAAATATTCAGTAACAATAGGTGTTATACAAAAGTTTTTAATAGAATGAGGTGACAGTGAGTGACTGGGTGACTGTTGTAGCCTGGGTGGTCAGGGAATCTGAAGGAAAAAAAGTGGGCCTTAGGAAAGTCAAGAGAATAACATTCCAGATAAAGGAATGGGCCAGTGCAAAGGCCCTGGGGTGGGAAGATGCTTGGCATGTCGGAGAAACAGATGTCAAGCAACAATGTCTTGTATTTCTTGATTGCTTATGATGTGCCAGGCAATGTCCTAAGCCCTTTCCATCTCATTTAATCTTCCTAAAAACCCTACAGAGTAGGGACTTTATCATCCCCATTTCATAGATGGCAAGAATGAGACAGAGAAAGGTTATCTGAAGTCACATAACTGATAAATGGCAGAGCTGAGATTCAGAGGCTATGCTCTTGACCACCATGTAGGGCAGCCCAAGGTGAGAGCAGCCCTGCAGAAATAGATTTGGGATTATTCGGTATAGATGGTATTGGAAGTGCCAGGACTGGACCAGGAGAGGTTCAGGTTGATGTACAGAGAGAGGAGGGAGAAGAGAGAGCTACGGTCTGAACCCTGGGCATCCCAGCATTCAGACAGGGAGCAGAGCCTGCAAAGGAGCAATCAAGGAGAGGGAGGGAAACCACAGCGGGGGTTGTCATGGAAACCAAGGTGAAGGCCATTTCAGGAAGAAGGGGAGGTCAGTGGTCACCTGTGTCAAATGCTACAGAGAATTAGCTGGGTGTGGCGGCATGTGCCTATGGTCACAGCTATCTGGGAGGGTGAGGTGGGAAGATCACTTGGGCCCAGGAGTTCAAGGCTGCAGTGACCCAAGATTGCACCCCTGCACTGCAGCCTGCGTGACAGAACGAGACCCTGTCTCAGACGACAACAACAACAACAACAAATGCTGCAGAGAAGCAAGATAAGGTGGAAACAGAGAAGTGACCATTGGACTTGGCATCAAGGGGATCACTAGTGACCTAGAGGAGAGCAGTTTCAATGGTATGGTGGGGTCAGAAACGCCACTGGAATGGGCTGACAGAAGAGTGTGAGAAAGGCACGTGGAGACAGCAATTGCTGCTGGCTCTGAGGTGGAGTGAAAGGAACACTCCTGGACCAGGAGTCCAGAGACTTCCCCATGCACTAGCTCTGCGGTCTGAGTCTCAGCTTCCTCATCTGTAAAATGGGGCTGATGGTCATACCTACTTCACAGGACTACGAAGAGGAAACAAGTCAAAGAGGAAAATGTTTTCATAACCGCAAATCTCTGCAAAGACACAAGATATTTTAGGGCTCTCGAATGACTTCCTTCACATAGGAGTCACGATTCGCTCCCCTCCCTCTTCTCTGCTTTAACCATCTGTCTCTCCAATCTGAAATCTGTTCCATCTGACCCCTAGCTGACCAGAGCCTTCCCTCTCCCTCTGTCCTGCCGCAGCCTCCTCCTCCCAACCCTGGTTTGGCTCTGGGGGGCTCAGTGGAATATGCAAATGTCTCCCCAACCAGCTGCTGTCTGCCTCCCAGAAACACATGTTCCTAAGCCTCTCTGCCTCACCAGGGAGGGGGGACCAGAGCCTCTGCCCATGCCACAGCCCAGAGAGGACATATTACCGAGCCAGGAACAACACAGCAAGCAGATGGGGAAGGACTGCTAGGCGCCGGGGAGGAGGGCAGGAGAGGAGCAGGTGAGCGGGTGTGGGGCAGGGGGGATGTGCATGAGGGTCTGGAGCGTCAGGCAGTGCCTGCATGCCACAGGGCACACTGTCCACCACGATGCGTTCATCTCTACTGGTCCATCTTTGGGGCTTCTTGGTACAATTTTGAGACCCCTGCCTCCAAAGTCTATTAGGTTTACAAAATTAGCCTTGCCTACATCAAAAATATTTCTATTATAAAATACTTAAGACCTATACAAAGATTTCTAGAATAATATGAAGGACTCACACATTCACCCTCCAGAATACATTCTTTCCCCAAATTCAGGTGAAGGACCTTGTGTGTCCCTCTCCAGGTCAGGCCCCTCGCCTCCACCTGGGGAAGGCACTACCCCGAATTCACGAATTCAGTGTTCATCATCCCTGTAGAGTTCTTTTTTTAATTTTTTAATTTTTATTTATTTATTTATTTATTTGAGACATAGTCTCGCTCTGTCACCCAGGCTGGAGTGCAGTGACGTGATCTCGGCTTGCGGCAATCTCCGCCTTCTGGGTTCAAGTGATTCTCCTGCCTCAGCCTTCTGAATAGCTGGGATTACAGGTGCCCGCTATCACACCTGGCTAATTTTTTAATTTTAGTAGAGATGGGGTTTCACTATGTTGGCCAGGTTGGTCTCGAACTCCTAACCTCAAGTGATCTGCCCACCTTAGCCTCCCAAAGTGCTGGGATTACAGGTGTGAGCCACCATGCCTGGCCCATTCCTGTACATTTCTTTAGACTTTTACCATATAGGAATGTATCCTAAACAATACACGGAATTGTCTGGCATGTTTCATGTTTCTGTGTAAATGGCCACCACGTGGTTTATCTTCTTTTGCAACTTGCTTTCTTAGCTCACTGTTGTATTCACAGGATTCAAGTGCGTTGACAGTTCACTCATTTTCACTGCCATCTTGCCCTTATTTTTCATAACACCTCTTTCCCCAGACAGAGAGCACTTAGCCTGTGGCCTTGACCTTCTGATCCCCCTGACCCTCAGCCCAGACACAGATTCCAGGGGAAATTTGGCACAACATCTCAGGCTAAGACTCAGACTTATAAAATTTTTTTTGGCAGCTGATGGTCCCATGAAGGCCCTTGGGCACTTGGGATCTCTGTGCAGGGAGGTCCAGTAAAAACCCCTGCTTCTGCTCAGTAGGCCTGAAACAATAAGCTGGCTAGAATAGGACTTTTAATAATAGTCATCATCCTTACCATCGTCATCATGATGATCGTCACTCATAGAGCACATGCTGTGTGCCAGGTGCCTCTCTAAGCACTTTACATGCATTGACCCGTTTCATGCTCACACAATCCCATGGGGTAGAGGCTATTATTTCAGTCATTTTCCAAGTGAGAAAACTGAGGCACAGAATGTTGAAGTGACTCACCCAAGTCAGCAGTTACCCAGAGCCAGGACTTGAACCTGCTTTCACCAAAACAGTGTGACCCCAGGGCACACCCCCAAGTTTCACCACGTCCTGCTCCAATCACCCAGGTAGTGGTCACCTCTGGGCCCTGGTATGGGTGCCTCCTGCAGGCTGTGGGCTTCCAAGCCCGAGGACATGGGTGGCTTGGTGCCACAGGAGCCCCATAAGAGCCGCAGGAACAGACAACAACAGAGCAAAGATGTAGAGGTACAAAGTCTTTCATCCCAGCCCCAGGGCAGGCTGCTGTGAGCTCAGCTTCCAGAGAGCAGTGCAGGACAGGGAGGAGGCTGGGCGAGGGGCGGGGATCTGAGGGTAACCTAGGAATGGAGCTGTTTAGATGCAATGGGTCTAATTGCTTTTGGGGGGAAATAGATGGATAGAATGGGAGAGAATTGAAATTTTCAGACTGGATGGTGCCTGAGATCTCTTCCGTCTCTCAAGTTATGTGACCCTAAAGCAGAGGTTGGTAAATGCTTTCTATGAAAGCCCAGAAAAGGCATATTTAGGTATTGAGGATTCTGCAGTCTCTGTCATGACTGCTCAGCTCTGCCGTTGTGACACAAAAGCCCATGGACCAAAGGTTAAACCAATGGGTGAGGCTGTGTGCCAATAAAGCTCTACTATGAAATGTGAATGTCATGTAATTTCACTTGTCATGAAAAATTATTTTTTGATTTTTTTTCCCCAATCATTGAAAAATGTGAGCCTTTCTCAGCTCGCAGGCCACATGAAGATGGGCAGTGGGCCAGATTTGGCCCATGGGCTGTAGTTTGCCAGCCCCTGTTCTAGAAGGAAAGGCTTGGATGGAGAGTCTAGAAGTCCTGGGTTACAGCTCTGCCACTTTTAAGCTGTGCATTTGTGAGCAAGAACTTAACCTCTCTAAACCCCATTTTCTCTCTGTACGGTGGAGATACCACCATCTACTTCCCCTTCCTCCCACACTAGCATGGAGGAACTAAAATGAAAAGATTTGAGAGCATATCCATCAGCTCTTGGCAGCAGAGGCAGTTCTCCGGAATGTTAGCAGCTCATGATTTCCCTGCCTGCTGCCTGCCCCCTGCACCCATCCCCCCCCGACCCACAAAGCCCTTGCAAGCTGAAAAGTCCAGGACTTTGTTTATCCCCTTTCCATCCTCTGCTGCTGTGCTTCTCCTCTGTCCCCAGCCTGGGGGTACCTCTGCTCCCCAGAGTCTGCTCCTCTGATGGTCTAAGCCATCCACCTACAAAAGCCCAGAAGCGGCGTTCTCCACCAGCCACCTGGAATCCTGTGACCATAGGCCTTGCCCTGAAAGGGGTGTGTGCCCTGTGCCAAGGCCTTAGGTAGGGAGGAAGTCACACTGTGCACACCAGACATCCAGACTTTAAAAAGCTCTTCATTCATGCCCCCTTTCTATAGTTCTTTGTTCAGAAATATTCCTGACTGGATGGTTCCCAGATTCCAGGTCCCTGGTTGCCAGGATTCTGGCTTCTGCAAGGACTGAGAGCCCTCTTGTGTCACCAAGGCAGGACACTTTTTCTCATCAATGGTGAAAGGGGAAGAGGCTTAAGAATGGAAGGAAGAGATGGAAGATGGGCATCACAAGGCTGTGAGCACCCCATGACCAGGGCGCAGTGGTGGGCAGCCCTGGGCCTTGGAGAAAGAGCCACGGGTAAAGACCAGCATGCGAGTTCCCTTCCCCGGGTCATTCAGGCTCTGGCCCCACCAGGAAGGGAAGCAGCTAGGGTCCCTCTCTTTGGTGCATTTCAAGCACACATTATGCATGTCCAGACAAGAGAGGGAAGGGCTTGCAGAGCAAGAGGCATCCCAGGCCAGTGTCTCCCTGACTCTCATTCTCTGTACTAGTTTGCTAGGGCTGCCCTAACAAAGCACCACAGATGGGTCCCTTAACAACAGATACGTATTTTCTCACAGCTCTGAAGGCTAGAGGTCCAAGATCAAGGTGTTGACAGGGCTGGTTTCTCCTGAGACCTCTCTTGGCTTGCAGATGGCCGCCTTCTCTTCGTGTCCTCACATGGTCTTTCCTCTGTGTACACGCGGCCCTCGTGTCTCTTTGGGTATGCGAATTTCCTCTTCTTATAAGGACATCAGTCAGATTGGATGAGGGCCCATCTCCATGACCTCATTTTAACTTAATTACCTCTTTAAAGGCCCTGTCTCCAAATATAGTCACATTCTGGGGTACTGGGGGTTAGAGCATCAACAATGTGAATTACGGGGGAGGGGACGCAATTCAGCCTGTAACACCATCTCTCCACCTCCAAGACAGCCCCCACCCTGTGATGATGTGTCGGGGGAGCCCTTGAGATCTCAGTTCCATGGGGTCTTGCAGACAGAAAGGGGCAGCATCCTAAGCGAAGGAGGGGAATGTTTTCGGTGGTTGAGAGAGTGCGACTCTAGGTGCACTTAGTGCAGGGGGTCGGCGGGAGAGTGGGGGTGTGTTTGTGTAAAAGTGGCACACTCCTTAAGGACCCAAACATGAGTATCAGTGATTCTGGGGAATAGTAGGCTGCAGGGCTCCCATGGAGCGCCTATGAAAGCACGCACGCCCACAGCCTGGAAGCTGCAGCTACACCCTGCAGGGCAGCCCCCCTCCACCCTAGCTCTGGGGCCGGCATTACTGAGTAGTGGCAGTGCTCCAAACTCTTGATCCAGAGAGTCTCTCTGTAGCACGTCTGAAATCACGGCATCTATCTCCTGGGCTCCTGCTGCCTCACACCACAGTCACCCTCAGCTCCCATGGGGTATGTGCATGGAGACAAGTAGCAGGTGTGCAGAGCACAGGGGGTGAGGGCGCCCAACACGAAGGTTGTTCACATCACCTTCATCTCAGCTAGCAACTTGGCCCACCCCAGCCCACACCCCCTCTCCTGCCCCTGCCACGTGGAGATAACTTTCTCCAACTTGTGTGCGTCCTCCCTCTACCCGCCCCTGCCCGCCCCTCACATGTTCCTTCTTCCCTCCCCAGCAGACCCAGGGAGGGTGCGGGCAGGCTGGGAGCTGGCTCACATGCCACCTCTCCCTTTGTGCGTACCTCCTGGTATGATTATTAAACGCAAATTACAAAAGACGTGACCCAACCGATCTTTATTTCTTCTTTCAACAAGTGTTGCCTGCGGGGCCCTGATTCCAAATTCCGTTTCAATTATCCTGGCCATTTTAGACACAAAGCGCCTGGTGTTTGTAATTACCAGCGAGAAAGAAGGCAGAGAGAGGAAGCCCAGCAGCCCCAGCTCGGGCTGTTTTCCTCTCCAGTCTGAACTTTCATTGGCAGCGATTAAAGACACCCAAAGCAAAAGATGAGAAGCTCGAACATGCCCATTACCATATTACCAGATGCCCATGGGGACCAGGTTACAGACTCGCAAGCCCTGGGCTCTCCATCCCACAAAACACAAATCCCCGGGACTCCCCTAGTGATAGAATGAGACAAGCCCCTGTCCTGCTCCTTTTCCAAGTTGGGGCACCCTGGCTGCTCCCAGAGAGGCAAAAAAAGCAAGAGGAACAAGTGATCCTCACTTCTGATCACTTGTTCTGGGGAGCAGGAGCCGCAAGCGTCTTCCCCTTGTCCACGGGCTGTGGGGACAAAGGCAGGAGCAGCTTCATGAAGTAGAGAAGGAAATCAACACCATGCCCATCTGGAGCATGGAGCTGACATCTTGCTTCCCATTGTGCCCAGCCTGGTGCCACCCACACAGGGTATGAGATGCAAAGCCCAAATTTGAAGGTCCGGGAGGTCCGCCGTAGACTCAGCCTGCCACTTAGTGGTCAGATGACCTTGGCAAGTTATGTGACCTTGTTAAGCCTTCCTCAGGGTTGTCATCTGTGAAACAGGAGTAGTCACGGTGCCTACACCTCACAGGCTGCTGTGAGGATTAAATCACATGTGCTGTGGAGCCTCAGCACAGTGCCTGGCACATGGTGGTGTGCAGGAAATGTTAGCTGCTAGAGTTATGGCCCGATCAATGAAGATAGCCCAGCTGCTCCAGCCAAAACCACAGGTGCCCCTCGCCTCCCACCCAGCCACCTCACTCCCTCCTGGATGCCAGGACCTTGGGAGAGGCCTTGGGGGCTGGCCAAATGCTAGGTCTAAGGCCTGCTGCTGGCCCCCTCACCCCCATGGAGGGGCTGCTGAGCACAGCCCCTGGCCACACCAGGCCAATGGGAGGGGCAATTTACAGCCGCGCTTAGCAAGGGCCGGGCAAGCCATTTGTCACGCCGAGCTCGGGCACCTTGTTCTACCTGTGTTGAGTGTGTTTTATTGGTGTTGAGCAGAGTGAGGCCGGAGCGGAGTCGGGGATAGGAAACCCACTCAAGTGAAAAATGAGGAAAGCCAAATGGGATAGAGAAGAGTGAAAGGGGGAGAGACAGCAGGGAAGGAGGTGAAGGGGCGGATTGTAAAACACAAGACAAATGTGTGCAGCAGCCCTGGGGTTACCGGAGAGAGGGGCTGGCGGTTGCTGCACCCCCCGGGCTCTGTTGCTGCACCCCGCTGAGGGCTCCTGGAGACGCGTGCGGCTGCAGTGGCAGGTAGGTAGGAAAGCATCCAGGAAGCCATGGCGCTGTGGGCCCCAGGCCGGGGGAGCCCCTGTTCCTCCAGGCAGTGGGGTCAAAAGAAAAAGCATTTTAAAAGAAAAGCAAAGCCATGACTAGGCCTTCTGCTCCCCTCATCTTGCCCCCTTCTTCTCTCTCTCCCCGGCTTACTTTGGAACAAGGAGGCCAGAGCGGATCTGCTGAGGATTTCACACACTTCCCTTATCGTCCCTCAGCACAGAAGTTTCAGGTCTAAACTCAGGAAACGAGACTATAGTGAGGCAGATATAGAGATCTCCCTATTAGGAACAAGAAAAAGAGAAAGGGGAGAAGCCAAGGAAGAGAGAGAGGGAGAGAGAAAGGGGAGGAGAGAGGCAGATAGAGAGATAGACACTCGGCTTTGTGCTGGCAACAAGCCACTAAAGGTGCATTTTTAATTAAATTTATACAAAATGTGTCAGTTTTATCTCTAGGTTTCAAACCTGACTCTTTTCTATCAAAGAGAGGTATTGATCTCCATTGCCCTGGAGCTACCTGACTGAATTAAACAGAATAAATAGGAGGAGGAAGCCTGAAAGGGCTCAGAAACAACTGCAGAGAGGCAAAATCTAATGGCTGTGCAGTCATTTGCTGCAATTAAAAAACAAAACCATTTAGATGGCCTGTTAACACCTTGGAGTCAGAAAACTCTCGCTTCAAAAAAAAAAAAAAAAAAAAAAAAAAAAAAAAAAAAAAAAAAAGAGGCTCCAAACAGCTCCCAGGCAAAACATTTTAATTGCTATAAATCCTTCCATCTTTGGCTGGCTCTTGGGTTTCTCCACATTTTCCTGCAGCACCCAGGTGCACAGGCACACAGCTCCCATCCCATGGCGCCCCCATCTGGGTCAGCCTGGAGCTCTCTGGTCCTTTCTACTGACATCCCGGCCCAGACAGCATTTCCCAGCTCCAGATACATGCTTGGGCTTAATGCGTTGGTTTTCTCACTCACTAGGCAAGTTACTGTGCTTCTCTCTGCCTCAGTTTCCTCACCTGCACAAGGGGGAAAGTAATACACACTTCACAGGGCTTTTGCAAGGATGAAGTGCTCTATTAAAGGGCTTTGTGCAGTGTCTGGAACAGAGTAAATGCACAGTAAATGGTAGTTTAAAGAAATAAACCTCCATTCACAGAGTCTGATTCTGTTCTCCCGAAGGTGGTTGACTTTGTGTGAGTGATGACCATGGTACCCGTCCCTGGATCGTGCCAGCAGCTCCTCTGAGGATTTTACCCATTATGTTTTCCTATTTGCAGCACTTCCGCTATAAGACTCTGAGTGATGACTCTTGAGCCCCATGACTTTCCATTTTGTCTCTTATGACATCAGAAATGGACATTCCAATGACACGAGAGGCGGCAGAGTGAAACCGGGCAGTGTCTCACTCCTGTAATCTCAGCACTTTGAGAGGCCAAGGTGGGTAGATCACAAGGTCAGAAGTTCAAGACCAGCTTGGTCAACATGGTGAAACCCCATCTCTACTAAAAATACAAAAAATTAGCCAGGCGTAGTGGTGCACGTCTGTAATCCCAGCTACTCAAGAGGCTGAGGCAGGAAAATCGCTTGAACCTGGGAGGCAGAGGTTGCAGTGAGCTGAGATCACGCCATTGTACTGTAGCCTGGGTGACAGAGGCAAGATTTGGTCTCAAAAAAAAAAAAAAAGAGAGATGGCAGAGTGATGGACAGGCTGCCAAGGTGGTGGTCTGTTCTGTGGCTCTCTTGCTATTGCCTGAATCTCAGCCAGGGCAGACAGCATGTACTTAGAAGGGCCCTGTGCTTGGTTTCATGCTCTGTTGCCTATGATTTCAAATTCTTAATCACTTTTGAACAAGGGGCCTTGCATTTTCATTTTTCACTGGGTCGGGCAGATTATGTAGCTTGTGCCAACCTCAGTGTATCCCTGCATCACACCCTTGGATTCCCTTGGTACTTATCTCTGTCAAGCACCACCATATTTCCAGCTGCTTGAAACCATGCAGGCATCTTGACTTTCTCTCTTTCACTGCCCCTAGCATCACTAAGACCAGGTTGTCTCTCAAAGCCATATGTTGAATCCCTCCCTTGCCTTTCTAGTCCTGAGCAGCCCTGGCTCAGTCCCTGAAGACTGCAATCAGTTTCCTCTGCTGAGGTGTCTTCTTTAATCCAATCAGAACAAGACCCCCTTTGGCCTGGCCAGTGTCCGTCACTAGGCCAAGGTCGGCCCACGAATGCAGAGACAATGTGGTCCTTGCACCGACAGTGGCAGCACCAGCTGGGTGTTTATTAGGAATGTGGATTCCAGGCCGCTCCCCAGCTGAACCTGCTGAATTAGAAGCACTGAGGGTGAGGCCCAGTCATCTGGGCTTTAGTAGGCCCTCCTGGTGATTCTGGAACTTACTGAGGTTTGAGAAGCATTGCTTTTCAATGGGTACTGGTTATCAGCCACCCCTGGCTCCCCAGGCCTCTGGACCCAATGTGGCTGCTCCGGGGACTCCTGCCCACTCCCTCGTGCCCCTCCTGCGGGGTGGCCATCTCTCCTCTGCCTATCAGGAGAGCTGATCAGCCCCATCTCCACATGGGCCATAGTGGACTTACCAGCACTGCTTAATTAAATGGGGAAAAGATCAGGTCAGTGCCAGATAAGCAGGCAGGATTAAAACAGACAAAAAGAATGGACAAGGGGGAGCTGTCAGCACCCTGGCCTGTCTGGAGTGATTATTAATAATGATAAACAGGAGAATGGGAATAATAAAGGAATAATGAGTTGGTTCTGAAAGTGACAGGAGATGAAATCTGATAAAGAGCTGAGCCCTGGGTGCCTGCTGCCCTGGGGCACAGCGGGGAACCGTGTGGGAGAGGCTCTGGCCAGGCAGAGGAAAGGGCCCTCTTCCTTCAGAGAGGCCGAAGTCCCAGGAGGCCTATTTGACCAGGGCCTCAATGAACCTACATTCACTCTCTCTTCTCCAGAAGACCAGGGGCCTCTCGGTCCCAACAGGTGCATGAAAATCACCTGTGGGCCTGTGTTCAAAATGCAGATTCCCAGGCCCCACCCAGAGATTCTGATTCCCTAGGTCTAGGGTGGAAGACAGGCATCTGTATTTTGTAAGCTCCCCTTAGGGGATCTGGTGCAGGTGGTCTGTAAACTGCTTTGAGAAACACTGATCTTACGCCAGGGAGGGTCTTCCACTTGCAGCACAGGTGTATTTCATGTCCAGATCATTCAGAAAGTACATGTGGCAGCAGCTGCCAAAGGACAGACAGTAGGAGGGTGGGGAGGGGTGAACATGTGCCTCCTACGTGAGCTCTACAAAGGAGGGCAAAACTGCCACCTGCATACAGGTGCCAGAATTGGGTGCCCCAGAATTGGCCTCGCTTGTCAAGCCCTGGTCACCTGGCATTGGCGCTGACAGACATTACCATTACCATCTCCTTTGACCAGTGGTCACAAACTCAAAATGTCGACAGAAACCATGGGAAGAGGACAGGCAGGGAATGGGGTAGCTGGAGAGACAGCCTAAGCCCTGTCCCAGGGTCTCCAGTCAGTGCCATGAGGGAAAGTAGGCTTGGCATTGCCAGATCTTTCAAAGTAGCAGAGGTCTTCTTGTTTTTACTGTGAGCCAGCAGTCCGCAGCCTCTCTGCCTTAGACAAAGGTTCTCGAATGGGGTAGGGCTTTGGGAAGGTGCTTATTTAAAATGCATAGTCTCAGGTTTTTCCTGCCCTCAGACTCTAACCCAGTAGGTCAGGGGGCCCAGGAACCTGTACGTTTAATAAGCCCTGCAGGTGCTTCGGATGCAGGTGGACCAGGGCCAGGTGGCTACCTCTGAGAAACCCTTCCCGGCAGGTGTTGCCACTTTGCCTTTAGAGTCAAGGAAAACCACTTAGTGACCCACTTAAACATGGTCAGAAGGAAAACCTGATGTCCTTGGTGCGAGGTGAGACTCCCTGGGTTCAGTGCTCCCATTATGCCAAGTCAATGGGCAGAGCTTCCAAGGGGCAGAGTCACCTGGCATTGACCATGGACATGTGTTCCTTACTGAGGGACACCCCAGAGGAGGGACAGAACTTTGCTGCACCCCAAGTCAGGAGGAGGATCCAGCAGATCACCAACAGAAACACAAAACAGGATGGACACTACTCACTCATCTGGTGCTTCTTGAGGATGGAATAAGAAAGGCCTGGGCTTAAGCCTCAGTTTCTCTTCTCTCTGAAATGGGCATGATTGCAGTACCCACCTCACAACTGAGAAGACTGAGTGGGATAATGTACAGAAAGCATTTTGCACATTGCCTGACAACCGGTAAGAGCTTCAGAAATGTTAGTTATTACCATTATTGGAAGTTAGTAACATGAACAAAGACACAGCTAACAAGGGCACTGCAGGGACTTTACTCTTGGTCTTAACCACGTGCAAAGCCCTCTAGGTAAATAATGAGCTTTAACGCATATTGAGAAGTGCTCTGTGGCCAGGCACCGTGTTAGGTGAGAGGAGAGAGTCACCGACAGAACGAGGAGAGAGGCCCCGACAGAACGAGGGAGAGGCCCCGACAGAACATGGAGAGAGGCCCTGACAGAACGAGGAGAGAGGCCCTGACAGAACGAGGAGAGAGTCACCGACAGAACGAGGAGAGAGGCCCTGACAGAACGAGGGAGAGGCCCTGACAGAACGAGGAGAGAGGCCCTGACAGAACGAGGGAGAGGCCCTGACAGAACGAGGGAGAGACCCTGACAGAACGAGGAGAGAGTCACCGACAGAACGAGGAGAGAGGCCTTGACAGAACGAGGGAGAGGCCCTGACAGAACGAGGAGAGAGTCACCGACAGAACGAGGGAGAGACCCTGACAGAACGAGGGAGAGGCCCTGACAGAACGAGGAGAGAGGCCCTGACAGAACGAGGGAGAGGCCCTGACAGAACGAGGGAGAGACCCTGACAGAACGAGGAGAGAGTCACCGACAGAACGAGGAGAGAGGCCTTGACAGAACGAGGGAGAGGCCCTGACAGAACGAGGAGAGAGTCACCGACAGAACGAGGGAGAGACCCTGACAGAACGAGGAGAGAGGCCCTGACAGAACATGGAGAGAGGCCCCGACAGAACGAGGAGAGAGGCCCCGACAGAACGAGGAGAGAGGCCCTGACAGAACGAGGAGAGAGGCCCCGACAGAACGAGGGAGAGGCCCTGACAGAACGAGGAGAGAGGCCCTGACAGAAGGAGGAGAGAGGCCCTGACAGAACGAGGAGAGAGTCACTGACAGAACATGGAGAGAGGCCCCGACAGAACATGGAGAGAGGCTCTGACAGAACGAGGAGGGAGTCACCGACAGAACATGGAGAGAGGCCCCGACAGAACGAGGAGAGAGGCCCTGACAGAACAAGGAGAGAGGCCCTGACAGAACGAGGAGAGAGGCCCTGACAGAACGAGGGAGAGACCCTGACAGAACGAGGAGAGAGTCACCGACAGAACGAGGGAGAGACCCTGACAGAACGAGGAGAGAGGCCCTGACAGAACATGGAGAGAGGCCCTGACAGAACGAGGAGAGAGGCCCTGACAGAACGAGGAGAGAGTCACTGACAGAACATGGAGAGAGGCCCCGACAGAACATGGAGAGAGGCTCTGACAGAACGAGGAGAGAGTCACCGACAGAACATGGAGAGAGGCCCCGACAGAACGAGGAGAGAGGCCCCGACAGAACGAGGAGAGAGGCCCCGACAGAACGAGGAGAGAGGCCCCGACAGAACGAGGAGAGAGGCCCTGACAGAACGAGGAGAGAGGCCCCGACAGAACGAGGAGAGAGGCCCTGACAGAACGAGGAGAGAGGCCCTGACAGAACGAGGAGAGAGGCCCCGACAGAACGAGGAGAGAGGCTCTGACAGAACGAGGAGAGAGGCCCTGACAGAACATGGAGAGAGGCACCAATGGGAAAGTTCTGCAAGGTGTGCTGGCAAGAGGAAAAAGCAAGTTACAGGCCACACATGCAGAATGGCCCCAATTACATAAAGAAAACCAAGCTCTGGGCCTCTATTTGACCACCTATCTGTACATCAGCGCCCTGAATTATCTGAAGGGCACACTCTGCTCACCTCTGGGAAGGGCTGTGGAATGGGTGGGGGCAGAGCAGAGTGAAAAGGGATTTTTAAGACATTTAAATATCTAGCTTTAAATTCAGTGAATATGCATTAGTCATTTAAATAAAGATGATATTTGAAAAATCGGATTGTGTGACCTTTTAAAGAGGTATATTTTTTTTTTTAAAAAAAGATCTGGCATCAAAAGTTCTTGTATCCTCCAGGTCAAAAATACGATTGCAATGCAAAAGATGGCACATCCGGTTCTCTCAGGGCGATGCACTTTTTAAAGAGCCTTGGGTCCTCAAGGTTCCCTGTGTCCTCCCTAATCTGGGCTCAACAAACCTGCACTTCTACAAGAATGTCAAAAACAGCTCCCAAATGCCTGTGTTTTACTTCAAATTGGACCATCTGCTCTCTCCAATAGTCAAATCTGCTAGACTTTCCTTTCCAAATGTAATCACAGAAAACAAAACTGAAGATGAAATTGAAAGGCTAGCTCTGAGCCTGCACAGCGCCCTGGCCTGGGGTCTTGGCTGAGGGGCACTCCTTGAGGGGGCATCGGAGGCTCCTCTGCCTCCTGACCTAGCTCTCAGGGCGTTGGGGGATGCTGCAAAATGCCAGAGACGGTGGGGGACAAACAGGAGCTCCCCAACTCACCCACCTGAGATGGTGAGGGCTAAAAATCTTTTTAGTCTGGTTCATTGGGGGTATAAATCACATACAATAAAAATCATCCTGGCCGGGCGTGGCGGCTCATGCCTGTAATCCCAGCACTTTGGGAGGCCGAGGCAGGTGGATCACAAGGTCAGGATATCGAGACCATCCTGGCTAACACGGTGAAACCCCGTCTCTACTAAAAAAATAAAAAATAAAAAATTAAAAAAATTAAAAAAAAATTAGCCGGGCGCGGTGGCAGGTGCCTGTGGTCCCAGGTACTCGGGAGGCTGAGGCAGGAGAATGACGTGAACCTGAGAGGCGGAGCTTGCAGTGAGCCAAGATCACACCACTGTACTCCAGCCCGGGTGACAGAGCAAGACTCCGTCTCAAAAAAAAAAAAAAAATCCTTTATTGGCTGTGTGCAAAAAAGTAATCCCAGCACTCTGGGAGGCCGAGGTGGGCGGGGCAGATCACTTGATGCCAGGAGTTGAAGACCAGCCTGGCCAACATGGCAAAACCCCATCTCTACTAAAAATACAAAAATTAGCCGGACGTGGTTCACACACAAGTATAATCCCAGCTACTTGGGAGGCCGAGGCAGGAGGAACTCAGAAGCTGGAGGTTGCAGCGAACCGAGATCCCAGAAGCTGGAGGTTGCAGCGAACCGAGATCGTGCCATTGCACTTCGGCCTGGGTAACGGAGCAAAACTCTATCTCAACAACAACAACAAAATCATCTTTTTTTAAAGCTTAAAGTTTAATGAGTTTTTCAAATACAACAAACGGACATATGACTGCCACCACAATCAAGATATGGAACATTTCCGCCCCCTAGTCCCCACCCCCAGCAACTTCCTCTCCAGTTCCTTTGAAGTCAATCCTTGCCCTGCTCCACTTCCCCAGGTTGGTTAATTTCTGTTCCCTAAAGAGCTAAATAATTTTTTTCCCCCTTTGCTTAGTTCTCCTACTAAGTGCCATCTCCCCCATCTACGTAGCCTCAATCTCCACCCAGAGAGGCACCTTCCTGTTCAACCTGTGTTCTACTGCCTTTGTCCTTAAAACTGCAAGACCACGTTGGAGGGCCTTGTGCCTTAGGGATGGTGGGGAGCTGTGCTTCCTCTCCTCTCAGAACAAGCCAGCCCCTTCACAAAACCCACAGTAGCCTCTGCTCTGCCATCAGAGCATGCCCCGCCCCGTTCTGCCATATCAGAGAGGTGGCTTTGCTTCCCGGCACCTGCCCCGGCGAGGTCTGGGGTGCAACTGCTTCTACCTCTCTTCTCCGACATCCAGAGGTGACCCCCAGATCCTGAGAGGCAACACGTGTCACTCTAGAGGGCAGGAACCTCCTGTCTCCTGGCAGGCCTGGTATGTCACGATATCCCTTGTTCTCTGCCCATAAAGCCACCAACAGAGGCTGTCCGTGCCCTACCTCGGCAAGAAGACACCAAGCTGCCTTCTGCTCCTGCTGAGAGGAGGCCAAACTCTCGCTGAGTGCCCCCTGAGGGGCTTCCAGCGCCTCCGTTTTAGGCCTTCTCAGGTGGATTGGATTCCACGTTGGCGCTTACCTGAATGAGAGAGGGATCTGCTACCAGCCCCGCTACCAGGGATCCCTGACCTGAATCTCACCCACACACTAGGGTTCACGAGCCATCTGGCTTTGGAGGCGAGCCCGCTCCCTATCCCTGTAACAGGCTGTGTCTTCTCAGCCCTGGCCAGGAGTCGTTGCCCCCTGAGCCTAGCTGCGCCACCACCAGCTCTCCGTTTGGCTCATCTGGGAAGCAGACACCAACGTGGAGTTGGAAGTGCAGGAGATTTACTGAGGGTAGTTTCTGGGAAAGATCAAGGGGGAGGGGAAGGAGGAGGAGCAGGAAAAGCCTTCTGGTGGTGATGAGGGTCTGAGGCCTGAGAAAGGGGAGAGGGCAGGAAGGAGGACTGGAGGGCAAGTGTCTCAGACAGCAGCACAGCTTGGAGAAAGTTCTGGCCTCCCAGTGGGGAGCGCGGTGCAAAGATTACAGCAGAAAATCCTGTGCTGGCCAGAAACAGTGAGCCCTTGTACCACCGCCGTGTTTAGTCACAGGCTGGGAAGCACACGGTCTTAGCCTGGACACGGAGCGGCCTGTGTAGAGATGCTGCTGGCTGCTAGGTGGCCCCCGAGGCCTTTTTATAATGCCTACACCTGCAGAGGCCAGAGAAGGAAGAAGGCAAACCTCCCACCTTTCCCTGTGACTGCTGAGCATGGGACACCTGGCAAAGGGTCCTGTTACTGGTCCTCTAAATAGCCTAGGACTCTACTTCAACTCTTGTTAGATGTGTGCCAGACACAGAGTTAGGCTGATCAGAGGAGGAGAACCCGTGGTAGGGAAACTGGGCCTTCTCCACAGCTTACATGATGTGAGGTTAGATGGCAGGCAAGGGCCCTGGTTACTGACAAAGGATGCTGGCTTTTGTTAGTAACCACACTCCAGGCTCAGGAACATGACCTTGGTTGGGTAAGTGTCATTGGGGGACAGAATCCTCACTGGCAAAATGAGAGGGCTGGGCAGGGGTCTTAAAGTGAATGCCTGCAGTGACCAGGCAGGAATGTGTCTGCGGAAGTGTGTGGGCTTCTCAACTGCTACTCATTAAAAGCTGTTGCTTCTCAGCTCCAGTCCGTAGCTGCTGTAAGAACGGCAGCTCCACAGTGACCAGATTCTCCCATTTTCTTGCTCTTTTTTCATTTTTTTCTTTTTCTTTTCTTTCTTTCTTTTTTTTTTTTTTTTTTTTTTTTTTTGAGATGGAGTTTCACTCTGTAGCCCAGGCTGGAGTGCAGTGGCACAATCTTAGCTCACCGCAGCTTCCATCACCCAGGTTCAAACAATTTTTCTGCCTCAGACTCCCGAGTAGCTGGAACTACAGGCGCATGCCACCACGCCTGGCTAATTTTTTGTATTTTAGTAGAAATGGGGTTTCACCGTGTTAGCCAGGATGGTCTCGAACTCCTGACCTCGTGATCTGCCCACCTCAGCCTCCCAAAGTGCTGGGATTACAGGCATGAGCCACCATGGCTGGCTGATCCTCCCATTTTCTAAAAGAAGCTGGAAGCTGCAATTAATTTTCTGGATAGAAATAAGCAGCCGAACTTTGGGAGCAAGCGGTTATTTTCCAAGGGAAGCTGGAAGTCTAAACCTTTCAGTTTTAAATGTTGATAATTAACAAAACAATTAAAAACAGTGCATAAGCCAAACCCAACATGTCCTATGAGTCAACATCAGCCTATGGCCTCCAGTTTGTGACCTTGGGGTAGATGTGCACTCGGGTCCGGTCAGGGCTTAATGGCCTGTGGTTTATGGTCAGGCACAACAAGTGACCACTGCCTGCCCATTCAGTGCGATCAGAGCTCATCTTCATTGAGTGCTCACTTTGTGCCAGACGCTTAATGAGCATCAGCTTAGCAAGTATCAGCTCATTTAATCATCACAAGAGCCCTGTGATTCAAGAATGATTTTCAGCATCACTCCACAGATGAGAAAACTGAGGCTCAAGGAGTTATGAGAACATACCCCAGGTCGTACAGCTGCGATGTGGAGGAGCAGAGATGTGAACCTGGCACCATCCCCATTCTCAGCCACCACACCCGCCTGCCTTGCTTCCTCTAGGTCGACCGTCAACTCACAAGGGACACTTCAGCCCCACGCAGCCCACATAGCCTCCAGGGAAATTCTGGGACTGGCACTTAAGAGGAAGTCCCCAAATTCTCGTTCATTCTCCATTCAGGGCTGTGGCTGTCTCGCCCCTCCTGTGCTGTCGCTTTGGGGACACACCTCCAGTCTGCTGGCAGGACGTGTGGCTGCTGGTCGGAATCTACCGCCACTAAAGGTCTGGAAGAGACAGCGTTTTGCAGGATTCTTTCTGGTCTTCTCCCAGCCCCTCCTCAGCCAGGTGTTTTCTTGTGGGGAGCATGGGAAGGGGATGCTCTCCCTCCTCCCCGAGGCAGCGCTGGTGGCTGCAGCTGCAGCAGCTGTTCCTGGGTGGGCTGGCCAGCCAGCGTTCGGTGGGAGCCAAGAGCCCCTGCAGCCCGGGAATTCTGGGCTAATGCTCAGTCCTGGCATGGTCCCCTCTCTCACTGACCCCTCCAGTCCAGGTCACCACGACAGATGCTGGAAACATATGCCGTGAATTAATTCACTCCGGCACAGCCACAGAGGAGCGGCTTCTTCCTCGTTCTGCTCCCACCACCCTTGCTTTCCGATTTCTGCCTCGCCAAGAGAAAAAAATCAAAGTTTTCCCCTTCCCTTGCTTCTAACACCCCCTCCACTGGGCCTTCTCTTCATTATCCTGAGCCCGCTGCCAAAGGCATTTGGCTCCTAGAGACTTCCTCACCCCCACATCCCAAGTAGAATCAAAGGGCCAAGAAGGAGCCCAGATGTCCCCCTTTCCAGCTTTGTGTCTCCAGATAGAGTATGCCCCTGTTCCTGGAACTGATGAGTGCTCGTTTCCTTTTCTTAAAGAAAGGTTGTCTCTCTGTTAGGGGCCAGAATCTCCCCACCCTTCTAGTCTTTCCTTATGTTTAACTCAAATCACTCCTGCTGCAATGAATTTCCTGGATAGAGACAAGCAGCTGAACTTTGCGAGCACGCAGTTTTGTTATTTCTCATCTTCATTCTTTCCTCTAAGGACGGGTTGGCAACATTTTTCTGCAAAGCGGCAGATAGCTAATATTTTAGGCTTTGCAGGCCGGACGATCTCTGTCACAACTAAGTTCTGCCCCTTGTAGCATAAAGGCAGCCATAGACAAGTGAGTTTTTGTAAACAAATGAGCACGTAAACATGCATGGCTGTGTTCCAGTAAAACTTTACAAGAACAAGTGGCCTTTGCTCTAAGCAAATCAGCCCCACCTCTGTTATTTCTTGGTGGGCGAAGTATTCCTCTCTCTCTCCTCCCATCTGTATTTTGCAGATCATGTGGGCTCTTTCACTCACACACTATTTCTTTGCTAGCTTGTGAGTTTCTCGAGGTCAGGAGTGTGCTTTATTTGACTTTGAACTCCTGGAATAGGCATGCAGTTGGATAGAAACGCAGTCAACACCCAGCTTAGACTGGAAGAGCTTACAGGCTAGTGGGGAATAGAGACAGATGAGGCCTATGTTCTCAAAGCAGAGATAAACTCAATGATAGGAAGAAGGCAGGGAGGGAGGAATCAGGAGAATGTGCCTCCCACAAACTCAACAGCAACGTTTGGAAAAATTAGGAACAGGAAACAAGAAAAAAGTACTTAACCCTGATATCCTAAAGAACCGAGGCCCTGAAAAACAGTTTGGCAGTTTCTTAAAAGTTAAACGTAAACATACCATATGACCCAGCAATTTAATTCCTAGGACTCCACCGAGGCGGAATGAAAACATCTGTGCAGCCAGGCGCGGTGCTCACGCCTGTAATCCCAGCACTTTGTGGGGTCGAGGCAGGTGGATCACTTGAGCTCAGGAGTTCGAGACCAGCCTGGCCAATATGGTGAAATCCTGTCTCTACTAAAAATACAAAAATTAGCTGGGCGTGGTGGCACACGCCTGTAATCCCAGCTACTCGGGACTGTCCAGAATCAGCAAACTAATGGGGCCAGAGAGCAGTTGCCCAGGGCTGCGGATGACAGCAGGAATTAACTGTAAATGGACACAAGGGAATTCTGTAGGATGAGGAAAATGTTCTAGAATAGGATTATGGTGATGGCTGCAGAAACCCATACATTTCCTAAAAATCACTAAATTGTACACCTTCAGTTGTATACTTTTAATTTTGTGGCACACAAATTTTATCTAAATAAAGCTGTTACAAATAACAAAACAAAACAAAACAGAACCTGATGCCAAGCCATCTTTCCATCCATGGCTGAGAAGTGATTCATGAGGGGAGATGAAGGTGATACCCCCTAGCAAACTGCAGACACTGTTGCCATAAACTGTCACTTTTCCTATGTTAACTTTTCGATCTTATCCAGTTCTCAAATCCAGCGACAGCAGTTGGCTTTTACTGGGGGCCACAATCCCAACAAGACAATACTAATATCATCCCATTTTCCAGATCAGAAAACAGGATCAGATCAAGCCTGTAATCCCAGCACTTTGGGAGGCCGAGACGGGCGGATCACGAGGTCAGGAGATCGAGACCATCCTGGCTAACATGGTGAAACCCCATTTCTACTAAAAAAATACAAAAAACTAGCCAGGCGGGGTGGTGGGCACCTGTAGTCCCAGCTACTCGGGAGGCTGAGGCAGGAGAATGGCGTAAACCTGGGAGGCAGAGCTTGCAGTGAGCTGAGATCCGGCCACTGCACTCCAGCCCGGGCGACAGAGCAAGACTCCGTCTCAAAAAAAAAAAAAAAAAAAAAAAGAAAGAAAAGAAAACAGGATCAGAAAGGGAAAGTAGCTTGCTCCAGGGCCCACAGCTACATGGCAGAGCTGGGACTGGAGCCCCATTCTGCCTGATTCTAGAACCTGTGCTCTTTGCCACTGTTACTTACTCCTATTCTCTCTACCTACCCTTTTCCCCATTGACTCTTTGACCTCAAGGAGAAAAGCATGGTGCTGCTTGGTCAAGCAAGGCAGAGTCTACGCTTCCATCTCTCTCTGCAGTAAACAGCACCTTGCATGCAGGTCTCCAGCAGCAATGAGCCCAGAAGCACCCTTACCTACTAAGCAGGAAGACCTTGATTTGTTCAAGTAACACATTTTGATCAAGCAACACTGAACAGGTGGTGGCATCACTTTCCAATGGGAGCATGTAGTTATAAAAGCCCGTCTGGACTGTCCTGGGGTTTAGCAAAGATGAGTCACCAGTCAAGGATAGAGATGACCTAAGCTTCAGCTGCTGGCCTGCCTGGATGAATTTCTGGCTTGAGCTCTTCACTCCCTGGGAGCCGAGTTCCTAGGGAGCACTCTGTGCAGGGGCCTTATAGTGCCTCTCTGACTGCCTGGTGCAGTGGGCACACCCTCCTTCCTGGCGGGGAGCTGGCAGCAGACTCCTAACCTCTGGTCTCTGACAGACAGAGCTCATTGCTCTCCTCTCCTGCAATGCAGCATCAATAGTTCCGCCTCTTCCAGGCCAAGGCATGAAGAGGCCATGCAATAGTTTGAGGAAGGTTTTCCATAGTCTGCCTGTCAAGCCCAAGGAAGCCTGAGAATGCTGTCATCACAGGAGGGAGGGGACCCCAGACACCCAGAGGCCTTTTCTGTGACAAGCCGGGCCTTAGGCAGAGTGAGCCAGAGAATCTTCTCTTTCCTTGTTACCCCCACCCCGGGCACCTTGACTTCCTCCAACAGGTCAGGCACATGCCTTCCTCCAGGTTTTTGCAAATACTGTTCCTGCTACTGAGAGCGCTGTTCCCTGGGCACCAGTCTCACTCCTTCCTTCACCTGGTCAGGTGTGTGCCCAAATGCTCCCTTCTCAGGGAGGCCTCCCCTGATTGCCCTACTAAAAAATCACAACACCCCTCCCCAGCACTCCCTTCCCTGTGCCAGCTTCATTTTTCTCTATAGTATTTCTTACCACCTGAGACACTATCTATTTTACTTTATTTGTCCATCTCCCCTTCCAGAATGTAAGCTCTATAAGGCAAGGGAGTTTCACCTGTCTAGTTCTGTATCTGGAGTGCCTAGACCGGAGCATGGCCTGAAGGAAGTGGTAATCAATTATTTCACAAAGTAATGAACTTCCCCGTCACAGCCCAGCCTATGAACGGCATCTCTGCAGTGACCATCCAATGCCAAAGACACCAGGGGAGATTTTGTCAGAGACCAGCTGGGCTACCCAAGCCTGCTCAGAGGTGACTTGAGCCAGTCTAGGAGAAACTGGTAAGGAACTGGTTAACAAGCCATGTATGGCAGAGAAATGGCAGCATTTCTTCACTTCATGCTCCCCCATGCCTGCACAAAACCATATTGCTGCTACCTGTGGATGCTTGCTGATTCTGTCATTGCCCTCTTGGGCCACCTTCCTGAAAGGCTCTCTGAAGTCAAGTATATGACACCGTTGGATGTAACCTAAGGCAGGTATTTTCCATGTCAGATGAGAACTGGGGGGGTCGTAGATTCTGGAACATCCCATTTCTCTGGCACCCTGAAGATATGATATGCAAATGCTGGGAAAAGGAAAACGCCCAGACAGGACGTGGCCAGGGCACAGGACAAGTGAAGGGAGACTCAGTCACATGTGGCCTGGACCTGATTTGTCTGAGCTCAATTTGCTCAACACGGAGCTGCTCCTACCCAGGTCTCACCGCCCTGGGGCCAGGACTCTTGAGCTCACCCATGCTGCCAGGCTTCACAAGAGGGGACTGACAGAAGCCCAATGCTCTGTGGTCACTCCACAGACAAGAGTGGGGGCTGGGGAGGGGGGTGGCTGTGGACTTCTTTCTCCCGATGAACTTGTAATTCTGTCTGCTATAAACTGGATTACTTTCCCAAGCTGAAGGCAGCAGGGGTAACAGAAACACAGGTGTTAAGGCGCTGTGGCATCAGAACTTGGAATTCCAGCTCTGCCACTCAGCTGGATAATCTTGGGCGATCTCTTAACCTCGCTCAGCCTCAGTTTCCTCATCTGTAAAATGGGATAACCACAGCATCTGCTTCACTGGGAGGCTGTGAGGATGAAACCTGATCATTCCTATGTGCTGAGCCCAGCACCTGGCATGCAGTGAGAGCTCCATGTTAGATCTCGTTGCTGCTGTTGTTGTAAAAGAAAGGGAGAAAGGAAGTCAGCCCCTAGCCACTTGCTCAGGTTGGCTGGAGACCTCCAAGGTTATCAGAGTCCTGAGGCAGTTGGATTTCCAGTAATTAAGGGAGTAGAAATACAGCCTTTCTCCTTTGGGTTTCAGAATGATGTAGACTCAAGCAAAACTAGCCTGGATAGAAACTTTTCAGTGGCCATGGGAATTATTCCAAAGAGGGGCTGCCTGGGCTAAAAGTGTGACTCTGGAAAAGGAGGAAATGGAACCCTAAAGCCACTAAATCCCCGAGTTTATAATTAACAGACAAGCGTTCACTCTGCCTGTTCCGGAGCCATGTGGCTCGCCGGGGAAGGGCACCGTAGTCACACAAAAATAACCCCCCAGTGGGTTTTTGATGTGTTGAGCCTCTTTGTTTTTCTGAATTTTAATGAAGAGCTTTCCAGGCAGGATAAGAGGAGCACTCAGCACTCCCTATGGCTGGGGAGTGGGCCTTAGTTAGCTGCTGCCAGCCTAACCCAAAGCCCCATCCAAGAGAAGCAGGCAGTGAAGGGGCTCTGTCCTCAGATAAAGTCTCAGGGAGGAAAAGAGAAAAACAAAAACAAAAGACATCTCTGTGCAGGAGAAGGGTGGGACTCTGCTCCTGATCTCAGCACATCTTGGAACCAGGCGGTTATAATACTTGCAGCAGTGGAGATGGCTGCCACGTACCTGAAACGATAAGGAGAAGGGAGGCCCAGGCTCCGTAAGAGAGGGCTTCCATGGAATTCTCAGGGCTGCTGGCTGGCCCCTTCCCATGAGAATCAGAAATGAGGCTCTGGGAACCTGTAGAAGCTTTTGGAGCTCAAGGCATGGGTTGCAGGAAGAGGGGAGAAAGGAGAATGTTTCACAACAGCCACCAAACCCTGATGCAAGTGAAGAATGGGTCTCCTTATCCGTCCCGCAGCTTCCTCCTGCTGCTGCAGCTGCCTGGAAGCCTATGATGCAGGTGGCAGTGCTGCATCACTAAGGTCACAAACAAAGGGTCCAGAGCACCCATGGGAAGGGAGGCCCCGCCCCAGAACCCCAGCGGGCAACTGTCTGCAACCTCCTGAGAAGTGAATACCTTTCAGCAGGAGTACCCACTCCTTCTCCTCCTGAATCAAACTCTTCCACATGCTCCACAACAAGGCCGCGAGTTTCGAGTTCCTATCAGCTGGTTTAAAAGTTCTCCTAGGCCGGGCGCGGTGGCTCAAGCCTGTAATCCCAGCACTTTGGGAGGCCGAGACGGGCGGATCACGAGGTCAGGAAATCGAGACCATCCTGGCTAACATGGTGAAACCCCGTCTCTACTAAAAAATACAAAAACCTAGCCGGGCAAGGTGGCGGGCGCCTGTAGTCCCAGCTACTCGGGAGGCTGAGGCAGGAGAATGGCGTGAACCCGGGAGGCGGAGCTTGCAGTGAGCTGAGATCTGGCCACTGCACTCCAGTCTGGGCGACAAAGCGAGACTCTGTCTCAACAACAACAACAACAACAACAAAAAAGTTCTCCTTCACTTGTGATACATTTTTCCAAGAAGGGACTGGAAAGAAATGGAGGAGATGGCACAGAATAAAGCAATTTATTGCAATTGAATTATCCAATGTGGTTGACTGAATATAAATATTTTTATTACAAAATATTCCAGGTAAAAATTCAGAGCTGCTTGCAAGCTTCTTTAGCTTTCAGCTCACTGCATTTCTTCATGTCTAGAGCATGGGTGATGGGCTCAGGTGTGCCTGGCCTGCCCCGCAGTGTCCTCCTTATCCGTCTGCAGTGGGTCCCACTCAGTGAGGACCTCTGAGGACACCTCAGTGAACAGATGGTCCCAGTCCCAGCCGACGTCATCCTGCCAAGAAGGGTTTCGCTGGGTAAGACAAAGAAAGGCCTTTTCCCTCAACTTTAGCTGACTCCTCCCTCCCATCCAGGCCTCAGGGAGGCACAGGCCAGCCCGGGAGTCGGCTGGTTATGGGAATGCCAGAGCTGAGAGATCGGGGAACTGCTGCCACCACTGTACCTCCCGGACTTCATGCTCTGGCGCCAGCACTTTGGTGAGGAGTTTCAGGTCGATCTCTCCATCCTGTGAATGCAAACAAAAAAGGTCAGCCTGAGGACCTTGAGGGCTTTCAGGCAACTCCTTCTCACAAAATCAGGATCAGTTTTTGTGTATCAGAACTTCCCAAACTGAGACCTGCAGGAATGCCTTCACAAGAGAGTAAAATCATGAATAAACCACATGCCCACTGAGAAATGAGGGAAGGCTATGCTTCCTACATGCTGGGCGTGATTTGGGGCAAAGGACCATACCAGGAGGGCAGAGCATGACAGCAGCATGTCCACAGGGACAGAGGGAAGTGGGGTGCCATCAGGTGCCAAGGGGGCAGCCAGGTGGGAGCCTGGCACTGAGAAACACTGGAATATGTTGGGTCCAGGGTTGCTGTGAGATGAACGAGGATAAAACCTGCAGCAGAGGTATGGGTACCAGGCAACCAGCCTCAGGGACTGGTGGAGGTGCTGTACGGCTTGGGAGGAACTGAGAAATCTCTACAGATTGGAGCCCGTTGCTTGGGGCCCGCCTCTCTATGCAGAAGTTGTTCCACTCACCAACGTCTGAATGGCTGAGTACCTCATGAGGTCATTGTCCAGGTCACGGTAGGTCATCACCCGCTTTATCTGGATGCTGAAGGAAAGAGAGAGCGAGAGGAGGGAACCCCAGGCAGGACCCATTCCAGGAGTGCTGCTGGGCCACTGTCCCCAGAGCCTTGTACACAGCTGGGGAGTAAATGGGATATAATGGGACCAGAATGGGAATAAAATGTCTTAACAAAATGGGAACCCTGGATGGAGTCCAATACCAGAAAGATCCAGATTGACATTGGGGGCGTCAAAGGTCCACTGTAGATGATATCTGGAGTGTATTAATTACATGTTCTTTGCTTCCCCAATCATATCTGATTTAACCTACCTGGGAGGGGCTGCCACTTGCAAAACAAAGTCTTCTTCCTGTACTTCCTCCAGATCCGGAATGATAGGAATATCTGCAAGGAGAGGCAGAAGCAACACTGTCTGCAGAACTCACAGGGATTGTGCCTGCTTCTCCACTTCTTACTCATTCCCCTTCAACACACCAGCCATGGGGCTGTGGGCTGGGGCAGGAAGGACACTCAGATACAAACCGGGGGAGGATCAAAGGTGGTGTTTCAGTGATGCCTGAATCCCAGGCCTCACTCCAGAACCTGCTGAGGTAGAACCTCCTGGGTAAGGCTCAAGCATCCGGATTTTTTTTCCCAGGCGTTCCTTGGTGATCCTGATGCATGTGACAGGATAGGAGCCACTATAGTGGATCTCCAAGGAGAAATGTAAAGAAATAAATGTAACAAAGGGCTTATTAGAGGAGAGGAAAGAAGAGGAACTGACAAGTGAGCCTGGCATGGTCAGGGACAGAGGAATTGAGAATGTGTAGTGCCACAAAGCGGATGTCGCAGTGAGTGCCACTCCTCATGACCCAGATCTCTATGTGCATTAGCCCCGGAGTGCAACCATCAGGGCCCTCAGCCTGCATCTCAAGGGCGTCTTCCACCTAATGACATAGGCTGACTCCCTGGGATCCAGGTCTCCATTCACCAGATCTAATGTAATCAGTGATGCTGATTCTACGATCATGCTTTTCTTGTTGTCTCAAGATTTTCCATCTCTGAACTCTCCAGACAATGTAAGAGGAGGCACGAGGCCATTTCTTTCACCAGTCCAACAAAATCATGCAAATAGAGAAACTGGGAAACCAGTCCATCCCTTAACTGTGGCAACTTGCTTAAGTGACCAAAAATCGTCCATGTTCTCTTGGGTCAACCTAACACCCTAAAGAAACATTTCCTTCTCCAAATGAGTATCACTGACTGGTTAAGAGATTTTGTTTTAAACAGTCAGGGGTGGGGGAGAAGAGAGAGATGGTGCAAGGAAAAAGGCCTGGTGGGGCGAGACAGTCCTGGAATTCCCAAAGCAACTATAAACACGGAAAGAAGGAAAAATCCCAAAGAGAGACTGGTGGAGACATCTTTCATTCTGCTTTCATGGATTGAATTCAATCTTAGCTTTACAAGAGGTGCAAAATCGTTTCAAGAACAGCTGAGGACACTTTTACACTGTTGGTGGGATTGTAAACTAGTTCAACCATTATGGAAAACAGTATGGCGATTCCTCAAGGATCTAGAACTAGATGTACCATATGACCCAGCCATCCCATTACTGGGTATATACCCAAAGGATTATAAATTATGCTGCTATAAAGACACATGCACACGTATGTTTATTGCAGCACTATTCACAATAGCAAAGTCTTGGAATCAACCCAAATGTCCATCAATGACAGACTGGATTAAGAAAATGTGGCACATATACACCATGGAATACTATGCAGCCATCAAAAAGGATGAGTTTGCGTCCTTTGTAGGGACATGGATGCAGCTGGAAACCATCATTCTTAGCAAACTATCACAAGAACAGAAAACCAAACACCGCATGTTCTCACTCATAGGTGGGAACTGAACAATGAGATCACTTGGACTCAGGAAGGGGAACATCACACACAGGGGCCTATCATGGGGAGGGGGGAGGGGGGAGGGATTGCATTGGGAGTTATACCTGATGTAAATGATGAGTTGATGGGTGCAGCACAGCAACATGGCACAAGTATACATATGTAACAAACCTGCACGTTATGCACATGTACCCTACAACTTAAAGTATAATAATAATAAATAAATAAATAAATAAATAAATAAATTAAAAAAAAAAAAAAAAAAAAAAAAGAACAGCTGAGAAGACCCTTTTGCCACTTTCAGGCAATTCATGATTTAGACTTTTCGATCACTCTAGTCAAGCAATGCCAGAGGATGGAAATGTCAGTTCCAAGCCTGGTGTCTTTATTATGACTTCCGACTGTGGAGGCACAGGTGTTGTACCTGGAAAAAGAGAGCATGCAAGGGAGAGACAGAGATAGAAAGAGACAGGCAGCGAAAACAAGGGATAAAAAGTGTGAAAAGGGATAAAAATAAAAAGAAATTGCTGATAGGGAAAATAAAGAAGAGATACATTCACCACCCCCCAAATAATGAACCACATTCAGCAAGTCTTATATCTAGAAAGAAGCTGTTCGGAGCTTAGATTATCTCTCTCTATTCTGCTAGAGAGTTGGAGATGGAATGCTCTAAGATTCTATTTCTTATGCTAATAGAAATTTAGCTTTCTTTTTCCCTCCCGTTCTGTGTGATTAATACAGTCCATTGTGCAGGCTGCTGAGAATGCTGTGCCCCAGGCTGGTGAGACTGCACAGGCCCTGCGGAGGGACAGGGAGGAAGCTGGCTGTGCCATGCACCATCGGCAGCGTGACAGTTTTGGAGTGCGCCTGGCTCTCCTCGGGTGCAGAGTCCAGCCTGAGATGAATATTCAGAAGTTGGTAAGAAAATGCCCCGTGCTGAGTTTAGGGCTCAGGACAGGGTCTTCCCAAACTCCCCTTTCCCTCCACAACTTTAGCATTTGGGTCCTGTCAACTCTGCCCAGCGTCTTGGGGCTCTGAGGAATTGCACTTCTGCCCGATGTCCACTCTCACTCCCCACAGGCGTCCCTCTTCCTCCCCAACCCCCTCCTCCAAATGTGCACAAAGTGTGTGGGGCTGGCCCATCTGTGACAGATCAGAGGTCAGCTCAGGCCTTGGCAAAGGGGCCACTCAGAGCGGCGCTGGTGGGGCTGGCCACACAGTGGGATTTCTCTCTAATTGGAAGCCTGGTGCCCAGCAGAACTCGGTGAACCGCCTGAGTGGGACAGAGCCAGCGATGACAGCCAGGCCAAGGCAAGCTGGAACATTCTTGTGCGGTGACAGCTTGAGCCATCGCAGCAGAGGCAGGCTATCCAACTCCGGCCCCCAGCAGAACAGGTGTCTGCAGAGCAGGTTTTGGGCAAACTTCAAAGAACCTCAGAATTTTACAGTTTCTGATTTACAATCACAGGCAAGTGCTCATGAGCACATAACATGTTCTGGGGAATTTTTTTTCTCTTTATCTCTTTCCCTCCTCCCCACTCCCCTACTCTCACATATACCACGAACGAACACAGAAAAAAAGAAAACAGCCTTAAGAAACCAGCTTCTTCACAAAATTACCTCTGAGCAGTGATCTGGCCTGCCTCCAGTAAGAGACAGTGATGACCTGCAAAGGCGGACTGGGGATGCATCCTGATTCAGGTTGTAAAGTCTGACATGCAAAACACACGATTTTAACAGAGACAATACGAGGAAGACAGGACTCAGTTCTGGTACTATTGAAAAGCAACCACCATTTTAAAAAATCCAAAAATTATGTTTACTTTATTTCCTTTTCTTCAATTTTGCTAATACCGAGAAGAACATGAACAGCTGCAATGAGGTCGGGGCGTGCTATGTAGAACTCCTGCTCCGTGGTGAAGAGGCAGGCTCTGGAGGAAGGAGGGTCTGCTCCAAACCCTGGCTCCACCACCTACTAGTTGTGTGACTTTTTCTCTCTATGCCTCAATTTCTTCATCAATAAAATGAAGATCAGACTCACGCCCACCCAGTCAGTTGCTGTAAGTATTAAATGCAATGATCTTTATATAATACTAGCACTGTGATCAGTATATAATAGTCAATAACTATTCTTATGGACTTAACCGATATTATAATATTACATATGTAGAGAAACTATATGGCTCCACCTTCATTTTCTCCTGCCAGTGATGACCATTTTTCAGAAGAGAACACTGAGGCTAAGCAAGATTAAGCAGCTTGCATGGGGTGAAACTATGAGTAATGGACTTCAATGTGGCTGTGATGCCTGAGCCCTGCCACGCCCCACACAGGCTTTCTTCTCAAAAGTGAAATGCCTTCAAAGACCCCTCCTCCTATAGTGAAAGGGTGAGACAGCTGCCCATGTTCAAGACAGCTTTCACTTAATGTCCTGTGAAACTTAGGGTTAGTAGGGTTAGGGTTGAGGAGTTAAAGAAGGAAGGTATTTCTGCATTGAGGACAGGGCAGCTGAAGCTGAAGGAGAAGCAGGATTCGGCTAGGCGGGGAACATGTGCAAAGGTGCTCGGCGGTGAGAAGTAACTGGCAACACTGGAGAAACGGAAGGCGGGACGTTGTGGCTGGGCTACGCCAGACCCCTTCCAAGGCATGATGGGGGAAAACCCAGAGGGACTAAGCAGGATAGAAAATGCATGTTCCTTCCTTAGTGGATCACTTCTGAATCTAACAAGCAGAAATAAGAGCTTCCTACTTTATCCTTCCATAATACTTTATTCGTGGCCACGGGGTAGCTCTCATTACCTTGCAGGAGGTAGAGTCCATGAAATTTGCCCCAAGTCTGTCCCCTGGATGATGAACTAGCTGAAAGCAAAGCCACAACCCAGCATCTGTGCATTCCAAGGACTGGAAGAATTAGGAACAACTGAATAGAACTGCATTCAACAGATGCTCCTCAGGTCAGGAAGTGACACACACGGAAGAGCCATGTCAACCTTCTCTACTTCTCTACATTGTTCCAATTAGAGTTGCTACTGAGTCTTAAAGCTGCCTGAGTAGGATTCATCTCACAAGAACAAAGAGTAATCCTTGGCTACTTCCTGGATTTGATAACATCATAGCAAAGGCTTTGGCTTCCTTCAGAGCTGCAAGGCCCCCTGGGAAACGCTTGTGCATATCTAAGAAACAATGGATGCGTGGAGACAAAGTTTCAGAGGAAGAGTCATTCAAACTTGGTCCAATATGGTCCATTTGGCGTCCATCCTGAGGCTGGGTCACACTGCTCTTCACCAATCTCCACATTCTGGAAGCACCCAACAGAGGCTTATGAATGCACAGCAACAGCAGTACAGATCTATTTGAAAAAGAGAGATCGCCAAATGGGAAACCCATTTTGATACTAGAACACTAGTCTGCCGACACCCAACACATCTACCCAATAAATCATTCAGCAGATGATACCACAGAAATAAATGGGTGCTGCCTAAATAAATAGAAACTTATGGAACACCAATAGATCAATTACAACTGGTTTCAAAGATGTGAGCTGTTGGATGTGAGGGCAACTGCCATTTGCCCTGAAATACATTCATTATGGATAATATCATCACATGTGCACACTAAAATGCTAATTACCTAGCAGAGTCCCAGAAGGATCCTTTTCAGTTCCCGTGGCCTGACAGTCAAAAGCCTACCTGCCTCTTCCAATGAAGCCAGCCCCAAATCTCTGTGATGCGTTTTGTGATAGCATGCACAAGACGTTCAGATCCAGCTGTTGTTTGCCTGTTTGGGTACCGCTAGAACAGAAAGTGACTTCTCAGATTGGACTTAGCTTGCAATGAGTATACCCCAAGCACTACCCAGCTCTTCACCTGGAGTATAAATCTAACTCCAGCAGGAAGGAGAGAACAAAGGAGACACCCCAGTCTGGCCCCTGGGTCCCACCCAGGCAGAGATGTTTCAGGCAGGGAGCTTCTTCTCTCAGTAACCCTTTAGGGTCTACTCTGCTAATTTTCTTGGTTGGGGATTTCTGAGTAGGATTCCCTGGTCTTGTTCAGAAGGGCTTCTATAGAATTACAGAGTCTCTTCTGTACTCCAGCACGTTCTCACCTTGACATCTGAGCAAATGATACAAATGGTTGGCTTAGCTTTCCAGCTTCCTTAGGGTGCTTAATGATGACACCACCCCGCTCACTTCATTTACTCAATGAGCTTCCAAAGGCAAATGCTCTGTTTGGTTACACGCAATCTCTTCCCAGACTTCTTTCCCACTCAGTGCCCTGGCCACTGCAGAGCACTCACAGGCTGTTCAGGGCTCACATCCACCACACCCAGCCAAGTTCAACAACCAATCCACATGAAAGCGATCTGGACATGCTGCTTAAGGACACCCCAGTAAAAGCAGTCCAGACAAACCCCTGATTCTATGTCCAAAGTCACCAGACACTCAGAACTCTCCAGTGGAAGAAAACAATGCCCATGTTTTTAGGAGATGACAACTTAAAACCAGAGATCATTATAGTTTTTCTCTGCAGCTGCAGAACTTTGTTTTACTGAATGCTGTTACCTTCTGCATCACGTATGGGGAATTTTAAACAGGCAAATGGAAGAAGGTCTGATTGAAGATGAAGTTAAGTGAAAGAAATTGGTCTCATTTAGCACATGACAGGATTCATCTGTGTTCCCAAGTCCACTGAGGTGGCATCATGGGCGTTTCATATTCATGAGCTGCTGCGACACTATGTCCCCTCATTTACAAAGAGCCGTGTTCAGCAAATTCTGTCCCTGTGGACACTCCGTGCATTTCATGGTCTTGTCAGAGAGACATCAAACGCTCCAGTAACCAAATACCAGAAAATGGCTTTAATTAGTGGATCTCAATCGTATAAATAATTTTTTTTCTAAGTGAAAAAATTGAGAATTTTTTAAAAGGGAAAAGAAAAGGGAAAGCAGGAGGCAACAGGCTTCAAACACCCGAAGGAACGAGGGAAAGAGGCAGTCTCAGAGGAGCTCCCGCGCGGTCCCCTGCACTCCTCGAATCAGGGGACAAGGGGCACAGACACGTCTCAGGTCTCTGGCAGGTCTGCGTTATGAAGACGTGTCCCTTGTGATTTCACCTGATTAGAGCTGGGTCCAGGGCTGTGCTCGTTACTGGCAGGTAGGAGAGAAAGAGTCTGAAAACTGCGACAGTGGCTACGGAGCCACGCTGCAAAAGCTGTGGACCAGGACTGACCGCACGCAGCATGTGCTGGCCCTGCAGACACAGCGGGGCGTGTGGTCAGGAGCCATGCACGAGCAGGTCCCTGAGGAGGCGTGCGATGGGGAGGCAGGGAGAGGAGGCCCTGTTCTGCAGTGCCAGTTTGGGGTGCCCATACGTTGAAATGCCTCCGTGCTCCTCCAAACTGAATCTCTCCTGATACTGCTGGGATAAAAGGATCACTGACCTTAAGAGGAGGAAGATCAAAATAGATGATTGCTCCTCACAGACCCCCAAGCCGTGACGGCTCTCTTGGCTGACAATGGGTTGCGGAGGGAGGTTTGGACTGAGTTTGGTTTCTGAGGTCGGCCAGGCCTCAGCACAGTTGGGATCTGGCCGTATCTTCAGCAGAGAAGGGGGTTTGTAAGCATGTCGACCTGGCTGGACCTCATGTTACCCACAGAGGGATGTTAGCATTTTTCTGAAGGAGCCACGAGTGTCTCCTCTCAGACAGCAATGTTCCTATCATCCCACCCAGGTCCACTGAAGGTTATACAAGAATCAGTATTGGCAATGCAAGGTGGCGGCAGCCGGGACTCAGCCTTGCAGGCCTGAGAGTCAGGCAGGGCCCTGAGGGGACTCTATAGGGAAGAGCCCAGCAGTCTCAAATGACCCCATTCTGAAGAGGACCCTGGGGCCATCTGCCCGGGTGACCTTTAGGGAGTACTGCCCCACTGGTTACTGTCCATTGAAGGAAACGAAGAACCGAGTCCTGCAGTAGCTCTCTCAGAGCCTCGTGCAGGCCCCAGCTTTCATCTGTGGAGATGTGTTAAGGACAAGGAGGGGTAAAGGACTTTAAACGTGACAAAGAAATAAAGTGGCTAGAAGGAATGGAAGCCGAGGAACTCTCCACTCTCTTCAATAAGGCCCAAGATGAGTGATCTGGTATTAATGTGACAGAGAGCACCTTCTCAGAACCGCCAGTGGAAGAACATTAGAAACCAGGCATATCTGATTCTATTTCATCCTCTTCATGTTACACTGAGAAAAACAAGACAAACTACACTGCTTTTATTCTAAATCCTTAGGTTTTGTATTTTTCCTTATATATATTTATTAAAAAAGTGCTCCTTTGATCGGTGCCACTCGTGACACCCCCACATACAGAACGCTTCTGAGCGGCTCCCTCTGCGCAAGGCCACTGCTGGTGACAGCCAGCTGGTTTTGATCACAGCCTCTCGGAATCGAATTTTCATAAGACAGATGAGGAGTCTTACTGCTGCTCACTCTCTTATCAGATGAGAAACAGAGGGGGAGGGGGAGAACGGGTCCTGAGGGAGCAGCGCAACAATCAAGGGCGGTGGGGCTCTTTCTCTGTCCCTCCGCTGCTGCAATTTTCAAAGGAGTTCGCCTCGGGCACTTTTAAATGATGGTGTCTCAATTCTGTAATCATCTTTCAAGAGCTTTCTCTTAAAGGGTCTTTTAGGTAAACCTAGTCTGTCAACCACACTTGTGGACTCAGGAATCACATTGGTGTCCTCCTGCGTGTGTATATAGACAAGTACACACACAGAGAGATGTGTGCACATGTGCGCACACACACTGGACATCTCTGAATGTTCAGAAAACTGACAGAACCTAAAGCACAAAAGGAAGATGCGTCACTTGGCCATGAAGTTTGCCTCTTGCAAGGGTCAGAGGATTCCCTATTATCTCTTCCCCAGATTTCTGCCCTATGTAGGTTTTGCTGCCTCAAGTCCTCCTTTAGAAACTTATCTCATGTGTGATGTGTCAGAAGGAAAAGACTTCTCCAACTGAGGGCCAAGTGACATCCTAAGTCCGACCTCAGATGCACAAACATGCTTGTCCCTTCCCATCTCACCTAGGCAACAGCTAGCTGCCAGCCTTCAAACAGAGAAATGAACCACAGCCTTCTATTCAGGAGAGCACAGACAGTCACCAGTCATCCCAGGCCACAACCTGCTGTGTTCTGGGTTACAAAGACTACTGGGAGCAATTCTACAACTACACCTATCTTTTTCCATTGCAGAGAACATGGTGCCTTTTCTTTATATAGTTCCTGTCACTGGAAACAGACACCCTAGAATACTGAGCCTCTCTTTTTTTTCGGGTCAAATAAAAATCAAAGCAGTCTAAGATCTCCCTGGGCAGTGGTCCTCATCAATCTAAGGCCGCTCTCCTGCTCGCATCCTCATTCAGCCGCTCCTGTCACAACTGTGTGGAGGTGGAGAAGTGCTCGTGCCTCTTCTTGAAAGCTGAAACGCCACGTACAGTTACCTCTGGGACAATCACACAAAACTAAATGGGATTGGCTTTGTCCTATCCTGATCCTGTCTTCTGTATTAAACGAGGACAGAATCCAAGGAGGTAGAGCATACAAACCCTGATCTTGATAATGATTTCGGGGAGATACCATTATATCTCCCCGAAGAGATAATGATACTCTTTTACTTTTGTCAGTGCTCAATGCTGGATGATTTGCTATTAATCACGATCCCCCTAACAGACTATAGCATGACAGAATGCTGACAGAGCTTTCTCTCTGTGTTCCTGGAGGAAGGTTAATACAACCTGCTTCGTTTAAAACATGCACGCGTGCACATCACAAGACTTCTGTTTTCATTCTTCACATTCTACCTCTTCAGATGCATGCAAGCAAGCTGCTCAAATAACAAGGAAAATGGAACCCCAGAGATATTACTACTGTCAACTGTGTTTTGAGCAGGGATGTTTGTGATGGTATGTTCGGGAAGTCTTGTGTGACCAAGACATTTCAGGGCACAATTAGGGACTCTGGCCTAGCCCTGCCAATGCCACAGGAGGTCTGATCAAGACTCATGGCCCAGTGGTGCTCTGTGGAATTTCAGTTCTCACCAAACCTCTCCAACTCTCCAATACTCACACTGCAATCTGTACAAGCCCAGTGAAACTCCTCCAGCCCTAAAATAGGTTCTCCCCTCTGAAGGATTTAGCACAGGCACTCTTGAACTCATCATGTAAAAGTAATCTCCATGGATTTGACGGAAAAAAGACAGGAATAGTCAAACCTGAAGATTCTGCTTCATGTCACGAGAGCTTTAAAGACCTGGTCTCTTGTGTTTGTCTCTATCCAGCCCAGGCCCTGCTGTAGACAAGACTTGACAATGATAGGAGCAATAGAACTGAGGACATGGCCAAGAAGTAAAGCTGAGGATCAGGATGGGGGAGCCAATGTGCAACAGGCGGCTGGAAAATGGGTGGAGACAGGCTTCCTCCATAAGTAGGGCTGTGAGCAGGGGGGTTAGGAGACACAAAGACCACGTCCGAGTCCCAGCGCCACCACTTCCCAGCTGTGGTATGCTGGAGCAGCTCGCACCGGCCCCAAAGAGCCACTTGCTAAATTCTTAGGAATTTTGCCTGCAGGTTGTCAAACAGAAACATCATTAAAGATGAAATTATACATTCTTATAACTAAGTAGATTATATTAAAAAGAAAGGTAATAAATATTCGAAACTCACCACTTCTTGAATTTTACTACATGTTCCTATTATCTGTGCTCTTGGGGCTATGCGTGCCTATTGTGTACCTGTACAGAGGAAGTAAAGACCATGTGACGGTGCTGCTGCCCATCTCTTCCCACCTCCGGAATCAGTGATGTCATGCTGGGAGCTGGAATTCAATCATGGTGGGAGTATTTACACCACAGACTTGGCACACACTACCAATCAGGACCTCTCCCCGCACCTGGAGAGCACATCACTGCTTATTAGCCACGTGACCTCGATGAGTTTTTTAACTTCACAAAGTTTGGTTTCCTCCTCTGTAAGATGGTGATAATCACTGTGTCTCCTTAGAAGTATGAGGATTAACTGAAGTACGGCAGGTAGAGCAGTCGGCATAATGCCTGGCTCATGGTAAACACAAACATTAATTACCAATATTATTTCCGAAAAGAATGATTTTTCAAATTTCTTACTCGATATCTTGTAAACAGACCAACATCTAACAAAGCACTGAGACAAAAGAGAGGGCAGCTTAGTCCTTCGACCAGTAAGCACCAATCCACCTCACCCGGTCCCCGTTCCCCCTATGGATGTGGAGTTCCTACACGCCCATGTGTTAGGGAAGGTTAGGGAGACTGAGAAAGACCTTAATGTCTAGTCCTAGTAACTCTGAACTTAGGAAAACAAATTGAGTTTAAGGAGTGTTATTTGATAAAACATCAGAAGTAGTGTGTTAGGTCATTTTTGCATTGCTATAAAAAAATACTTGAAACTGGGTAATTTATAAAGAAAAGAGGTTTAATTGGCTCATGGTTCTACAGGCTGTGTAGGAAACATAGTGGCCTCTGCTTCTGGGGAGGCCTCAGGAAGCTTCCAATAATGGCAGAAAGTGAAGGGGGAGCAGACACGTCACATGGAGAAAGCAAGAGCAAGAGGGAGGGATGGGGAGGCACCACGCACTTAAACAACCTGAACTCACTCACTAGCATGAGGACAGTGCCAAGGGGATGGTGCCAAACCATTCATGTGAAAGCCAGCCCCATAATCCAGTCACCTCCCACCAGGCCCCACCTCCAATACTGGGGATTACAATTCAACTTGAGATTTGGGCAGGGACACATATCCCAATGATATCAAGTAGTTACAATCATTTTTTTAAAATTAGGGAGGCCAAGGAACCAGGTTTAGGATGAGACACCTAGGAAGTCTCATATGCTATATGAAGCCTAAGGAAGCAATGCCAACATAATGAAATGTTCTTACTGAGAGTGGAGTTGAAGCATCAGGGTTTCCACTGATCAGTTCTTAAAGAGTTCTTTCTACTTTCTTTCTGTGACAAAGCTGTTTCGGCTCCGAGTGACTCTGCTGTTTGAAGAAGAAGGGATGAAGGATGTGGTGAAAAAATTAAGCAAAAAATGAGAGAGTCCAAAAGAGAGTTAGAAAGCCCAGAGACAGATGAACGGGAAGAGGCAGAGATGGTGGGACGACAGTCGTCTACAGATAGCATTTTTCTAATTCCATTGACAGTCTAGCATCTCACATCTCTTCCAGCCTTATTGCCTGGCTGTGTTCAGCCACTTTTACCTGTTTTCCCTGTTGACATGGATGGAAAATTGAGCAATTACCCTTAATCTCAGCACTTTCAGATCATCCAGATCCCTACACTTGCAGAATTAAGTCTTCAATCACCCCTGGCTAGAAGTGGCTCAACCCAGCTTGTCCTTTAGGACAAGTGTTTAGGAATTAAACACTTTTTGGTTAGCCAGAAGGATTTATTATTCCTAAGGTTTTGAGGTATTCAATTCTGCCAAAACTGGACCTCAGGATGCAAAGGAGCACGGCCCTCTCCAGCGGGGGCGAGGCACGCCCAGGTTCCCGAGAGGGAGCTACAACTCCACTCAGTCTTGGGCTCTGCTAAAGGGCAATGGTTAAACACAAGACTGAGTCCCTTTCTTCGGCTCCTGTTTTCAGAGACTTTCTACTGTTTAAGGACCTATTTTGGAGCTCACAAATTCTTTTGTAACTTGAATTTAGCTCTGAGATGAACTTTTGAAAGTTGAGTCCATATCTAATTGCATATTCAGAGGTTATTCCACCTGAACGTTCTTCATCTTTTTTAAACGATAATTTCTTTGCTTCTGTCAGTGTGCTTCTTAATGCCCATGTTCAGTCTCACTTTCTGTCCAGAGTTGACTTCCTGAGAATTGGGCTATAGAGCTGGAAGAGACTACAAAGGCCTGGAAGAGTTTAGAGAGGGGACATAACTTTGCACTTGCTGTCTCCTCTCCCCTCCTCTCTAGGAGTCTCCTCCCTGGCCCCTGACTTCACACCCTCCATTTCTGACAACTCTACTCTGCCCTCAAGTTGAAGTTTAAAAGTCATTTCTCCAGAGTGGCTTTCCCTCATCCCCCAGTCCAAATCAAGTCTCCACTCCCTTGGTGCTGTCCTCGAGACAGTGAACGAGTTATGGTTGTTTAAAAGTATGTGGCGCCTCCCCGCCCTCTCTCTCTTGCTCCTGTTTTCGCCACATGACGTGCCTGCTCCCCCTTTGCCTTCTGCCGTGAGTGGAAGCTTCCTGAGGGCTCCCCAGAAGCAGATGGTGCTGTGCTTCCTGTACAGCCTGCAGAACCATGAGCCAGTTGAGCATCTTTTTCTTTACAAATTGCCCAGTCTCAGGTATTTCTCTCACAGCACCTAGTGCACTCGTTCTTCAGGGGACTCAGTTGCAGTTTGTCCTTTCTTATTTTGCTGTGTGACTATTTGTTTAAGCCCTGTTTTCCTGAATAGATTGTAAACTGGATGAGGGCAAGGACAATGAAGTTCGGATCATCATCGCATCCCCATGCTTAGCCCCATGCATCACAATCACACTCAGAAATATTCAACAAGGGGTTGTAAATGAACGAATAAATAAATGAACTCATGACTTGCCCAAAGTCACTTGTAGAGACTGAGTTCAAGCCTACTCCAGGTCTGATGTTCTTTCTCTAACACCATACAACTTCCCATGACAGAAGAAGTCTAAAGGCCTTAGGGCAAGCTGGTAAACTTGATTCCAAGAGCAAGAATGGATGATTATGCCACAGAAGGATGGTCATCTCAGTAAGACAGAGCAGTTTTGCCATCCTACAATTTGGGGACCGTGAGATCATTTGGGACTCTGGCTGTCCATCATTCTCTAGCTATTCTCCTGAATCATGAATCCCCCCTTCCCTGAAGCATTGTGTCAGCTATAGTTATGGGTAATTCCACCTAGAATCAGCAAATCAGGTGAGTGGCAATCTTCATAACTTAATCAAAGGCAGTCTATGTGGGAAGGATGAGTATCTATAGTTGGGAAAGGACCAGAATCAAAACCTATCTCTGCAGAATCAGCTTCTCTTCTGGGTACTATGAATTCCTCATTCGTTCTCCATGTGGAGTCTCTTACGCCAGACATCTTTCCTTGGAAGGCCTTTTGCATTCTTCTCTAGCTGGTCAACTCTTTCTTTTCTTTTCTTTTCTTTTCTTTTTTTTTTTTTTTTGAGACAAGTCTCGCTCTGTTGCCCAGGCTGGAATGCAGTGGCATGATCTCGGCTCACTGCAAGCTCCAACCCCCAGGTTCACGCCATTCCCCTCCCTCAGCCTCTCGAGTAGCTGGGACTACAGGCACCCGTCATGCCAGGCTAATTTTTTTTGTATTTTTAGTAGAGATGGGGTTTCACCACGTTAGCCAGGATGGTCTCGATCTCCTGACCTCGTGATCTGCCCGTCTCGGCCTCCTAAAGTGCTGGGATTACAGGCATGAGCCACGGTACCGGCCTAGCTAGTCAACTCTTATCCATCCTTCAGGACCCAGCACACACTCTTCCTTTCTCCTGAAGTGCTCTCAGCCCTCAGGGACCAGTTCCTCTTCTGAACTCATGGCCATTAGTAATGTAAACCACGAACACAGGAATGACCATTTGCTGCCTTTCCTACCCACTCACCTGTTGTCTTAGCTATGGAATTTTCGCAGTGCCATTTACCTTTTATGCCTTGTCCCCCCAACAAAGTTTTGTGCTCCTTCAGAGCAGTGACCTCACAAGGTCTGGTGAAGGATTTGCAAATCAGCTCCTAAAGGTCTAATCCAACTTGCAGATACATTTTGTTCTGTTTACAAAGTGTTTTTAAAAATTATTTCTGTCATTTTTAAAAACATGAAATCAAAAACTTTTAAGCTATACCAGCCATCTCCTCTCTGGGTTCACCACAGGCCCCACCATCCTTTATTTTACACTTTTCTGTTTCACGGGTTTACATTATTTGCCTGGCTTCTAGCGGAGTCTGAGCTGGTAGCCTGGTCATGGTTTGCAAATAGTCCCCATGTAGTACATTCTTGTTAAGCAATAGATCCCAAAGCCACCTCTGATGTCACTCACTCTCCATTTCTCATTCCGAAAACACACATAATCTTCAAAGCTCCTTTTTTCTTCTTTTTTTTTTTTTTGAGACAGAGTCTCACTCTGTCTCCCAGGCTGGAGTGCAGTGGTGAGTGCAGTAGTGTAACCTCGGCTCACTGCAACCTCCACCTCCCGGGTTCAAGTGATTTTCCTGCCTCAGCCTCCCGAGTAGCTTGGATTACAGGTGTGCACCACCACACAAGACTAATTTTTTAAATTTTTAGTAGAGACAAGATTTCACCATGTTGGCCAGGTTGGTCTCAAACTCCTGACCTCAGGTGATCCACCCACCTCAGCCTCCCAAAGTGCTGAGATTACAGGCGTGAGCCACTGTACCTGGCCTCTCTTCTATTTTTCTCTTCTCTCTTTTAGAAAGGCTAAAGCATGAATGGATGGAGAAAATGCTTGTCTTCCATCCCTAGGCATCAGAGGTCTGGAAGAGAGCGTGCATCTTCCCAAGGAAAGAATAAGCAACACATACCATGGATGAAGCAAGGGAGGCTGAATGTTGAGAAATATACATAGAGAGAGACATGTCTCCTGAAAGTTATCTATAAAAGACTGAAAGGAAGAGAAGGAATGGCATTTCCTTACTGGATCAGAAGCTCCTGAAGGGCAAGGACTGTCTCATCCATCATTAACTCTTGCATCTAGAGCAATACAGGCCACAGGAGGCATTTGATGAAAAGCTGCTGGCTTTCCTCAATAAAATCTAATCTCCAAGGCTGGTGGTGAAAGGACACTGTCTACTGGGAAGGGGCCCTGACCTTGGATCCTCATGTCTATTCTCTAATATTCACACCTCATCCTTTGGAACTGGTCACCAATCACGTGTCCCTACAAGTGTAAGAAAGTGATCAGCCCCTTCCTAAGTGATAGCGTTCCTTGCACAGACCACCTCAAAGAGCCTGGATGTGATTTTATTAGGAACCACTATGTTTCCTTACAGGTGCCCAAAGATCTGCTTAATGTCATTGCTGAATGGACGTCCATGGATGATTCAGGGAAATCATTCCGGAGTTTTCCCACCCACTGGATATTCTAAGTTCAAAGGAGCAGCCTTCACTAGCCAACCAAGTAATTCTCTGAGCAAAGATAATTCTAGAAACTAGTTATATGTAACATATGATTTCTACTGCATAATGGATTCTAAACATTCATATACAGTGAAATGGACTAAGTCAAGTGTGAAGTGTAACATATGAACTGATTTTCCATTAAAGGACTCAAGCATAACTGCATGGAAAACAGATTTATGTTGGAGAAGAGGCATCCCTCCTGGAGGGTAAAAGCAGGAGTGCTCTCTGACAAGAAAGGGTTTCATGCTTCAAACCTCCAGGGCCAAAATAAAGGCCAAATTGCAAATTTCACATATCAAGTTTATGAAGGAGGAAAAAACACTAGAGGTATTCTTCAAAATAGGTATCTTTCTTCTTTCTTTCCTTAATGAAATTTTATTAAGCAGCCCATCAATCATTCTAGGCACTCTATATTACAAATCTGGAAGCTGACATTAATATACCTACCTGTGGAAGGAGACGCCAGTGTATCTGAGAGTTGTACCATTTGTTAGAGCCTGTAGGCTAAGAACAAGGGCCCTGAGGTCAAGATCCATATTCAAACCATGGTGCTGCCATTTATTAGTTGTGTGACCTTAGGTAAGGTTTCCTTTCTTTCCCTTAGTCTGCTTTAAAATGGGGTTAATGAGCTGGGCACAGTGGCATATGCCTGTAGTCCAGCACTGTGGGAAACTGAGGTGGGAGGACTGCTTGAGCCCAGGAGTTTGAGGCCAGCCTGGGCAACATAGATCCCATCTCTTAAAATGTTTTAAAATAAATAATAAATAAAATGGGGATAGTAAATAATCTAAATGCCTATCAACAACCGAACATACTGTGGTATGTCCATACAATGGAATACTATTCAGCAATGAAAATACATAGGTTAATGATGTATGCAACAGCTTAGATGAATCTCAAAATCATTACACCGAGTGGAAAAAAAAGCCAGATGCAAAAGAGTAAATATTTATGCTTCCATTTATATAAAATTCTAGAAACTGCAAGCTACTCTATAGCATGAACAACACATCAGTAGTTGTCTGAGGCCAAGGGAGAGAGAGGAAGGATGGACTGGAAGGCACATGGAGGAACTTCTAGGGGATGGGAATGTTCTATCTTGTGGCAGGGGTTTCACAGGTATATACATCCGTGAAAACCTAAATGGTACACTTTAATAAGGATATTGTTTATTGTATATAAATCATGCCTTAGTAAAGTTGATTTTTCAAAACTTTCCTACTGATTTGTTTTAAGGAGAAAATGTAGCCAGCATATGGTAAGTGTTTGGTAGTAAATGATGATGACGGTGATGTTGGTGGACACTGGGGCATGACAGCAGAGTGTCCTGGAAGTCAGAGGACCAGAGTTTCTCTCTCTGAGTCCTGTTATTTTATATGATAATCTCTACACTTCATTTTCTTAACATGACAAAGAACAGGTCTGGACAAGATGTCCTAGAGTTCCTTAAAGGTGCAACAACTTGATCCTAAAGTGATGATGCCCCAATGGCGGCCAGTACAACTTTCTAATTCCGTGTATTTATAACAGGTGTAAACTTTAGCGCTCAGAGGATTCTGCTATAACATTTAGCAGCTACTCCTTGAAATTTAGTATTTCCATGATGAAAAAAGTAGAGAAAGTAGAATTTCAGAAGTCCTTTCAAGGGAGTTGGGAACAGGTTCAAGGTAGGGTGGAGAAAAGCCTGCAGAAGAGTACAAGTCCAGATAATTCTATAGATTATCAATTTGTTTTCTTGTGTTTCCATTTAGAAGTTTCTGCCAAAGAACTCTAAAATCCTTTTTCCTGAGTTTAATGCTTTCTTACTTAAAACACAAGTCTCTTGGTGCTTTGAACAAATACAAAACATGAGCAACTGGGGACTGAAACTGTCTAAAGAAGACGTCCTGCAGGAAACAACTTGCCCTATACTCACTTCTACACACCTTTAAGACGGGCCAGATCCCCACACTACAAATAACCAGCCTTCATTACCACTCTTCCTCATGCCGGTTCAAACCAAGCCTTCATTACCACTCTCCCTCATGCCGGTTCAAACCATAGGCTCTAGAATCGTTGCTCTATCATTACAATTTCCATGCACACTGCTCCTTCACCACCTACTGGCTTTGCTCATGTCTGGCAGACACTCTGCCTCCTTCCGTCCTTGGGTATATCCTCTTGGATGGTCACCTTACTGTCCTATGTAACCAATGGCTGAAGAAGCAGTCTGCAAGGACAGACAGATCGCAAGTGTGGCCAGCAGCCACCAATCTCTGAGCTGACAATTTAGTACTGGCAAAAGACATCTTAGGTACATATCTGGGAAAACAGACTCTGAGAACAGAAATGCAAGATCTCATATTTAATATAGTCATTGAGAATTATTAGTGGGTGGAGAAGTCTAAAAGGAAGTTAGTAGGTAGTGCTAAGGAGGACGATCTGTCATGAAGAGATACTGGAAAGCAAAGAAAAAGGCTGGAGAACAATGAGAGTATGGTCTTACTAAATCTTAGAGCATGGAGTGTTCTGACCTCTAATAACGACTCTTCCACCTTCACCATCCCCCAATCCCTGCTCGGAATGAGATGAGGCAGAAGTACTTTTTCACAGGACTCCTGCCTTCGCTGGTCCTCAGTCCCTACAGAGTTGTCAAATATTCATCTGGGGAGCTTACTTAAATTCATGCAGATTCCCCAGCTCTAGCTTCTGATTAGTGCACGGCCTGGGATTATACATTTTAGCCACCATCCCAGAATATTTCATAGATGTTCTTTTTGATCCTTTCCCTAGTCTTGTGATTATCAGACAATTACCTAAGTTTTACAGACTGAATTCTCTTTGTATGCAGTCACATACAAAGGTGTTCCAAAAAAAAGGCTTTAAGACTCCATTTCCAACCATGAGAGAGTATGTGGTACTAGACTTGCCCTTTTGCCACAAACAACTAGAAAATTGGAGGAAAAATACATGGTACTACTGTTTCCAGACACTGGCTAATAAGCAGCCTAAGACTCTGATTCCTGAGAGCAGGAAAACAGATGAAGTAAGCCCTAGTTCACTAGAAGTCATTCCTGGACTTTGGCACAGTGTGGGGAAGCCCCACACGTAGCATGAAGGTCTCATGGAGTTGAAGGGAGACTGAAGTTTAGTGGGGCTTAAGTGGCTGGAATTTTAGAAGCAAAGTCTGAAAGACTGGGGAGCTATGGAGAGGAAAAGCTCCAGAAGTCCAGACCGACTGGATACTAAGCTGTGTCTCTGTAAGGTGAAACTCCACAAGCCTGAGCAGACTTGAGCACAACCTCGACTTAGAGGGGGTTACGCATTATGATATTTCAGACGAGATCTGGCGCATTCAGGGTGGTATGGCCGCAGGTTGCATTATGATATTTCAATTACTACTGAAAAGGTTGAGCTGAACAATCTCCAGCACTTATACAGAACTGGAGGAGGCTCAGCTCCACTCAGCTAGAGTACAGAGATCTTATTGAACAACCAGGCATCAGTGTTTAGGGCTAACTCTAGACCTGCCCTAATGAAGCTTTGAAACAATTCTCAAAATGCTCAAATTGATTTAAGAAAATACATTAACTGCTTACCAAAACAAATATAGATGTTCCACAATTTACAATGGTTTGACTTAATGCATTTTCTTTCTTTTTTTTTTTTCTTTTTTTTTTTGAGATGGGGTCTCACTCTGTTGCCAAGGCTGGAGTGCAACCTCTGCCTCACTGCAACCTCCACCTCCCAGGTTCAAGTGATTTTCCTGTCTCAGCCTCCCGAGTAGCTGGGATTACAGGTGCCCGCCACCACCCCCAGCTAATTTTAGTAGCAATGGGGTTTCGCCGTGTTGGGCAGGCTGGCCTCGAACTCCTGACCCCAGGTGATCCACCCGCCTCGGCCTCCCAAAGTGCTGGGATTACAGGCATGAACCACCGCATCTGACTGACTTAACGCATTTTCAACTTTATGATGGTGCAAAAGCAACACACGTTCAGTGCGGTCCTTGACTTGAGAGGGGATTATGGATTATGATATTTTGATTTATGTTACAATATTTTCAACTCACAATGGGTTTATCCAGACTATAAGTTGAAGAGTGTCTGTATGTCAGTCTTGAAAGGAAGACAAGATTGAGTCTCAACATAATGATATTCACAATGTCCAGCATCCAATCAAAACCTATGAATCATGTAAAGAAGCAGAAAAATATGACTTGTAACCAGAAGAAAAATCAGTTATAGAAACAGGCTCAGAAAAGACAGATATATGGAATTAGCAGCAAAAGAACATGAAAAGAGCTAGTACAGGCTGAGTATCCCTAATCTGAGAATCTAAAATGCTCTAAAATCCAAAACTTTTTGAGCACTGACATGATGCCCAAAGGAAATGTACACTGGAGCATTTCAGATTTTGGATTTTGGAATTTGGGATGCTCAACTAGATAAGCATAATGCAAATATGCCATAATCTGAAAAAAATCTGAAATCCGAAACACTTCTGGTCTTAAGCATTTTGGATTAAGGGATACTCAGTCTATATAAATGTTACTATCAAGGATGAAAGAAAATGTACACAGAATGAGAAGATTAATGGAAGATACATAAAAGGGGACCAAATGGAGCTTCTAGAACTGAAAAAAATTGGTGAAATAACAATTCACTAGATAGGCTTAACAGCAGACCAGACACTGTAGAGGACAAGACCAGTTACATAGCAATAGAAACGATCCAAGCTGAAGCACTGAGGAAAAAAGTAGACTGAAAATAAAAAACACCAAGCCTCAGTGACCTGTGGAGACAATTGTGTGGACATGCAAACTCGTAATTAGAAGGAGTAGGAGGGAAGAAAAATATATTTAAAGAAATATTGGCTAACATTTTCTGAATCTGATGAAAACCATAAATCCACAGACTCAAGACGTTAAAGTAGGATAAACACAAAGAAAACCACACCAAGGCACATCATGACCAAATTGCTGAAAATACCTGATAAAGGAGAAGAAATCTTAAAAGCAGATGGGGGAAAGATATATTACATACAGGGGAACAAAGATAAGAATAACAACTGTCTTCTCATCAGAAACGATGTAGGCCAGGCGAGGTGGCTCACGCCTATTACAGGCGGGGGGATCACTTGAGGTCAGGAGCTTGAGACCAGCCTGGCCAACATGGTGAAACTCTGTCTCTACTAAAAATACAAAAATTAGCCGGGTGTGGTGGCGCACAACTGTAGTCCCAGCTACTCAGGAGGCTGAGGCAGGAGAATTACTTAAACACGGGAGGTGGAGGTTGCAGTGGGCCAAAATCGTAGCACTGCACTCCAGCCTGGATGATGGAGTGAGATCCTCTCTCAAAAAAAAAGAAAGAAAACAGAGGGGAGGGGAGGGGAGAGGAGGAAAAGGAAAGAAGGAAGGAAGGAAGGGAGGGAGGAAGGGAAGGAGGGAACAAAGAAAGCCAAAGACAATAAAATAACTATTTAAAAAGCTAAAAAAAAAAAATTGTCAGCCTAGAATTCCATGTCTGGTAAAAAGTTGAGGATGACATTTTCAGACAAATAATGCAGACAGAATTTCTTGCCAGATGACCTGTTCTACAAAATAATGATAAAGTTTTTCAGGCTGAAGGAAACTGATACCAGATAGAAACTAGGATCTACACAAACAAACAAGGAGTGTGAAAATTATAAATAAGTGTGTCTAAAAAAAAAAGGCTTTGACAATTTGGGGCCGGGTGCTGTGGCTCATGGCTGTAATCCCAGCACTTTGGGAGGCCGACGTGGGAGGATCACTTGAGGTCAGGTGTTAGAGACCAGCCTGGCCAACATGGTGAAACCCCATCTCTACTAAAAATACAAAAAATTAGCTAGGGGTGGTGGCATGCACCTGCAACCCCAGTTACTCGGGAGGCTGAGGCAGAAGAATCACTTGAACCTGGGAGGCGGAGGTTGCAGTGAGCCGAGATTGCACCACTGCACTCCAGCCTGGCAACAGAGCGAGACTCTGTCTCAAAAAATAATAATAATAATAACAATAATAATAATAATAATTTGGATCCCCTGCATAATCTCCTCCCTAGAAGGTTTGATTTTAGAGACACACACAAACCTCATCTTTTCTCCTGATATTTGAACACAGGCTTCCACTGTGCCACAGCTACTTGCCTTTTTAGTGCTGTTTTCCCTGCATTTATATAGCTAGTCATTAACTAACTACTGGAGGTGCAAAGATAAAGAACATGTGTTATCTGCATCAAGAAGCTTAGAGGTCTGGTGGGAAAACAATCAAGGCAACAAAGAGTTAAAGCACAATACCTCCTAACTGTACTCAAATCCTGGCTCTACTCACTTAGCAACTCTGGGCAACTTACTTAACCTCTCCATGCCTTGGTTTCCATAACTGTAAAATGCGGATAATAGTAGTACTATGGGGTTGTGGTGAGAGAAAATGCTTTAACATGTGTAAACTGGCAGGACAGTGCTTGGCATATGGTCAACACCTAGTAAGTATTAGCCATGTAATTACAATGTTGGTTTGCCAAGGAGGTTAGAGGAGCATGGAGAAAGAACATCCGGTCAGAGAGGGAGTGGGATGGGAAGAGAAGACGTTTCACGGGAGGTGATGCTTTGGCTGACCTTTGGAAGGATAAGCAGGGTTAGCAGATAAAGAAGGGAGAGATACTCCGGGTAGAGGCGGCAGCATTCAACAAGGCATGGAGATGTGCGTCAGCGTGCGTCAGGAGACCACTGCAAATGTCTTCAGGAATGCTGCAGTCAACAGTGCCTCAGCTGTAGCTCAGGAAATGTTCTGGGGCCTCTCTAGAAGACCTTTTGACTTCCTTCAAGGGCCTCTTACCTCCTCCATAATCTGATCCATTCAGGCTCTGCGGTCTGAGGCGAAAACTGCCCCCCAAAAAAGAAGAAAAGGAGAGCAGAAAATGAGTTTCAAACACAGAAAGGAACATCCCAAATGTTGATTGTATCCTTTCTTTCTCCTAGATGAAAATGTCCCTGGACCTGCTTTTCTCTGTCAACTTGGTCAAACCTAATTAGGCCACTGGGTGTGCCGTGTGTGGCTGCGCAGGCTGTGCAATGCACTATTCCAGAGGACAGCATCACAAACGCTATGACATGAATGCTCCTTCCATCCCCAGCAGTGGGAAACTGGGGGCGCTGCCTTCACAGCCACCTTTATCTAGAAAACTTCCTTCGTTTCTGATATAAGTCTTATGAGAAGGCAAGGCTTAGAAGCTGGTGTTGCTTCTGCCCATCTATATCAATAATGCAGAAGGCATGGGCCAGTACCCTGATACCTGGACGTATAATTCTAAAAACCACACAGTGGGAGATAGGACATGGGCATCAATGAAAGGGTCCAGACCTTCAGTTGAGGAAGCGGGATTAACCAAACCTTGGATTCAGCAGGCAAAAATAATTCTAGCCCCAGACTTCTAACACTGTGTTCAACATAGGTGGAACAGGTCATGACCACCAAGACCACACTGTTGACCAAGATTAACATAGGATACCATAAGAATAAGAATACTGGAAACGTACTCTTCTATTTCTTCAGAAGCCTTCCTCCTAAACCTGAAAAAAAAAAAAAAAAGACAAGGTTTTTAAGAGCCCACTAGTCTGATGCACCAGGGTAGTATCTTGAGGAAGGTTTCAAAAGTGGACGAAAATTAGTATATCTCAAGTGCTTTATCTGTCTGCAGTTCTCTTTAGAGACAAGCCCCACAGCCAGCATGAGAGAACCAAAGATGCTGTAGTGCCTTCTTACAGCTTTATATCAGCCTCACTCCAAATTGAATTGCTGAGAGTTTAAGTGCAGGTTGAGCGAGTGGCTTAAAATTCAAATAGATACAGATGATTCAGTGCCCTCTTTTCTTTCAGCAATAAACTGACTGGTTTATAGAGTGCTTTCTTAGGACTGAGACCCTGGGTCTTATTTGGTGCTATTAGCTGTCAGCACTTGCAGCTTCCAATGAGCAAAAAGGGATGCCCTTGCCTCGCAGTTCAGGCTTCAGGCTTCAGAACTGCTTTTCTGTGCCCTTCACACGAAGGACGAGAGGACCTTCTGAGTGATGGTGGGTGAGTAGTGCCAGGGCCTAGCTGACACACACGTACCTACGGTTCTCACATGTTCTCACATGGTTCTCACATGTCAGTGTGCATAAGAACCATCCACCGAGCCTGTTAGATATGCAGATTGGTGGGCCTGGCAGGGAGAGTTCTGAATCAGCTGGTCTGGGTGGGTTGGGGGGAGCCCAGGAATATGCATTTTAAAATTCTAATCTAAGTGTGTCACTACTCACACTCTGAGAAACACTGATCTGAAGTTTTCTAATAAGACTGGCGAAATGTTGATGATTATTAAAGTTGAACATTGGGTACATGGCGATTACATTTTGGTATGTCTGAAAACTTCCACAATTCTGTTATTGTGGATTTTTTGTTTGTTTGTTTTAAATGAGTTATTTTAAGTCAGAAATCTAGCACCATGATGAGCAACAGCAAAGGATGGCAAATGGCCTGGAGGCAGGATGTAGACCTTGACAGGGTGGGCCACCAGCCTCACCAGCAAGAACTGGTTTCTTGGAGCCAATCAGCAATTCCTGCAAAACGCAAATAACTCCCCCTGCCAAAAGCAGAATTCTACATTCTTTTTTTTTTTTTTTTTTTGGTCAATTAAAAAATAAAAATTTCAGCCAGGCACAATGGCTCATGCCTGTAATCCTAATACTTTGGGAGGCCAAAGCAGGTGGATCATTTGAGGTCAGGAGTTCGAGACCAGCCTGGTCAACATGGTGAAACCCCATCTCTACTAAAAATACAAAAATCAGCTGGGTATGGTGGTGGGCACCTGTAATCCCAGCTACTCAGAGGCTGAGACAGGAGAATCACTTGAACACAGAAGGTGGAGATTGTGGTGAGCCAAGATCGCGCCATTTCACTCCAGCCTGGTGACAGAGTGAGACTCCGTCTCAAAAAAAAATAATAATAATAATAATAATATAAAATTAAAAAATTAAAAATGATTTTTAAAAGTCGGTCAAAGTTTAAATAGACTGCTTTCCATGGAATTTACTCTATCAACTGTACTATTTTTAAAAAGAAAGAATGACGGCTGAAGTGAGGTGGGAGAATAGGTAGGTCAAGCTGGAAGAACAGGGTATAACAACTCTAAGGGAATCTCCCAGGCTGCAGTTTCTGACCCTTAAAGAGAGATAAAGGAGACTCAGCAATGAGGGTTAGGAGGGCAGGGGGAACAGAATGGGTAGTGGGAGGCACCATGGGGAAACCACTGCAGGGTGCCCAGGGCATCCCCAGCCTGGTGTTGCTGGAGGCTATAGGCTTCCAACGCCTGTTCTAAGTCAACGGAATCCTAAAGGAAGAGCACCCAGTAGCCACCAAAGCCACCTTCTGTCTGTGTGGGAGGATAGAAGCTGTCTTCCTAGTTCACGCCGTTCCCGAGGACCAATGCCTCTAATTGTCCTCATGAAGTTAAACTCTATACCCCCACTGTCCGAATGACACAGCTAATGTCACCAAGGGTAGACGTGCTTGGATGAAAACAGGGATAAGAGAAGAATCCTTGGATTAAAGAGGCTATGAAGAAAGGCTGGCGCCTTTGTTGTGTACATAAGACATATTCGTCTCCAATTACCCTCAGGAGTTATGACCGAATCATTCCTTCCCTACACAATGTGCGGTGGCAAAACCAGCTGCGATTCTGTCTGAAGGAAACAATAATGATAATGCTAATCTTTGGGGGGAGGCTGAATAACTGCCATTTATCCACTCAACATCCAAAAGGGGGATGAGTTTAATATTCAGCTTAATTGCTGCTGAGCCCACATCCTGCTCTCTCTCGCTCTAGGGGGAGCCCAAGGACTCTCCCGACAGAGGAAGGAGAAAAATCAAATGGAGTCCTCAAGGACGGGCAGCAGGGATGCCCTCAGGTGGCGTCTTCTCTCTCATTCTCTCTCTCTCTCTCTCTCACTCTCTGCCAGAAATAACAGGTTCTGGGAGCGCACTGAGTGGGATGGTGCACCCTGCCTCTGATCTGGGTCACAGACGGAACACTGGCCACTTCCCAGCCTTACCTAGCCTGCAGATGAGTTTGGTCTAAACCATACTGCTGTCTGTTTATTTTTTGTTTTGTTCTGTTTTAATGTAAATTCATTGCCAAAATGGGGAAATTTTGTATACAAATCCAAATTTCTAAACTCTAACTTTTTAGTTTAACTTTTCGGCCTGGCAATACTGGACGTGCAGTGGATGAACCTGAGCTCCCCCGACCCCGCATTGCTCCCAAACACTGGGGGTCCAGGACTAGTCCTCAATTACGTCATCTGCGCTGCTGGTTTTCCAATAGGAGTGAGGAGGCTGGCAAAGTGCGTCCTGTAGCTATGCAGCTATCAAATGTGAGGAGGCAAAAAGACAAAGTGGGGAGCGTGTTTTAGGAAAACTGGCAGAGTATATTTCTTTATAGAAATGCGAATATGCAAATAATTTGTGTATGTATCTCAGGAATATGACTGAAGGTGCCATTCTGAAATAAAACCCCACTTCACAGATTTACTTTATCTGCCTGGTCCTCAAAGGCACCTCAGGGGAGTGTAGCGACAAGCAGCCCAGCAAAAGACACAGAATCTAGCACCATGTTTTTTAAACTTCAGGTCATGACCCACTACTGAGCCATGAAACCAGTTTTGTGGCTCACCACCAGCATTCCTTTCCTTTTAAAATTTTTCTTTCATCTTTCTTTTTTAATAGCACAGAAAACGCAGTGTGCTGAAAATAGTAAGGATAGGTATTATATAAACGTTTTGTTTCCTGTTTTATGTGTACCCATACCCAATCATGAAGTATATTTTTAATTAATTTACTTTTTTTTTTTTTTTTAGAGACAGGGTCTCGTTCTGTGGCCCAGAGTGGAGTGCAGTGTTGGGATCATGGCTCACTGCAGCCTCAAACTCCTGGGCTCATGTTATCCTTCCCACCTCTACAAGTGCGTGCCACTGTCCCTGGCTAATTTTTTTTTTCTATTTTTTTGTAGAAACAGGGTCTCACTATGTTGTCCAGGTTGTTCTTAAACTCCTGACCTCAAGCAATTCTCCTGCTTTTGCCTCCCAAAGCACTGGGATTCAGGCATGGGCCACTGTGCTCAGCCCTGAGTGTATTTTTAAACTACTGGTGACAGGTTAAAAACAAACAAGCAAGCAAACAAACAAGAACCTAAAACACAGTAGTCTACCACAGTCCACAGGGTAGGTAATCAGAGAAGAATCTGATATGGAAGTTCTGCCTCCCAGACTGTGTGGGGACAGAGGCTGAGGTAAAGAATTATGGGTTCTGGAGCACCTCTTCACAGACACTTCATTCCCAACTTCTGAGGAAACTGAGGCTGTCGATGAGGCTTGTGTGGCCTGGTCCCAGCCCCCTGGCAGGCTGTCTGCAGAGCTGAGATCAGCATAGCCTTGGGCTGCCGGTTTATTTCTGCACTCAGGGCCCCCATGCCTTTTCCCCCAAAAGTGGCTATTAGAAATTTGGGGAACCTGGCAAATCATAATTCCAGCAGGATCACCTCACACAGAGCACTTTTCAATCCTCTTCAGAGACATTCACATCTACAAACACTACCTCGGCTGAGTTCTGGAGAAGAGGAAAAGCAGGTTTCAGCAGAACAATTTTAAACACAGAGAGGGACGCTGGGCACTGCGGCTGTGGGCTTCACCCAAATCACAGAGCTAGTTAGTGATGAGGCTGAAACTAGAATCCATGTCTCCCGACTTTCACCCTAGATTCCAAACACTTTGCCTCAAGCCTTTTCAAAGGAAGATACCAGTTGATTATCTAATATCCCTAAGGCACCCAGACATCTGCTTGGATTTACTGTGTAGACGGTCCCTTCTTGATTTTCTCTCCTAATGGAAGGCACGATATGGTATAGACAGCGAATTGGAAGCTGGAGAGAATCTTTTAAATTAGTCGTTCTTCAACAGTGGTGCGCAAGACTCACCCCCGGAAGCTTTTTCAGTGTACATGGGCTGGGCTTACTCCTCATCGCTCTGAGGTAGTAACTTCTAGAAATGGGACCTAGTCACGTAGATGAGACTCCTTGCCCTAAGCCTTGAGACATTCAGCTGAATACTCCAGTTGCTAAGCAGCAAAACTGAAACTTATTTGCCTTCTCCTCCTGAGTTGCCTACATTCTTCTAACAGAAGTGTTAATGAACATGGACTTGACCTAAAGGATGCGAGGAGGAAGAAATAGCAAGGGGCCTGAATGGTCCACTAGGTGAAGTCTCTGTTCCTGAGTGATCCCGAAATTCACGCCTGAGTCCGTGGTGTTCATGAAAACTAAGCAGATGTTCTCCACCACACCAGGCCCAGAGCAATCTAGATCCGATTAGAGATGCTTGTTCAATATTCAAAATGTAATACACAGAGGTTGCTGAACCAGCACTTTGGAAAGTTAATTAAATGCCAGGTTTCTTTTTAAGAGCTACTCCATCACTCACTGATTGCTTTGGCCATTTCGCAGAATGAAGTTTTAACCCGGGACAGTGACAGCAAACGTTCTCTGTCACCTCCGCCTTGTGGAGCAGGGTGAGGGAGGAAAGACACACCAGCTCCCCCTCCCCACATCACAGCGGGCTGATGGCCCTTTCCAAATTGCCTACAATGCTCAGCCACGAAGCTGCCAAGGACTCAGAAGCTTGGCTTCTCAGGTAGAGGATGTGAAGGTGAAGGGGGTTGTCTTGCTGATGTGACCTGCATTTAAAGCCCAGTTCTCAGCTCCACAGTCACCCAGTCCCTTCCTGGTCTTCATCCCAGCTTCTCTCTGACCCACACTGAGCCTCTCCTGCCTGGCTCAGCACACCCACTGTCAACTCTCAGGGGAAAGAAAGCCCAGTTCCAGGCCCCGGCCCACCCTTCCTTTATGCTGCCCCTTCCCCCACAAACCTGCCCGAAGAAGGATGACGACTGACAACAACAGTCAACATCTACCCAGCTTGTTAGGCACCAGCCACTGTCATTATATTATTTATAATACTATTATACAATTATATAATCACATACATCCTATACAGTATACATTATCTTATTTCAGTATCATAGTACCTTATTTTATTCTCTCTGTTTTACAGGTGAGGAGCTCAGAGAGGTAAGTAACTTGCCTAAGGTCACCTACCTAGAAAGTGGTGGGGCCAGAATGCAAGCAGAGTGCCTGACTCCAAAGCTCAGTTCCCAGCCCTTATACCATGGAGACATGCAGGCATTTCTACAGCATGGGAAATGCTCCTCTGCTTCAAATCCAACTAATATTTTCAGGACAGGGACATCCTTTCAACTTATAGTACGGCTGTAGCTTTGTCATTCCTGATGATCTGGTAGTTAATTTTGGCTTCATTGTTCTGTGATTTGTTATATTTAAAATGCAACAGTGTGCACCATGGCAAAAAGAAATCCTGTCTAGCTAAGTCACTTTTATTTCCATATTCCTCCCTTTTTGAATTTCTTTTGCTCAAATGTAATCCCTTTCTTTGGCATTTTGGAGCCCACACTGACATTCAATGGTGTGATTTGGGCAGCTGAGCACAAGGTGGATTCCAGTGGCACATCTGTGACTTCAGCCACGTGGGACCACAGCGGAATCTTGGATCCTCATAGTTTTATTCCTGCCTGCGGGGTCTGTCTCCTCCCTGCTGCATCAGGGGGCCTGATCTGGCCATCATGATCAAGTGGGACTAGCAGGTAGTTATGACCCCCAACTGCAGGGACCCCATGAACTTCTGGGGAAGAGACCATGAAACAACCTGGATTTTCTTCACCAGAGAGAAGAGGCCTTAACTGCTGCTACATGGGTTATGTGCTGAAGGGTAAAAGGCAGCCCTAATGTAGACATCATCTCAGTTAAAATGTTTCTCTCGAGTTTAATGGAATACTGCAGAGATCTAAATGGAGATAAAGTACCACGGCTCAGAGAACAGCCAGGATGCTATCTTTATGCAGCATGACAATGTTCAGTGGTTAATTAGACACCGTTAACCTATTTTAGCAGGGGACATAACCGGGATAAATGGGGGGAAGTGTCCTTGAAGTCTCTTAATATCCACAGCACATACTAGACCCTAGACCCACCTCCCTGCTGCAAGGCAGAACAGGCTTAAAATAGACCCAAGTGCCAAGCACCTGGAGCCTTGCCTGTGCCCGGGGAAGGCCCTATGCGAGTCCATCCCTCACGGATCACTCTGACCTGGGGAGGAATGTGAAGGGTTTGGATGAATGGTTCTGACTATAACTTGTTGCAGGTGAGAGAAACGCCAAAGCCATAGGAAGGCACCTGCATGGTTCCATTTCAAAAGAGAAGAAACTGCAGCCAGGGGTCAAATGCATGAAGAAAAACTGGCCAAGGGAAGAGCAGGAAAGAGATACCAACTACATTGATGCCAAAGCTACTTTATGTTTTTAAAATGTCAAGTTAAAATTTCCTCCTCTGGAAAGAAAAAATCAAAATGCCATTTTCTTGCAAGGTTTTCTACCCTCATTATTTTTAAATGTCCAAGAAAAATCTCACAGCTGCCTCCAAATCTCATTGAGGTAAATTTTACCAAGGCATGAGAGAGAGAAGGCAATATTCCCGGATCATCTAATGTCACCAGCAAATCCAGAACCAAGGCTCTACTTTATAAATGTGTGAACCGCCAAATGAGCCTTTGCAGTGAAAACCCAAATGTGAGGAAAGGAGAAATCTGCCATTGTCATCTTGGCTACACTGCTCATTCAATCCCAAGCAGTACACTGGATAATTGGGGTCCCTCTGCTCTAAGCTGCCCCCACACCTGCAATACGCATTAAAAGCTAGATATTTCTCATGAACTGAAGTTTTCCTTGTCCAATAGATTTCTCCTCATTTAAATCTCCCCTGAAAGCTGAAGTCAACACCCCCCTTCCCCTCAGTTCCTAGTTCTTGCCACTCATGTGTTTAGCATCCACTATATGCCAGTAGGTACCGTATTTTCTTCCTTCTTTTGAAAACAGGCAGGTGTTCCCTAACACCCAAATTTTGGCACTCTGAGGTTTTAGGTCATGCTAGATGATATTTAGTTCCTGCCAGCACAGTTCATCACTAAGATGTCTGGTAGAGAGAGAAAAACTCATGCCCATGTCCTGTCTATAGACTGCCAAGGCCTAGTGAATCACAATGCGATTCCTGGGAGAAGGTTGCCCCCTGCTGGTTAGGTTAAATATGACAGCTTTGTTTTGCTTCAAACTAAATGTATGAAAAAAGGTTGAAATACACAGAAACGCTTTGATTAGCTACAGTTATGGGAACATATAAAATGTAATATGCCTGCTATCAAGAAAAGGCAGCAGAGTTTAGAACTCTAGAGGTTTTAGGCATCTCAAATGAACATTTTTTTATTCAGGAAACCGTCACTGGATCACTAATCATCTGCTAGGAACAAGTGAGAGGTGTTTGGAATTGGGGATCGTTTGCTCAAGATTTTACAATCCGGCGGGAGAGAAGAACATTACAGAAATAACACTAACACCTCCATAAACTTACATACTGTAAGGCCAAAAAGACTCACCAGCAGATGGGTACGGTGGTGTGCACCTGTAATCCCAGCTACTCAAGAGGCTAAGGTGGGAGAATCACTTCAGCCCAGGAGTTCAAAACCAGCCTAAGCAACACAGCGAGACCTCATCTCTTTAAACAAACAAACAAACAAAAAACAAAACAAAAAGAAACACAAAGAAAACAAACAGAAGACTCCCACCACATCCAAACTGTCAGCTACTAGATGAAGAAGTGGAGACCAGGAGTCCTCAAAGAGATCTAATGAAGGCTCAAAGCCAGTGGATGCAGTGCCGGACCTGGAAACTGAGGTTCCCAATCCCTCATTCTACTGAGCCCCAGATTTGCTAGGACAAGTAAGGAAGGTATAAGCAAACTGTCACAGGAGCACTAAAGAGGGAACCAGCCATTCTAGCTGGGGATCTGGGGAGGCTTCCTGGAGGCCTTGCCAGTGGAGAGATGAGGAGGCTTGCAATGGGCAGAAAAGCTGCAGGAGGGAAACCACTTGAACAGAGGTCAGAGGCATGCAGGGGCCGAGGTGTTTGGAAAACAGCAGGGGACACGGCGCGGCTGAAATACGGATAAGATGGTGGCTGGAGATGAGAATGGCATCAGGGCTGGGTGGATAAGCATTAAGACCAAATAAGATGGTACTACTGGTGTCAACTCTATAAATATATACACTGACATTGATCAGGGATCAGGAGGGATTCTGGGGCTGGAAATTAATTTTCCCTGGGTTCTCTGCTTTCCCCCTTCAAGTTACTTATGACCACATATAGAGACCTCAATGACCTAATATTATGCAACTTACCCTGTATCCTGCAGTACAAAAGCAGCACAGAGCAGTTAAGTGGAAGAAGTTGTTACTCTTCCCACTGGGAGAAAGAAGGGGGTTGGAGGTGGGGAGAAGCAGCCACGAAGAACTGCTGTATGAGTGTTCCCCAAATGCCTGCCATTTCCAAGTACCACCTTCACCAATTTTGCTACAGCTATGTACTTTCTGCAACTACTTAGTATTTTCTTTAAATTGATTTCTTGGTTTTAATAATTTTTTTTTTAAAAAAGAAAACTCTCTATCCTCAATGGAAAGCTATCATCACCAGCCATAGGGAAATAATTGTAAAAAACAACACAGCTTTTTAAAAAACTACAAACTTGATTAGCTAGACATTGCTGTTTGTTAAAAATCCAAGAGCCCACGGCCTATTTTGTATTAAAAGGGAAGATTAGCAGGGTTAGAGAAGTGTTAAAGAAAGACTGGCTGTAAATGGAGACTTTTCCATTGGCATGATCAGAGGAACTGAAAGCTAGTGGAAAAGAGTAACTTTGGGACTAGACACCAATCTTGGGAAAACAGAGCTACTAGGATGGAGGATGGAGATAAACGAGATGGCATGTGGTAACTGAGACAAGTAGAAACCGTGTACCACAAGTCAAGGGACAAACTTCTCAGTGCTTCTGGAAACCTTTATTTCAATTCATGTTTAATTGTTGGAGTGGGTCTTTTACTTTTCCTGTACAGAAGTTTCTGCTCTATAACAGGGAAACCTGTAAAGATTTCCTTCTGGTAACTAACCCACCATCTTCTCTGCTTCTGTTCTTCTTTTACATCCTGTGGTCCCCCTGAAATCCCATAAATACACTGAGACTCACCCAAGCGATGAGGTACATGAAGAGAAGGTGCCTCAGCTCTGGTTGCCGGCATGCGAGCCACTGGGGGAGCACAGGACCATGTGTGGCAGCCTCCTGGGAGGCTCAGGGCCCACCCCGGTGAATCCCTGGTAAATAGGAACCAAGAGCACCCTGCCACTTCAACACGTGGCTCTTTTACAATGGGTGCTGTGAAACCTGGAGAAACTAGTGTGGCTCTGGTATTCAGCTCTGGTGGGGGCAGCATGGGTCAAAAAGTAAAATCTCTGACCGACCCACTAGAGCAGAACAAACTCAGATGATGTGAGGGGCCTCCATTTCCTATGCATATTTATACCTATGTGTGCCCAACCTGTTTCATCTATATTTAAATTGCTTTCCGGTACTTCTCCATACAGGACTCAAAAGAAAAGGAAAGAAGTAGGTGTGATGTTCACAGATGCATTTTATTTTTGAGAGACCAAATCCATCAAAGGGAGAACAAGGAGATCATTTATGTTCGGAGAATTTTAACCAATGGTTGGCATCTCTAATCATTCCCTCCTGGCTTTCAGCTGCTCACTCTGCAAAGCAGCAGGTCCCCCTTAGCAGAGACTGGCTGGCTCGGGGGACACAACTTTTTTCCTTGGAAGTTTTTTTGTTCTATAAGATTGCTTCATACGATCAACATCTCAATTCTGTGAGGGTCCCAGAGGGTAGCAGTAAAGAGAATTTTATTCTAACAGACTCACTCTTGCACAAATAGTATAGTGCATGGCCTTTTCGTGAACTTGAGATAAATGCATGCAGTGCTCAAGGTTTGAGAATGGGCATGGCTGCAGAATGAGAGGCACATTCTATTATACTAATTAGCTGTACGACCTTGGGCAGTGGGGCAAGGTGACATTTAAGGGCCTTTCTAACTCTGAGATTCTATAACTCAGCGTCACTTAACCTCCCTAGTTCTCATTTTCTCCATCTCCAAATGGAAGGGGCCAGACTCCATAGCTTCTCAGGTCTCTCCCCAGCTCTGTGAATGATCACCAACCCTGCCTCCCCTTGATCCTGGCCCCCACCCACATCTGTTCCCCATTAATACTGCTCTCCATTCTGACAACCCCCACAGCCCCTTCCTTGCAACTGGTTTATCCAGCCCTAAAAATCTCAATCAAGACAGTGTAGTGTGCAGGTTTGGAAACTGCAATGACAAAAAAAAAAAAAGCGGGGGGGTAGGGAGGGAAGGAACAGAGGGAGGAAGGCAGGCGGGTGAGCAGGCCTGCCTCTTCCCTTTTTCAATTACTTTTAGGCAAAACAAAGTTGACCCAAACTCTCTTCCTACTTAAGAATTTAAGGCATTTTCCTCCTTGGTCTGTCTCTCTTTTTCTTAGCTGTTGTCGGACCTGCTACAACTTTCCGGATTGCACATAGAAATATTACTTCCCCTTTATACTCCTCTCCTAAACAGTTAACCTGCTCTTAACATTTCCATTTGTTTTCTTCCTGCTTAATATGACTTCTTTATTTCCTTTCTCTCCAAGCAGTTGGAAAGAGGATAGCTACCTAGACCTGCTAAACCCTCCAAACAGAGGGAACTCAGAAACCAACCTTCCTATTCCTCAAGTCAGAGAGGACTCCAAGAACCGCAGGCTCGATTACTCAGAATCAGGCCAGCCAAGGTATAGGTGCTGAGCTCTAATCTCGGGCCCCAATTTAAACAACTAGCTTGAAGCCAGTGGTTCTGAACATGGGCTCCAGGGTCAGAGGGTGCTATGGTTTGAATATTTGTGGCCCCTCCAAAATTGATGTTGAAACTTAATCCCCAATGCAACAGTATTCAGGAGGTGACAAGGCCATGAGGACTCCACCCTCAGGGATGGGATTAGTCCCTTATGGAAGGGCTGGTGGGTAGCTAGTCCCTGTTGCCCTTCTGCCTTCTGCCAGGTGAGTCCATAGCAACAAGGCATCTTGGAAGTATACAGTAGCCCTCACCAGACACTGAATCTGCTAGTGCCTTCATCTCAGACTTCCCAGACTCCAGAACGGTGAGACATACGTTTCCATTATTTATAGACTACCCAGACTATGGTACTTTGTTATAGCAGCAGAAATTGGCTATAGGTGCAGAACAAAGTTTCATAGGTTCTGGCTTTAGAACAAAGTTTCATCATTCATTAGCTGCATGCTCTTGGGCAAGTCACTTTAAACTCTGCCAAGCTGGTGATAATATCAAATTCTGCTTCACAATGTTGTTCTAAAAATCAAGTAAGTTAATTCAGGCAAAGCATTTTGCATAGAACTTGGCACACAGGAAGTGCTCGGTGAACAGTGGCTGTTGCTACCACCATCATTATTGTGGTGGTGGTTCTCATCCAGTCTCTTCCCTGTGCTGCTTGTCCTTGCTTGAGACGTCTTTCTCCTCCTCGATCCTGTAACTGATCCCCACCCCTGAGATGGGTGCTGGCTGGGTGTGCCCAGGGGAGTGGCTTCATGCTTTTTGCTTCTGGGGACCCACCACTTCCCCTGCTTGCACATATTTCTGCCTCCCTTGCTGAACTTGTCCAGGCCACCCTCAGTGGCAAGTCCAGCAGCCTGCCCTCACCACTTGACCTGTTGACCCCATCTACAGACCCCCAGCCCCACACGAGAAACATTTTGTCCCGCTCACGAAGCCTCCCCACCAGCTGGCCACTGCTTACCACAACACGATTAATTTACCTCTCAGTTTGTCAGCAGGTAGCCCTCTCATTTTTTTGCATCTCCTACTTTACTTGTTCTGCCTCTTGGTTCCCTTTTAGTCACTTCTGTTTAATCCTGTCTAAAAAGCAACTTTTTCTGGCTTTCATATCTTTCTGAAGGATTCTCCACCTCTGGGAAGCTTCTAGAATGAGATGAAATGGTTTTTGCGCTACCTACACACCTAACCCTCCCCATCACACGACACAGTCTTTATAGTAGGGCAGCCTCATCCAGTGACTTCTGAAACTCAGCTCGATGGGGTCAGACCACAGAAAATAGCCTGGCACCCACCCAAAGTCATCTCCCCCATCTTGATTCAAATACCAGTTTTGTTTGGGGTGACAATGACCCAACTAAAAATCTGTTTCCCTGCTTCTCTGGGGCTGAGGGGTAGTCCCGGGAGAAAGATGCAGCACATTCTTCTCCCTCACCTCCAAAAAACAAATTCTTGCTAAGAAAGAGCCCTTCACTGTCACTTTCACATCACTCTTTTTTCTGCCTGGAAAACAGAGGTGAGGCTCGGCAGTATAGCAGCCATCCCACAACCAGGAGGCATGAGCATGGCGACAAAGGCCCGCATGCTAAGGATGAGGGGGCAGGAAGGGAAAGAGCTCCAATCCCTCCTGGCTCTGGGGGTGCCTATAGCCCTGGGCCGCTAAGCCCTGGACCTCTGCTTTTGCGAGACAAACTCCTTTCTGTTTAAGCTTCTGTTAATGGGATTTTCTGTTGACCGCAGATTTTTAACTCCAATTACTATAGCACATCACAAATGAGAACTCATTCTAGTCAGGAAGGAATACAAATCCTATGGAAAAAGCAACCTCACATAATTATAATTAGTTCAACTTCATATATGGTTTCAGAAGAGAAAGCGATGATTTGAAATGGATGCAGGAGGAGCAGAATTCTAAGGATGTGAGAGACATCGTCAGTATCTGCTAGAGAAAAAGGTGGCAAACCCAGGGGACAAAGATGAGCACACCCTCTCCACAACTGTAGCCTGAAAAGAGAACTCTTGCTATAAAGAATGAGGATGAGTGAGCCCTTAAGAAGAGTGTGTTACTGTGATTTATAATAAGAAATATATATTTGGTCTTCATCTAAATACAGATGACCCTTGAACAATGTGGGTGTTAGGGCACTGACCCCCCATACAGTTGAAGTTTCACTTAACCACATACAGCCCACCGTTGACTGGAAATCTCACTAGTAACATAGTCAATTAATACATATTTTGTATGTTATATGTGCTATATACTGTATTACAATAAAGTAAGCTAGAGGAAAATCAGAAGGAAGAAAAATATATTTACTACTCATTAACTGGAAGTGGATCAGGAGGAGGAGAAGGAGGAGGAGGGGTTGGGCTTGCTGTCTCAGGGGTGGTGGAGGCAGAAGAAAATCCTCCTACAAGTGGACTTTCTCAGTTCTAAAGGCCAACTGTAAATATTTGGTTTCCTGGCACACAGCTCCTAAAACCCTTGGAATCTCCAAAGTGATACGTCTTTTTGTATGCTAATGAATGACTGATGGGAGATAGATGGATGGGGGGACTCCTGGATGGTCTCAGGAGGGAGGCTGGTTGCCAGGGGAACCCACTCCCTGAACTCAGGAGAGGAGATGGGCTGAAGGTTGATTTGATCACCAATGACCAATGATTTAATCAATTGTGCATACATAATGATGCTTCCATAAACACCCAAAATGACTAGGTTCTGAGAGCTTCTGGGCTGGAGAAGAAGAATGTATTCACCTGATGGGAGGGTGGCAGACTTCAGCTCCATGGGAACAGAAGCTCCTACAACTGGGTCCCTTCCAAACCTTGCCCTATATAGCTCTTCATCTGGATCCTTTAAAATATGCTTTGTGGCCTGGCATGGTGGCTCACGCCTGTAATTCCAGCACTTTGGGAGGCCGAGGCAGGTGGATCACTTGAGGCCAGGAGTTCGAGACCAGCCTGGTCAACATGGTGAAACTGGGTCTCTATTAAAAATACAAAAATTAGCTGGGCGTGGTGGTACATGCCTGTAATCCCAGCTACTCAGGAGGCTGAGGCACATAGGGCAGAAGGTGGAGATTACAGTGAGCCGAGATAGCGCCACTGCATTCAAGCCTAGGTGACTAAGACTCTGTCTCAAAACAAAACAAAACAAAACAAAAAAGAGAAATAAAATATGCTTTGTAATAAATTGGTGATAGTAAGTAAAGTGTTTGTTTCCCTGAGCTGTGAGCTACTCTAGCAAATTAATCAAGCCGGAGAGGGGGTCATAGGAACGCTTGATTTACAGCCAGTGGTTCAGAAGCACAGGTAAAACCACCCAGGGCTTGCACCTGGCACCGGAAATGTGGGACAGTCTTGTGGGACTCAGCTCTGAACCTGCAAGATCTGATGTTAACTCCAGGCAGATAGCATCAGAATTGAGTAAAACTGCAGAACAGCCAGCTAGTGTCCACTGCAGAACTGGCTAGTGTATGAAGAAAAACTTCTATACATCTGGTGTCAGAAGTGGAGCACTGAGGGTATAGTAGGAGAAAACAGTTTCCACATTATGCCAAGAGGACTCTACATTGGGAGAAACAGATTTCTTTTTACATCTGCAAGTACCCCAAGGTTGTCCCATGTCAAAAAGGCATTCAGAAGTGTGGGAGGCAGTGGCTGCAGTAAGCCAAGATCACACCACTGCACTCCAGCCTGGGCGACAGAGCGAGGCTCCATCTCAAAAAAAAAAAAAAAAGTGTGACACCTTGCACCACCAGTCATGCACTGTCAACACCGCAGTGGCTCCTATTTCCTAAAAAAGGAGGGCCTGCCTGGAGTTCCATGCCCTGCAAAGGAGCTCTTCTCTACCCTGCCCACCTACCCTTCTACTCCCCTCTGCAAAGCCTGGTGTGCTCATCCTAAACACACTGTGGTGGTTCATTCATGCCCCTACTCACCTGGCCCCTGGCCTCGCCTCAATGCTTGTCAATTGTTTTGTTTCAAGGTAATATAATAACTCAGAAACTAAAAGGACTTGTTTCAAGCAAGCCATCTAGAAAGTATGTTTCAGATGGCTTTTCTAGAAAGTATGTTCACATCCTTTTGGAGTTGGAGAGGGCCTTTGAGATCTCTTGTGTGTAAGGCTGAAGAGACAGAGGCCAAGGGCACTGGGCTGGTTGCATGGGGCTGCTACACTACACCTCTCTTCCTCCCACCCCAGCCCAGGGCTCTGCTCTGTGCCCACTGCACAGGCAGATGTCCTGACTCCTAATGACACCTGGAGAAAAGGTGACCCAATAAGAGAAGGTGGCTCAGAAACAAACTTAGGAAATGGCCTCAAAGGCAGAAACGTAACCCAATTTAACATGTACTTGGAGTGCCTCGCTCTGGGCTACTCTGCCCTAGTCTGCCATAGCATCACAGGCCCCAAAACCAGAAGCAGTTTTACAGGTGCACCCGTAACTAGAACCTGGCTCCTGAGTGGGCTGCCTGGGAATGGATCCAGTTCTTAGAGGGCACAGCAGGGTTAGAAGGGACAATCATTTCCAATGCTTAATTGAACTTAATGACTAGCCTAATTAAGCCTTTTAATGGCAGGGCTGGCAGGGCCTTGGCCAGTACCCCTAAGCACAGGCTGCATCCTCTGCACTCACCTTCTTCTGGTGGGTCAGGCAGCTGGCTGGAGCACAGCTCTGCAGAGAGCAAGGCCAAGGAAGCTGGGAAGGGCTTAGGTCATGCACGCATTCCTTGCTATTATTCTCACAAGCTGAACATGTTGGTTTCTTGTCAAAATAGCCCTCACAGAATATCTGCTGAGGCTCTACCATGGGCAAAGATGCTGTATCAGGTGTCAAGGGGCATAAAAACAGAGGGCAGCAAAGCACTGAGAATAAGACCAAGATCCCTACAATCAGACTTACCTGGGTCCAAATTCTGGCTGGCTACTCACTAGCTGTGTGACTCTGAGCAAGTTACTTAACTTTGTGAATGTCAGTTTCCTTATCTGCAAGCAGGGATAATAATGGAGTTGTTTTGAGGAAAAAGATAACTGCGTTTAGCACAGTGGCCAGCAAAAGAAGTCACAATAAATAATGTGTGTACGTGTGTGTATGTGTGTGTGTGTGTCCTCGTCCATACAATACAAGGACCGGACAAGATGTGGGCTATCCACAAACGGGTTCTGCAGCACATTCCTGGAAGCCAGAATCTGTTTTCTGAGGATGAAGCTGCAAATTTCCTAAAGTCTAGAGCTGTCTAAAAAAAACTCAGGGGATAGATAATGGCAAAAAAAGAAAGAACGAACCTAAATGTCCACCAACAGGGGAATAGTGCATCCGTACCACGGGATTATCACGGAGCAGTAAGAAAACTGCGGTAAATCCATGTGTATTAAAACATCTCTAGGATGTACTTACTGCAAAGACAAAAAAGAATGTAAGGTGCAGAATGCACTTAATGTGATCTGTTTACTTAAAAAAAAAAAACTGACTTTTGTACATACGTGTATTGAAGTGTGTAAAAGATACCAACAAACTATTCCAGTAATTACTTCTAGAGAGATGGCTAGGATCAGAGTAAACAGTTTTAGGCACATTTATCTTTATCTGTCTTGTTTGAATTTTTACATCATTAAAGAGCTATCAGTTTGCTTGTACAACTAAAAAGGACTTTATTAAAAACAGAATCAGTGGGGCTGTTTCTACCAAGTTCCCCAGCTGGAGGGGTCCAAGTAGACCTCGGCAAGCCCTTAATAGAAACACTAGAATTCGACAGGACATTGGATGAGACTGGCTCTAACTTTCTACTCTTGCAAGCCCTCCATTTTGTGCCAGTCCAAAAAATCAAAGGAATATTCCACAGGTGACTGTGCTTTTGGCTGTTATCATTTAAGGGACACTTCTGTGGACCACTCATTTCTTTCCTGACCCTCTAAGACCCTCTAACTTTACACTACTACTCTTGGCTCCAATAACTGACCTGCTCTAGTCACCAGAGCATTTTCATTTCTACAAAACTAGAAACTGTAAAGGGCCAAAAGTCAAAGCCTTCACAGGACATCCTGAGAACCCATTCTAGAACACTCTTCGTTTTAATTACAACAAAGGTCAAAGGTAGCTTCACTTAAGAAAAGCTGAAGGCCAGAGAGGAAGCTGGGAGCAGGCTCTCCGGGAGGTAAGCCTTGTGCCTGCACTTGGCCATCTTTTGGCAGCCTTCCCTGCAAGGCCAGCCCACAGGCAGTTGGGAAACAGTTCTGCTGACTCGGGCCCTTAGAGGTACAGCCCTTGTACAATGTGTGGCCTCAGGGTCTCAGCTGTCCTTTCCCTGGCACACATGCACAGGCAGCAAGTTCATCTCGAGTCCCCGCCTGTTCTCCAGCCACCTCCCTAGGGCATCGGGTGCTCCCCTCTGCTCCAGGGAGGGAACTGACTGGGGTCACTTGTCAGGAGGACTGCTCCGCTTTTCAGAGTGGGAAGCGAAGTATCCAAATGCTGCTGCAGCAGGGCTTGTGGGGATACACTGCGGTCCCCTTTGAATGGGAAGCACTCGACAGAAGTGCAAGAGTCCAATGATTTCATGCTTAGTCATTTGCCTAAGTAAATGGGCTTTGTGACACTAGTCACTAGCCATCTGAGGCCTTAAACTGCAATGAACATAACCTAGAACATCTCTGCTTGCTCTGTGCCAAATGTCACTGTATCAGTGCAAGTAGAAGTGCATGAAAGTGCTCACCCAAATCCTCAATGAGAAAAAGGCTGATGCACCTTCATACCTCTTCCCTAGCCTATGGGATCTATGTGTACCATGTCTAAAGCCTTCACAATACTTTCCAAGGGTGATGTTATGCCTATCACATGAATAAACAATAGAAGTCTGGTTTCTTCAGTCTGGGAAGATATCACATGTATTGCCTGCCTATCATTACTTTCATTGAAACAGGAAATTTTGGAGTACTCTGTAGCCCTTAAAAATAAGACTGTTAGGCCAGGTGCAGTGGCTCATGCCTGTAATCCCAGCACTTTGGGAGGCCGAGGTGGGCGAATCACGAGTTCAGGAGATCGAGACCATCCTAGCTAACACAGTGAAACCCCGTCTCTACTAAAAATACAAAAAATTAGCCAGGCGTGGTGGCAGGCGCCTGTAGTCCCAGCTACTTGGGAGGCTGAGGCAGAAGAATGGTGTGAACCCAGGAGGCGGAGCTTGCAGTGAGAGGAGATCGCGCCACTGCACTCCAGCCTGGGTGACAGAGCGAGACTCTGTCTCAAAAAAATAAATAAATAAATAAGGCTGTTCAGCCAGGTACAGGTACAGTGACTCACACTATAATTCCAGCACTTTGGGAGGCCAAGGTGGGAGGATGGCTTGAGCCCAGGAGTTCAAAAACAGCCTAGGCAACATAGTGAGACCCTGTCTCCAAAAAAAAATAAAAAATTAGCTGGGTGTGGTGGCACACACCTGCAGTTCCAACTACTCAAGAGCTGAAATGGGAGGATTTCTTGAGGTTGGGAGGTCAAGGCTGCAGTGAGCCATGATCACGCCACTTCATTCCAGCCTGGGTGACAGAGTGAGACCCTGTTTCTAAAAAAGAAAAGAAGCTCTTCTACTCCGTACCGAGATTCAGAAAGATCAGCAATAAATATTGTTAGAGATTTTTTTAAAAGTGCAGAATGTATATGTTCCCATTTGTGTCGGTAGGTGGGTGAGGAAAATATATTAACCTGCACAGAGTACCTTTGGAGAGAAACACGAAAAAAACTGGTTAAAAGTGGTTGCCTCCAGGAGAGGAAACTGGGTGCCTGAGAAAGTCAGGAAGGGAGAGAAAGACTCAGGTTTCACATCCCACTCTTTCATATCTTTTGAATTCTAAACTATGTTTATTTTTATTTTAAAAATAAATAAATAAAATTCACCAGGACTTCTAATGTCTCAAAAGAAGACATGATGTTATACAAAGGCTAAAATCTAAAAATGTATACTGTCTCCACATCCCACTCCCTTTCTTTCTCTCCCAGCCCTCTTGAAATGATCCACCTTTCTCAACTTCGTTACATTTGAGCTTTAAGGCCAAAGACACTTCACTCCACAAAAAGGCAGGCCAGGCACAATGACTCACCCCTGTAATCCCAGCACTTTGGGAGGCCAAGGCAGGAGGATTGCGTGAGATCAGGGGTTCAAAACCAGCCTCGGTGACATAGCAAGACTTTATCTCTACAAAAAATGTAAAAATGTGGTGAGTGTGGTGGCGCACGCCTGTAGTCCCAACTACTCAGGAGTACCTGTAGTCCCAGCTACTGAGGAGGCTGAGGAGGAGGACAGCTTGAGCCCAGGAGTTTGAGGTTACAATGAACTATGATTGCATCCCCACCCTCCAACCTGGGCAACAGAGTGAGACCCTGTCTCAAAAAAAAAAAAAAGCAATATACCATTACAAAAAGGGGTTGTGCCTAACATCATACCCGGGTGCCTATGCGGGACAAGGGTCCACAGAATGAACAAATGCTTACCTTTACATCTGTGCCCACGAATAGTGACTTTCAGGAAGTACCCACCTCACTGTACACACTTCAGGGGCTGAGTAGGAAAGGACACCGGGCCCGAATGGAACTACCAGTTAGAGCGAGGTCTAACTATCAGTTTAACAGGGAACATGCTCCACAGATGAGCTGCTCCACCATGACCCATCCATTATTCTCATTCCTCTCCACCCACCAGCTACCAGAACAAATGAAACCTACCAAAATAATACAAATGTGTGAAGACAGGAAAGGCCTAAGGATAGAACGAGTGTGACACATCTCACACTTTTCCCTACTTCAACGAGGATACTTATTTTTCACTAGTTATTTCAATGTACACAGTGTGGGGGTTGTTCATCTCATCATATCTTGCTGAACATCTAAGATTTCCTGTCATAAACAATGCAACTGAATCCCAATTTTTCAAAATAACTGGATTCTCTAAGTTCATGAAAATAAAAAAAATAAAAACTTACCTAGCTCTTCCTCTATATCCAGGCTCTGAGAGCAAAGCAAAAAATTACACTTTGGGGAGCCTACCTAGAATAAACAAATCTAAGATGTACATTACAAAGATGTGATGTCGCATGGTCCTAAAGCCATCCTTTCTAAACTGACCGTATCTCGGAAGGCACGTGAAAGAAAAGCATCTATGCAGAGCAAAATGCATGACGGTGAAATTGAGACAGAGATCCAAGCAGAGAGTTCACACAAGCATCTCCCAAAACCACAGAAATAGGGACATAGTCCCTAAACTCTAGGCACAGCCACTGGGAATGGGAGCACAATTAGCTCCCTAAGACCTTCCCTTCTCAGCCATCTCACATGCAACAGCCCCATCTGATTTTACCCAATGTTGGACGCTCATTTCTGGTACCTGACTGACTTAGTTAAGAACCAAACAACTGTTCACCCACGTCGCCCAGGACTCCGGTCATGCCATACTGATTCTGGGTTCTTTGTGGCCGAGGGTAGCAAGGGAAAAATCAATTCTCAATACTTCCAATTTTGTTTTGTGTTTCTTGAACACCAAATGAGCAAAATTGTGTTTACCAATGAAAATCTGAAGGTCAAGGATTAAGTCCTTTTACTTTACTGGAAATCAGAGCTGCCTGGTCATACCAGGGACACCCTTTTCAATTATCAGAGCTCTGTAAGAAATGCCCCAAATTTACTCATTGATCAAATATGTACAGAGCACCTATGTGTACCAAGCCCTATAGACCCAGATGCAAACAAAATAGACAAACATCTCTTGCATAGTAACTACTTGCTTGTTACTATTAATAGTAATGCAAATGCAAAGGCAGCTGCAGCTCTTAGTTCAATAAAAAAAGATATTTAAAAAACAGAGAATGAGCCGGGCGCGGTGGCTCAAGCCTGTAATCCCAGCACTTTGGGAGGCCGAGGCGGGCGGATCACAAGGTCAGGAGATCGAGACCACAGTGAAACCCCGTCTCTACTAAAAATACAAAAAATTAGCCGGGCGCGGTGGCGGGCGCCTGTAGTCCCAGCTACTCAGGAGGCTGAGGCAGGAGAATGGCGTGAACCCAGGAGGCGGAGCTTGGAGTGAGCCGAGATCGCGCCACTGCACTCCAGCCTGGGCAACAGCGTGAGACTCCGTCTCAAAAAAAAAAAAAAAAAAAAAAAACAGAGAATGAGGGAAAAGTCACATTTAGGCAAATATTAACAACTGGTTGTTCAAGGTAAAAATGTGCATGGGTGTTTGCTGTACTACTACTGCAACTTTTCTATAGGTTTGAAATTTTTTAAAATAAAAATACTAAGACAAAAAGGTAGGGTTATAAGTATAAAATGTATTTCAAGCAGCCAAGTAGCTGGTGAGACTTCATCACAGAAGAATTTCTGTTAATAAATGGAAATTAGACAGTCATCACTTGACAACTTTTAATGAAATCATGGCTCTAGCAACTATCATCAATGGATGCTACAATCTTGAGAGGGGAGTCTGATGAGGGGTCTAAAATGGAGACTCACACAGCCCTTCCCCCACTGGTCAATCACAGGCTGAAAGTGGAATGACCAGACACCTATGCCTTCTCATACCTGTGCCTTCAAGGCAATACAGTGGGATGTACACGGCATCACCTACAAAGTATTCCTGCCAAAACTGGGCCTAAATGGAACTCCCAGTTAGAGCTACACCTAAATATCAGTTTAACAGGGAACATGAGAGACAAAGAGACAAGTTAAACACCCTGACTAGGAAGCAACAGACCAAATCCAGAATGTGGGAAATTCTACAGGTCAAGCTTCTTTAAAACAGGAAATCATCATGGCCACCTGGGCAACAGAGCAAGACCTTCTCTCTACAAAAAATTTTTAAAAATTTAGCCCGGCATGGTGGCATGCACCTGTCCTAGCTAATTGGGAAGCTGAGGCAGGAGGATCACTCAAGCCTAGGAGTTCAAGGTTGCAGTGAGCTATGATCATGCCACTGCACTCTCTAGCCTGAGTAACAGAGCAAGACCCTGTTTCTAAAAAAGAAGGAGGGAGGGAGGGAAGGAGGGAAGGAAGGAAGGAAGGAAGGAAGGAAGGAAGGAAGGAAGGAAGGAAGGAAGGGAGGGAGGGAGGGAGGGAGGGAGGGAGGGAGGGAGGGAGGGAGGAAGAGAGGATCAATGGCATTGGGAAAAAAAATGGGGGGGTGGTGATTGTTGCAGAATAAAAGAGAGACTATAGCAATATAACAACTAGGCCAGGCACGGTGGCTCACGCCTGTAATCCCAACACTTTGGGAGGCCGAGATGGGAGGACCACCTGAGGTCAGGAGTTCAAGATCAGCTTGGCCAACATGGCAAAACCCTGCCTCTACTAAAAATACAAAAATTAGCCAGGTGTGGTGGCACGCACCTGTAGTCTCAGCTACTTGGGAGGCTGAGGTGGGAGAACTGCTTGAACCTGGGAGGCGGAGACTGCAGTGAGCCGAGATTGCACCACTGCATTCCAGGCTGGGCAACAGAGTGAGACTCCATCAAAAAAAAAGAAAGAAAGAAAGAAAGAAAGAATGAAAGAATAGAAGAACCAAGGAATGAACAAATGAAAAAAAAGGAAGGAAGGAAAGAAGGAAGACTAAATACAATATATGGACCTTGATTTGTCCTTTTTACAATCCACCCATAAAACACATTTTTGAGACAATGGAAGTAACTCAACATGATGTGGATATCAGATGACATTAAGGAATTATTAATTTTGATATGTATGCTAATGTCATGATGGTTAATAAACCAAAACAGTCCTTTAATAAAAATGATCTCCAGCAGCAGCAGGAAAGGTATGAGGGAGGGAATCAATTGCATTATTTACATATTGTTAAGCTCTACTCATCCTTGGCCTCGTACAGGATAAAGTATGTTCACATCCATAGGTATATCTTCTTGAGACTAAATAACTGTGTGCCCTTATATATGTCTGACATAGTACTTCCCTGGCTTTTTCAAGACATGAAACAGTTAAAAATAACACGTAAATGGCTAACTGGGGTGGACGGATGGAGACTTCTCGTGGCCACAGGTGACCAGCCTAAGGGCCTTGGCTAGGTCTACACCACAGGCAGGGAGTGCCCACATCACGGCACACCAGCACCCACAGTGCAGCATATGGCACACCAGCTGGGCAGCTCCAGCTAACCTTCTCTCTGTGACACCTTTCTAGGAAATTGACTTCTATGGGGATGGACAGCCTATAACAGAGCTGGTTGAAGAGGACAGAACATATGTTTGTAACTGTGCTTACAGATCTAGGAGCCCTCTGGCTCCATGAGTTTTTGCTTTTCACACTTTTTAGCCTAATAGGAGTTAACTATTTGCTGCTAAAGGGAAGCAAAAAGATTCTGGTATGGCAATGACATAGAGGGAGAGGACAGAAGCCCTTTAGTATTCTTGGAACATCTATGCTATTAAAAAAAGAGAGAGAGAGAGAAAGAGAGAAGGAGGAGGGAAGGGGGATAACCTCGGGACCAGCACACAGCAGTTCTACCGCCATCTTGATGTCCTTGATGCGTGCAGATGGTGTGGAAGTGGCTGGCACCAGAACAGCCCATGAGAAGGAATGAGCAGCCAATGGAGATTTATGTGAGGAGAGTGAGATGGACAAGGTAAAATTGTCAGGAGGAGTTGTTAGAAAGTAAAATATATTGTGACAATTCCACTCCTGCCGTTCATCAATAAACTGACAGATCATTTAGTGTCAATTAGGAGTGATAGATGGACAAGTCCCCATGATCCTGGGCCAAAATTAATGGCTGGGAGGGAGAGGGTGATTGAAAATGACGGCTGACATTGAGAGCAAAGTCCTGAAAGTCCCTGAGGGGCCATTACTTGCCTCATTCCCTTGCAGATCAATGCAGGGACAAACCCAAAAACAGACACTTTGAGACAAAACTTAATCAAACTACCTTTCCTTCTCTTTACCAAGCTGGCTTTCTCTCTTCAGCTCTATTCCCCATGGCCAAGTCAGTGACCCATCGTAAGTGTCCCACCTCGGGCAACTTCAGAGCCAAGGACAGCTCCAAGACGGAGTCTCTGGCATAGCTATGACTCTGCGCCAAGGGGAAGGGACTGGTAGTGGTCCCAGGCCCCACGCCATTCCTGAGCTTAGCCCTCTCTGTGGCTCAGGGACGAGCAATTGAGCCCTGGCACCCAACATCTCTAACCAGTGAGGTGGCTGACACATGTTCTGCTCTCTAGCCTGGGCAGTGTTATGCCAATAAAGCCAAGGTATCCCAGAAACTTGTATTCCTTAGCTCTGAGCTCCTCAATCAGATTCATAAACAGCCCTTCTACTTCTCACTGGTGACACTTTCCTCCTACCTTCTTTGCGCAGGGATACCTACCTTATTGAACAGATCTACCCAACAGAGTTGGTGTAATGCACATAGAAGGTGCTGCCATGGACTGAATATTTGTGTCTCTCCAAAATTCTTATGTTGAAATCCTAATCCCCAATGTGATGGTGTTTGGAGGTGGGACTTTCAGAGCTGATTAGGTTTAGATGAGATTATGAGATTGGAGCCCTCATGATGGGGACGAGAAAGAAACATAAAATCTCACTCCTTATGTGCACATACCAAGGAAAGACAATTAAGGACATAACTAGGAAAACGGCTCTCACAAGAACCCAACCATGATGGTACCCTGATCTCAGATTTCCAGCCTCCAGAATCATGAGAAATAAATGTTTGTTGTTTAAACCTCCCCATATATGGTAACTTGTTATAGCAGCCAAATTAAGACAAGTAACTAGCACAGTGCCATTGTTATTATCATCCAAAAAGAATTTCAGGTGAATATGCTATTTTCCGGGGTCAATCCTCTGCTGTAACTAGACTGACAATAAAGTTACTATCACTCCCACAACACCAAATCTTAAACCAAAATGCCTTCTTCATGATCCTGTTCTGACCATCAAAATTCATCCAGCTTGACTCCTATCTCCTCTGTAAGACACTCCCTGACCATAATGATTACTCTCTCTTCTGATGTCACATCACCAGTGTTACTCATTCATTTGTGCCTCACTTACAATGTGCACCTTCTGCCAATATGCTCCTTTTGCTATTCCTGATTTTTGTGGGTGAAAATGTCTCCTAAATTAGAATTCGAGCTCTTGCAGGACAGGAAGTATATCTTCCACTCTGGTACTCACTAAAGTATCCAGCAAATAGTAGGAGCTCATGTTTCCAACCTTAATGAGGTAGGTCCTCAAAGCAGCTCAAAAGTTGCCTCTCTTACCCCTCATCAGCCTCTTTTTCTGTTTTAAATCTGTTCTACTTCAAGATGCCACTCTACTTTGCCTCAACAAGCTCAACAGTCTGTCTTCCCACTTTGAAAAACGGAAAAAAAAAAAAGAGAAGCCAAACCAAAAGGAAATTCTCTAAATTCCCCATTCCCCTCAACCATCCTGAATAACTTACCCATCCTTTCCAAGCTCCGTCTGTTTTGGAGGAAAACTATCCACCTTCCCTCCTCCTGTCCAAGGTCAATCAATCTCTTCTAGAAGGTCTTATCCTATCCTTCCAGGATCCTGCCACATCAATTAACCCCCTACTTAATTTCTAATTACTCTTTCCTCAAATATTACAGACATGATTCTTAATCTAGACTCTTCTTCCAAATACTGTTCCATCCCTTTCCTTTTTTCATAGTATCCTATGTTACTGGCCAGTTCCTCATGTCCCACTTCCCCTTCAATCTACTGCAATCTGGCTTGGGCTCCAAAGCAAATCACTACAACCACTTTCTCGAAGGCCCCTTGTAACCTCCAAACAGCCAAATCCAAGGATCTGTCCTTGTCTTCTCCTGTTTTTGTAGATGACTCAAAGTGCATCTGTTTTTTGACCTCCCTTCTGGACGCTTGAGTTGTGGAAATTACCCACATGTCCCACCATCAGCCCCTAAATCTGGTCTCTCCTGCCTTCCCTCGCTTATAGCACCATTACCCAACCAGACACCTAAGTGGCGCTCCTTGCAGTGACCTTCAACTCCCCGCTCTGCCCCACATCCAACCACTGGCATTTCTATTAACTCTACCTCCAAAATGTCTCCACATCATCTTTCCTTTCCATCCTCACACCACAGCCCTGGTTTAGGCTCTTATCTTTCATGCAGATTATTACTTCCCAACAGGTCTTCCAGCCTTTCAGCTCTCCACCTTCCACACTGAAAGCAAAGTGACCATTTAAAAATACTGATCTGCTAATGCTATCCCTCCCCTCCTCCCCCTACCCCACAACAGGCCCCAGTGTGTGATGTTCCCCTTCCTGTGTCCAGGTGTTCTCACTGTTCAATTCCCGCCTATGAGTGAGAATATGCAGTGTTTGGATTTCTGTTCTTGCGATAGTTTGCTGAGAATGATGGTCTCCAGCTGCATCCATGTACCTACAAAGGACATGAACTCATCCCTTTTTATGACTGCATAGTATTCCATGGTATATACATGTACCCTAGAACTTAAAGTATAATAAAAAATAATTAATTTAAAAAATACTGATCTGATCATTCGTATGTTGAATAGTCACCAAGTGCTTATTATGGACTAGGCACTGTTAAAGAGACTGGGGGTATGTAAATAAGAGAGTGTGTCTCCTCTCGTGGAGCTTACATTGTAGCAGATAGAAAAAGAGATTATGTATGCATGCATGCGGATATGTCAGGTGGCAGTAAATAAAGCAGGCAATGGGGACCACAGAGCGATGAGGGGTGCTACTTTATGTAAAGTGAGGTCAGGTAGGACCTTGTAAGCCATGGTAAGGACTTTGGGTTTTACTTTGACTGGGTGGCATGCTACGGCAGGGTTCTGAGTATACAAGTAAAAGGTTTGCACCTATGTTTTGAAAGAGTCACACTGGTTATGCAGAGATAACACAGAAGGAGCCTCGTCAGGAAGTTCTTACTTGAGCCAGTGCAAGAAATGATGGCTGCGGTCAGGGGCTGGCAGTTCAGACAACAGATGTATTTCAACAGTAGACTTAACAGGGTTTGCTGGCAGACTGAATAGGGTGATATAAAGAGAGAAGGCCAGGATAATTCCAAAGTTTACAATCTGAGCAATTAGGAAGATAGAGTCACCACTTACCGAGATCTAGGGAAGACTTTGGAGACACAATTAGGGGAGGGGGTAGAAGGGGTTGAAATTAAGAAGACTAATTTGGATGTGTCAGGTTTGTGTTGCATATTCCCGTTGAAAACATCAAGCAGGCAAATGGCTGTCCAGAAGGAGAACTGGGCTGGAAATATAAACATAAATTCTGGAGTCATCACTGCGTAGACGACAGTCAAACCTGAGACCAGGTTGAGATCATGCAGAAAGTGAGTGTTGACAGAGAAGAGAGGAGGTTAGAGAAGAGCCCGGGGCACTCCAACATTTCGAGGGGTCAGAACCAGGCCACAGACTGAAAAGTCAAGCAAGTGAATACCTCGGAAAGTAATACGTGACAAGGAAAAGCTTCTCTCTCCAAGAGGAAATGGATTTGATCTGGAAAAATCTTTAATATTTTCACTGAGGAATGAATACTTGTGATAATCTTTTGTTCTCTAAGAAGCAGACAGGATTTGTCTTATTTTCTTATTTCAAAATAAATTCCAGATATGACAAGTACTAAAATCCCCTAATAATTTAGGAAAACAAAGCTCCTCCATAAGATTCACATTAATAGATGAGACCATCATTTCTGCATCACCTTCTTGTTTTCCTTAACACTAAAAATGACTGTTATGGTCTATAAGGAAAACAGCATGGTACATAATAGCATAAGAATAGAGAGACCACTAGCACAGAATAACGCATCCAAAAACAGACTCGGATACATACAAAGATTTAGAATACAATAAAGGTGGCTTCTCAAATCACTAGAGAAAGATGGATTTTTAAATAAACGGTGCTGGGACAATAGCCATTTAGAAAAAAGTAAACCCATACACCAAAATAAATTCCACATGGATCAGCAATCTCAATTTTTAAAATGAAAGAGCATGGCTATATTCCAATAAAACTTTATAAAAATAGGCAGCTGGCCTGTGGGCCATAGTTCACCAATACCTAGGATATAGAAACAAAGGAGGAGAAATATAAAAACATATATACATATATAATTTATATATGTATATTATTAAATTATATAATGTTTATATATGTATATATAATTATATATATATGTATGTTTACTTTTCCAAAAAGAAGTATAGGAAAGATAAACCAGAAACTAATAAAGCAACTACCTATAAGGGATGGATGGGAATGAGGTGGAGGGATGATAAGGATGGGAGTGAGACATCACTGAGTATATCTTTCTGTACAATTTTAACTCTTCATTGGTGTAAATGTTCTACACATTCAAGAGTAAATTAAATAAAAAGGATTTTCAACAACCTTAAAGTTGAACACAGAAACAAGTGAATGTAATTGTGTATTAAATTGATATCTTAACCTATATGAGAAATAATTCAAATAACTTCTGAAAACAGTATCCTGAACCTTAGTGTGATATATTCTTTTATTTTTTTTTCTTTTTTTTGAGATGGAGTCTCGCTCTGTTGCCCAGGCTGGAGTGCAGTGGCGCAATCTCGGCTCACTGCAAGCTCCGCCTCCCGAGTTCATGCCGTTCTCTTGCCTCAGCCTCCTGAGTAGCTGGGACTACAGGCGCCCGCCACTGGGCTAATTTTTGTATTTTTAGTAAAGACGGGGTTTCACCTTATTAGCCATGATGGTCTCGATCTCCTGACCTCGTGATCTTCCTGCCTCGGCCTCCCAAAGTGCTGGGATTACAGGCGTGAGCCACCGCACCCGGCCTAGTGTGATATAGTCTAAGGACAAAAAGAACCACAAGAAATCTTGAGCTTTACCTAGGAGTTTGTTTTTGATAATGACATTAGTATAGTAACTGTAAAACTATTTTATGTGTGTTACAGGATAGAGCGTATTTTTTTTAATGTGTTTACTAGTTCTACCTACTAAAAGAGCCTAGAAGCAAAGATATCCAATAGCAATGCAGTGTGCCCATAGATCTTGAATTCTATAACTATTCTCCACCAAAAGGACCCAGGCCTCTTTGGAGAAGCAGCTGACTCCTGGACTGAACAAAATTACTCTGGAATATCTTGCTGCACTGAAAAGCAAGTACTCAAATACTAATACAGCACAAAGGCATAAGAGCCATCCCGAAGTTCTCCCTGGCCAAAAATGGGACAATCTGAGCACTAATAAACGTAAGTATTATAGAAAAAAAAAAGGGATGATGGAAATGAGTTATAACACAATGAACAATACAAATCCATGAATCCAGTTGGGTGCAGTAGTTCATGGCTATAATCTCAGCACTTTGGGAGGCCGAAGTAGGAAGACTGCCAGGAGTTTGAGACCAGCCTTGGCAACACAGTGAGACCACAGCTCTACAAAAATAAGAATTTAAAAAAATTAGCCAGGCATTGTGGTACATGCCTGCACTCCTAGCTACTGGGGAGGCTGAAGCAGGAGGATCACTTGAGCCCAGGAGTCTGAGGTTACAGTGAACTATGATTGCACCATTGCACTCCAGCCTGGGCAACAGAGAAAGAGAAAGATCCTGTCTCAAAAATAAATAAATAAATAATCTAAAACAGAGTAGAAAACCTAGAACTAGAACAGCATACCTTCAACCAACCAATCTGTGGCTAAGTTGACAAAAATAAGCAACAGGGAAAGGACATCCTATTCAATAAATGGCGCTGGGAAAACTAGCTAACCATATGTAAAGGAATGAAACTGGACCCTTTCTTATCACTATATAAGAAAAATTAGCTAAAGATGGATCCAAGACTTAAGTGTAAGACTTCAAAACTATAAAAATCCTAGAAGAAAGCTTAGGAAATACCCTTCTGGATGTCAGCTTTGGCAAAGAATTTATGACGAAGTCCTCAAAAACAACTGTGACAAAAGGAAAAATGGACAAGTGGGATCTAATTAAATTAACGAGCTTCTGCACAGCAAGAGAAACTATCAACAGGGTAAACAAACAACCTACAGAATGGGAGAACATTTTTGCAAACTATGCATCTGACAAAGGATTAATATCCAGAATAGGAACTTAAACAAATCAACAAGGAAAAAACAAATAATCCCATTAAAAAGTGGGCAAAGGCTATGAACAGATACTTCTCAGAAGACGACATACAAGCAGCCAACAAACATATGAATAAATGCTTAACATCACTATCAGAGAAATGCAAATTGAAGCCACAATGAGATACCATCTCAAACCTGTCAGAATGGCTATTGTTAAAAAAGTCAAAAAATAACAGATGTTGGTGAGGCTTCTGAGAAAAAGGAATGCTTACACGCTGTTGGTGGGAATGTAAATTAGTTTAGCCACTGTAGAAAGCAGTCTGGAGATTTCTCGAAGAACTAAAAATAGAACTACCATTTGACCCAGCAATCCCATTACTGGGTGGTATATACATACCCAAAGGAAAATAAATCATTCTATCAAAAAGACACATGCAAACATATATTCATCGCAGCACTGTTCACAACAGGAAAGACATGGAATCAACCTAGGTGTCCATCAATGGTGGACTGGATAAAGAAAATGTGAGATATATATATATCACATAGAATACTATGTAACCATTTAAAAGAATGAAATCACATCCTTTGCAGCAATATGGATACAGCTGGAGGCCATTATCCTAAACAAACGAATGCAGAAACAGAAAACCAAATATTGGAGGTTTCACTTATAAGTAGGAGCTAAATCCTGGGCACATATAAACATAGAGCTGGGAACAACAGACACTGGGGACTCCAAAAGGGGCTGCGGGAGAGGACTGAAAAGCTTCCTATTGGGTACTGTATTCACTATCTGAGTGACAGGATCAATAGAGGTTCAAACCTCAGCATCATACAATATACCCTTGTAACAAACCTGCACATGTATCTCCTGAATCTAAAATAAAACAGTTTTTTAAAAAATCCATGAGTCCATGATTTTAAAGAGAGAAAGCAATAGAAAAAGAAAAAAGGAGAAAAGGAAATTCTTCTTCATAAAAAAAACTCCAAGCAATTAATATAGAATGGTAGAATTAGAAAATTAACATTTTGCAATCCCCGATATAATAACTGATTCCGGCAAGGATCATTAATGGATGCTAAAACTGGGTGAAAGGGTGTGGGTGAACAGGATTCAAAGTGGTACCCCAAACAATTACTAATTATTTATAAAGGAAAAAAAGAACCTTTGCAATGGAGAGATCTAGAGATCACCACCTAGACCAAGTGATAAAACTTAGTAACACCAACCAAGGGATCAGCTGATGTCACATGCCTCCTAATTTGATGAGCTAAGAAGGACATGTGATCACCTGTTCTGGTCCACAATCTTTAACTTGAATCTTACCATGAAGAATCAATTAGAGAAACCCAGAATGTGAGACATTCAACAACACAACTGGCCTGGGTTCCTCATAAAAGTCAATGTCTTGGTGGGGAATGGGGAAGGGTGAGGACTAGTTTAGATAAAGAGACTAAAAAGACAACTATGAAATGCAGTATTTGAGCTCTGATTGGATCCTGGAGTTATGAGACATCTGGGGGAACAAAGGGGGGTATTGAAATATAAACTATATATTAAATATTATTAAACCACTATGAAATGTCTTAGATATGAGTGATACTGTGAAACTGTAGAGAATGTCATTAATCTTGAGAGATGCATGCTAAAGTATTTAGGGGTGAAATGTCATGACATCTACAACTTATTTTCAGGTTCAGGAAAAAGAGTGTACTGGGGGATGTTGGGGAATGGGGAGGGAGAAAAAAGTGGAAGGAGAGGGTGGCAAAAAACGGAAGTAAATATTTTCAATAGTGATTTTTTTTTAATTTAACTTTTAAGTTCAGGGGTACATGTGCAGGTTTGTTATATAGGTAAACTTGTGTCACAGGGGTTTGTTGTACAAATTATTTCATCACCCTGGCATTAAGCGTGGTACCCAGTAGTTATTTTTCCTGATCCTTTCCAATTTCCCACCCTCCACCTTTCAATAGGCCCCAGTGTGTGTTGTTCTCCTCTCTGTGTCCATGTGTTCTCATCATTTAGTTTCCACTTACAAGTGAGAACATACAGTGTCTGGTTTTCTGTTCCTACACTAGTTTGCTAAGGATAGTGGCCTGCAGCTCTATCCATGTTCCTGCAAAGGACATGATCTTGTTCTTTTTTATGGCTACATACTATTCCATGATGTATATGTACAACATTTTCTTTATCCAGTCTACCATTGATGGGCATTAAGGTTGATTCCATGTCTTTGCTATTGCAAACAATGCTGCAATGAACATACACATGCATGTGTCTTTATAACAAAATGATATATTATTTTGGGTATATACCCAGTAATGGGATTGCTGGTCAAATGGTATTTCTGTCTCTAGGTCTTTGAAGAATCACCACACTGTCTTCCACAATGACTGAACTAATTTACACTCATGCCAACACTGTACAATCGTTCCTTTTTCTCTGCAACCTCACCAGCATCTGTTGTTGTTGTTGTTGTTGTTATTATTATTATTATTATTATTATTATTAGAGTTTCACTCTTGTTGCCCAGGCTGGAGTGCAATGGCACAATCTGGGCTCACTGCAACCTCTGCCTCCCAGGTTCAAGCAATTCTTTTGCCTCAGCCTCCTGAGTAGCTGGGATTACAGGCATGAGTCACCACGCCCAGCTAATTTTGTATTTTTAGTAGAGATGGGGGATTCTCCCTGTTGGTCAGGCTGGTCTCAAACTCCCGACCTCAGGTGATTTGCCCACCTTGGCCTCCCAAAGTGCTGGGATTACAGGCGTGAGCCACCGTGCCTGGCCATATTTTTTTGACTTTTTAATAACTGCCATTCTGACTGGTGTAAGATGGTATCTCATTGTGGTTTTGATTTGCATTTCTCTAATGATCAGTGATTTTGAGCTTGCTGGCTGCATGTATGTCTTTCTTTTAGAAAGTGTTTATTCATCCTTTAATGGGGTTGGTTTTTTTCTTGTAAATTTAAGTTCCTTATAGATGCTAGATACTACACTTTTGTCAGATGCATAGTTTGCAAAAGTTTCTCCCATTCTCTAGGTTGTCTGCTCACTCTGTTGACAGTTTCCTTTGCTGTGCAGAAGTGCTTTACTTTAATCAGATGCCATTTGTCAATTTTTGATTTTGTTGTGATTGCTTTTGGTGTCTTCATCATGAAATCTTTGCCCGATCCTATGTCCGGAATGGTATTGCCTAGGTTGTCTTCCAGAGTTTTTGTATTTTTGGGTTTTACATTTAGTCTTTTATGCATATTGAGTTAATTTTTGTACATGGTGTAAAGAAAGGGTCCAGTTTCAATCTTCTGCATATGACTAGCCAGTTATCTCAACACCATTTATTGAATAAGGAATCCTTCCCCCATTGCTTTTTTTGTCAGGTTTGTTGAAGATAGTTGCAGGTATGCGGTCTTATTTCTGAGTTCTCTATTCTGTTCTATTGGTCTATGTGTCTCTTTTTGTACAGTACCATGCTGTTTTGGTTACTGTAGCCCTGTGGTATAGTTTGAAGTTGTGTAGTGTGATGCCTCCAGGTGTTTTTGCTTTTGTTTGCTTAGGATTGCCTTGGCTATTTGGGCCCTTTTCTGTTCCATATAAATTTTAAAATAGTTTTTTCTAGAAAAGTTCTGTGAAGAATGTCAATGGTAGTTTAATAGAAATAGCATTGAATCTATAAATTGCTTTTGCCAGTATGGTTATTTTAACAATATTGAGTCTTCCTGTCCATAAGCATGGACTGTTTCTCCATTTGTTTGCATCATCTCTGACTTCTTTGAACAGTGGTTTGTAGTTCTCATAGAGCTCTTTCAAGGTAGTGCCATTTTGAAGGCAACAACTGCTCAAGTAAATTCTAAACTAGAATAATGACTATTCTTTGAGAAACTATTCCCGTGTATATCTTAAGTAGTTAAATTCGATAACTGGCCATCCCACTGGTATATATATATTTTTATCTTTCATCTAAGACTTAGTGCAAGAGATTAAGTAATGAAATGATTTGTAATCCAGTCTTTAGAACTGGACTCTGAACTGAACTAAAAGACATTAAGCACTTGCTCCTTCTGACTTACAGGCATCTATGACTCCACTTACTTCGTCCATAAAATGCGACCAAAGGTAAAGGCTAGCAAAATGTCTTGGTCTTACTATCATATTCTCTGTCAGGCTGGCCTAGATTAACTATATGTAAGCAATGAATCAAACTTCAAGAATCACAAAGACTAACTGTAATCAAAGCCTGTTTAAAGCATCTGGAAGGTGCTGACAGCTACAGAGACTAACAAATGTGGCTGAAGGTGACAGCCAGCACCATCCTACTATAGATGCCATTTACAGAGCACATGTTACCTAACACTTTTATGTTTTAGAACCATAAAACGTAGAGAGACCTGCCTTATTACTTTACTCCTTATGCACTGTTGTTATTCATAACTTAATTGCAGCAACAAGCTAGGTACTAGCTTTATGCTGAGTACTCTTCCTGTGTGTTCAAGACTCAGAACAATTCTTGGCAATAGGTGTTATTATTGCTGCTTTACAGGGTTAAGTAACTTCTCCAAGTTTACACAGCCAGTTAAATGCTGAAACCTGAATTCAAACCCTGGTATGTCTGAATCAGATACCCATGGTTTTAACCTGACTGTGATGTTGCTTCCTACGAGTAAAACAAGAGATGACATAATTACCACACCTTAGCATGAAAATTCTGCCAGTTTGAGCATGGAAGAAATGCAAGAGAGTATGTGGTAGGAAGAAGTTTGAGGAATACTTTCTCCTTATTTGAAACAAGGTAATTCTGAAACCATCCCTGAGATGTGGATGCTCATCCTGGATGGATGAAGATCTTGCAGAGATTTCTACTCTAGGTCATGTGCATTCCCAGATGCTGGCAGAAATCCAAGGGGATCTCATTCATTGATTATGTCTAATTCAAACTTGTCCAACCTGCCTTATTTTGTTGTTGTTCTGCTTTGTTTATTTTAGGCTTTTAGCAGCCTGAATCCATGGTTTTAGTTTCTGTCTCTAGTGGTAAGTGGAAAAGAGGAATGAAGAAGGGGTTTTACTGTCCCAACCAGAAACAGAAACTAAGAATCTGTGACTGTATTCTCTCTCTTGAACACCCCTGGCTAATTCTTACCAACATAAGGTTTAGAAAATACTTCTGATACTACAGCTTTGGAAAGCTGACATTCCTATGCTTAAGGCTTTAATGTAGTTCACAATTAAAGAAGATTCCTGATATTCAAAATAACGATTGCTTTTCTTGATCTGCAATTACTTCTCCCAAACAGACCCTTCATATGAAGCATTTATGGCACCATAAAGATCCCAAAGCTCCTGCAACTCATAAACATCACCACCTGCCAGAATGCCTGTGAGAAGAATATGGTCGAAGCCTATCTATGAGGACAGAATGGGGATAAGAGTCATCATCATCATCATAATAGCCAACATCTACAAGTGCTTCCTAAATGCTTCTCTCTCTTCTAAATATTTTACACATATGAATTCATTTAATCCTCACAATGATCCTTTCAAGTAAGAACTATTTTTAACCCCATTGTAGAGATGCAGAAATGGAGACCAGAGATGTTAAATTACTGGCTTGGGGTCTCTTAGATAATAAATGAGATAGTTAGGATTCAAAGCTAGGCAGCTGGCTCCAGTACCTGTGGCTCTCACCACACTCTGCCACCTCTCAATATGGAACCACAGGGATCAGCTTCTGGTCTAAGCTGTGGAAAGGCTGGGAGGGCTAAACACAACAGCAACATTCCTGTTACATATGTAATTTCCTTTAGTCTTTGAATCGCCCTGTAGGGAACATCAGTGTGTCCATCCAGGGGCTCAGCCATGGTAAACATCTTGCTCAACATCATCCAGCTCAGAGAGAATGGCATCTGCATCTACAGTCCCACACTGTGAGCCCTATGCAGTTTATAAAGTGCTGCCACATGCACTGTGACATCAGGTTTCCCAGCCTTTCCAGGAGCTCTGGAGAGGCTGATGAGATAATGTTAGTTATGGTTATGGAATCAATATTCATGCCAGCTTACAGTAAACACAAGATATCAACTAGGCAGGGTGATGGGACATCTGTATTGTTTCCCTTTATGAATGATGACTGATAGATGTCAGGGGAGGACATACTGCAGAGTTCATCAGCAGTTACAACAGGCAATTCCATTATGTTTAGAAAATTAAGAACACAGAATGTTACAACACGAATAAACTTTGAAAACATTATGACAAGTGAGAGAAGCCAGCCATAAAGGACCACATAATATAGATTCTACTTACAAGAAATGTCCAGAATATGCAAATCAGAGAGAGAGAAAGTTGACTGGTAACCACCTAGATCTAGGGAGGTTGGGGGGACATGGGAAGTGCTGCTAATAGATACAGGGTTTCTTTTGGTGGGGAGGTGATAAAAATGTTGTAAAATTGATTGTGGCAATGGTTGCACAACTCTGTGAATATATTAAGAACGATTAAATTGTACATTTTAAGTGGGTGAATTGTATGGTATGTAAATTTTTTCTCAATAAAGCTATTGTAAAAAATAAAACAACACAGGAGCAAAGTCCCCCCAGCCGTGTCCACCCCCACCCCCACTCTTATGAGCTGCTAGTACTCACTTCGAAACCTTCACGGAATCACCTGCCCAGCCTCCCTCTCGGCAGCGAGGTAATTTAGGAGAGGAAGTCTACAAGGAAAGAGAAGTCAAAAAACACATTCACTCAACATTTGCATTTATTTTATTTTATTTTTTATTTTCTATTTTTTGAGATGAAATCTCGCTCTGTCACCCAGGCTGCAGTGCAGTGGCGTGACCTCAGCTCACTGGAACTTCCGCCTCCTGGGTTGAAGCAACTCTCCTGTCTCAGCCTCCTGAGTAGCTGGGATTACAAGCACGCACCACCACACAGAGCTAATTTTTGTATTTTTAGTAGACACAGGGTTTCACCATGTTGGCCAGGCTGGTCTCAAACTCCTGACCTCAAGTGATCCAACCGCCTGGGCCTCCCAAAGTGCTGGGATTACAGGCGTGACCCACTGTGCCCGACCAACATTTGTGTTTAAGCACCACAATGGCTGGGGGTAAGCTCACCTACACCAACCAATATTCGGCCTACCTTCTGAATAAAAATACAGTGATCTTTCTAACTTACTATGAAAATCTGGGTTCCTTCCTACCCTCCTGGTGAGTTATAAATTGGTACCATGTTTCTGGAGGGCTATCTGGTGATGTTTATTAAAAGCCTTAAAAATGCTCATACTTTTTTTTTTTTATCATGGAAATATTTATTTATTTATTTATTTTATTATACTTTAAGTTCTATACTTTATTATACTTTAAGTGTCCAAGTGTTCTCATTGTTCAATTCCCACCTATGAGTGAGAACATGCAGTATTTGGTTTTCTGTTCTTGCGATAGTTTGCTGAGAATGGTGGTTTCCAGCTGCATCCATGTCCCCACAAAGGACACGAACTCATCCTTTTTTATGGTTGCATATTGTTTCATGGTGTATATGTGCCACATTTTCTTAATCCAGTCTGTCACTGATGGAAAAATGCTCACACTTTTTAACCTAGCAATTCTAATCCCAGAAATTGATCCCAAGGAAAAAATCAGAGAGGAATATAATGTTATTTTTGAGTAGTGAATAGCTAGAAACAACCAAAATTGCTAGCAATAAGGAATTAAGTAAATGGTAAAATACACATGAAAATACTATGCAAGTAACAAAAAGTCATGTTATTAAAAAAAAACCCAATGATATAAGAAAGTTCGATACATTTTAATTTTCAAAAACATGTTACCAAACAGTAAGTATATGCTTTTGATGCATTTTTTAAAATGATTATCAACATATACTATCTAGTGTTAATGAGTTATATGTACATGACTGACAGGGGACTCCATTATAGGCAATTTTAATTTTCCTTTTTTCTTCTGCTTTTATAAACCAAAAAGTAATAAAATAAAGATGTAAGAGTGAGACTTGCTTAGAAGACATAAACTAAATTGGTGGGTGGATTAAAAATCTACTCAAGAGGCCGACCCCAACCCCTGCCACTGCTGCCAGTGACCGAGTACAGTGTCTAAGAGACTTGGGGATTGACTTGCCCCCACCAACAACTAGCACCTATGTATGCCATCTAGGGGCCTGAGGATAGGCTGACCCCACTCACTGCCACCACTGCCAGCACACACACGACCCAGGGGCCTAGGATGGATCCAGCCTGCCCATCACCACTGGTGCACATTTTCTGGGGTCCAAAGGACTGTTCTGCCCTATCTGCCACCCACGCATGGTCTGGGGGCCTGGGAATAGGCCTACCCTGCCTGCCACCAGTGTCCATATATGTCTCCCAAAAGCCTGATGACCAGTCTACCCAGCTTGCAGACACCACCCACCCATATGCACTACCTGGGGACCTGGGGACTGGCTCACCTGGCCCATCACTGCCACCCCTGGCACCTGAGCAAGGCACTGGAGGCCTAAGGACTGACCTGCCCAGATCCACCATCACCAGAGCCCATGCACACCACCTGGGGGCCCCAGGGACTAGCATACTTGGCTTTCCACCCCCACCACCAGTGCCTAAGTACAAGCCCACTTGGTATCCCCATTTGCAGCAAAGCCTTGTCACAGCCTCTAATAACAGCTATAGCGTAAGCCACTAAAGAACCCATTGATACCCACTGATGCTGATTACAGCTGAAGATATATAAAAACTACATGACCGCACCCACCCAGAATCAAAGCCAAAGCACCCCACCTAACCAACACTATAGATACATCTATAGGAAAACGTCTTTTCCTATGGAAGTCAATCCATAAGACTGGAAGATGCAACTATTACACCAGATACACAGATATCAATGTAAGAACACAAGAAACATGAAAAAGTAAGGAAACATGACACCTTTAAAGGAACACAATAATTCTCCAGTAACAGATTCCAATGAAAAGAAAATACATGAAATGGATGAAAAAGAATTCAAAACAATGATATTAAAGAAACTCAGTGAGATATGAGAGAACACAGATAAAAGAGTACAAAGAAGGCCAGTTGCGGTGGCTCACGCCTATAATCTCAGCATTTTGGGAGGCCGAAACAGGTGGATCACAAGGTCAGGAGATTGAGACCACCCGGGCCAACATGGTGAAACCCTGTCTCTACTAAAAATACAGAAATTAGCTGGGTGTGGTGGCACATGTCTGTAATCCTAGCTACTCGGGAGGCTGAGGCAGGAGAATCGCTTGAACCAGGAAGTCGGAGGTTGCAGTGAGCTGAGATCACACCACTGCACTCCAGCCTGGCAACAGGGCGAGACTCCATCTCAAAAAAAAAAAAAAAGGTACAAAGAAATCAGAAAAATGATTCATGATCTGAATGGGAAAGTCAATAAAGAGATAGCCATCATAAAAAAGAACCAAACAGAAATCCTGGAACTGAAGTCAATGAAAGCAAGAAAAAATACAATCAAGAGCTTCAACAATAAACTAGACCAGGCAAGAGAAAAAGAATTTCAGAACTTGAGGACAGGTCTTATGAAATAACTCAGTTAGACAAAAAAGAAAAAAGAATAAAGAAAGCCTACTTGACATATGCAATACCATAAAGAAAACAAGTATTAAAATTTTTGAAGTCTCAGGAGAAGAGATGGGCAAAGGTATTGAAAATCTATTAATGCAATAATAGCTGAAAACTTCCCAAGTCTTGAAAGGGATATAGATATTCAGATACAGGAAGCTCAAAGGTCTTAAAATAGATTCACCTCAAAAAGATCTTCTCCAAGGCACATTATAATCAAAATGTCAAGTCAAAGACAAAAATAAAATTCAAACAAAGGCAGGAGGAAAGTGTCAAGTTGCACATAAGGGAATTCCCAGCAGAAACCTTATGGGACAGGAGAGATTGTGATGATATATTCAAAGTGCTGAAAAGAAAAAAAATGTCAGCTATGATTACTATGCCCAGCAACACTATTATTCAAAAATGAAGGAGAAATAAAGTCCTTCCCAGATAAGCAAAAACAAGGGAATTAATCACCACTGACTAGTCCTTCAATAAATTATTAAGGGAGTCCTACATATCTAGAAGTGAAAGAATACTATATACCATCATGAAAACACAAGAGAGTATAAAACTCACTAGTAGAACAGATACACAAATGGGAAAGAGAAAGAATTCAAACATTACCACTTCAGAAAACCATCAAACTGCAATGATAAAAATTAAGAAAGGAAGTTAAGGAACAAAGGATATATAAAACAACCAGTAAACAATTAATAAAATGGCAGAAATAAAATGGATTAAACTCCTCACTAAACTGGCTGAATGAATTAAAAAGCATCAATATTTGCTGTTTATAAGAAACGTACTTCACTTATAAAGACACACATAGACTAAAAGTGAAGGGATGGAAAAAAAAATTCCCGCAAATAAAAACCAAAAGCAAGCAGAAGAAGCTACACTTACACGAGTTACATGAGATAACACAGATTTTAAGTCAAAAACTATAAAGAAGGTCATTCTATAATGATAAGGTGATCAATATAACAATTCTAAATATATACGCACCCAACACTAGAGCCTCCAGATAATGAAAAGCAAATATTATTAGATCTAAATAGACTCCAATATAGTAATAGTTGGTGATTTCAACATCTAACTCTCCCAGCACTGGACAGATCATCTAGACAGAAAACCAATAAAGAAAACTGGGAATTTAAACTGCACTTTAAACCAAATGAAATTAATAGACATTTACTAAACATTTCATCCAATAGCCGCAAAACACACATTCTTCTCATCAGCACATGGAACATTCTCCAGGACAGACCATATGTTAGGCCACAAAACAAATGTCAAGAAATTTTTAAAAACCAAAATCATATCAAGTATCTTTCAGATGACAATGGAATAAAACTAGAAATCAATAATAAGAGGAATCATGGAAACTGTACAAATACACAGAAATTAAACATCATGCTCCTGAACAACCATTGGATCAATGAAGAAATTAAGAAGAAAATTTAAAAATTTCTTGAAACAAATGAAAACAGAAACACAACATACCAAAACCTACGGGATACAGCAAAAGCACAGCCAACAGGGAAGTATAGCAATGAAAACCTACATCCAAAAAAAAGGAAAGATTCTGAATGAACAAGCTAACAACACACCTCAGGGAACTAGAAATGCAAGAACCAGTCAAACCCCAAATCACTAGAAGGAAAGAAATAATAAAGATCAGAATAGAACTAAACAAAATAGAGACTTAAAAAAATACAAAGGATCAATGAAACAAAAGATGGCTTTTTGAAAAGATAAACAAAATTAGCAAACTGTGAGCTAGACCAACCAAGAAAGAGAGAAGACCCAAATAAATAAAATCAGAAATGAGAAAAGAGACATTACAACTGATACCACAGAAATACAAAGGATTATAAGAGACTACTATGAACAAGTATATGCTAATAAATTGGAAAACCTACGGGAAATGGATAAATTCCTGGACACGTACAACCTACCAAAATTGAACCAGGAAGAAATAGAAAACCTGAACAGACCACTAACAAGTAATGAGATTGAATCAGTAATAAAAAGCTTCCCAACAAAGAAAAGCCCAAGACTACATAGCTTTACTACTGAATTATACCAAACTTACAAAGAAATAACACCAATTTTTCTCAATCTATTCCCAAAAATTGAATGGGAGGAAATTCTTCCTAACTCTTCTACAAAGCCACTATTACTCTGACACCAAAACCAGATAAGCACACAACCACCACAACAGCAACAACTATAGGCCAACATCCCTGATGAACACAGGATGCAAAAATCCCCAACAAAATATGAGCAAACTGAATCCAACAACACATCAAAAAGATAATACACCATGATCAAGTGGGATTTATCCCAGGGATGCAAGCATGGTTCAACATAAGCAAATCAATAAATCTGATATATCATACCAATAGAATGAGGGATAAAAATCATATTATCATCCCAATAGATGCAGAAAAAGCATTTGATATGATTGAACATCCCTTCATAATAAAAATTCTCAGCAAATCAGGCATAGAAGGAACAAATTAGGCCTCAACTTAATAAAGGCCACATATGACAAACCCACAGCTAACATAATACTTAACGGAGAAAAGCTGAACATTTTTCCTCTAAGAACTGGAACAAGACAAGGATATCCACTTTCACCACTTTTATTTAACATAGCCCTAGAAGTTCTAGCCAGAGTAATCAGGCAAGAGAAACAAATAAAAGTCATCCAAATTGGAAGACAGGAAGTGAAACTGTCCCTCTTTGCAGATGATATGATCTTATATATACAAAAACCTAAAGATTCCATCAAAAAATTCTTAGAATAAGTAAGTGAATTCAGTAAAGTTGCAGAATATGAAATCAACATACAAAAATCAGTAGTGTTTCTACACACCAATAACAAACTAGCTGAAAAATAAATCAGGAAAGCAATCCCATTTATAATAGCTACAAAAAAAATACTTAGGATTACATTTATCCAAGAAGGTGAAAGACTTCTACAGCGAAAATTACAAAACACTAATGAAAGAAATTCAAGAGGACATAAACAAATAGACATCTCATGCTCATGGATCAGAAGAATTAATATTGTTAGAATGACTGTACTACCCAAAGGAATCTATAGGTTCAATACAATTCTCTCAAAATATCCATGACATTCTTCACAGAAACAGAAAAAATAACCCTAAAATTTGTATGAGACCACAAAAGGGCCTGAATAGCCAATGCAACATTGGGCAAAAAAGAACAAAGATGGAGGCATCACACTATTTGACCTCAAAATATCTAATACTACAAAGCTATAATAACCAAAACATCATAATATTGGTATAAAAATAAATAGATCAGTGGAAGAGAATAGAGAACCAAGGAATAAATCCATGTATTTCTAGCCAAATGATTTTTTAAAAAGACACCAAGAACATATTAGGGAAAGAACAGTCTCCTCAATAAGTGGTGCGGGCAAAACCAGATTTCCATATGCAGAAGAATGAAACTAGACCTTCCCCATCTCTCACCATATAAAAAATCAAATCAAAATGGATTAAAGACTTAAATGTAAGACCTGGCACTATAAAATCTACTAACACCTTCTGCACCGGAAAGGAAACAATCAACACAGTGAAAAGATAAACTATAGGAGAAGATACCTGCAAACTATCCAACAAGAAACTAGTATCCAGAATATGCAAGAAACTCAAATAATTCAATAGCAAAAAAACAAAACAAAACAAAACAAAAAAGCCCCATTAAAAAGCAGGCAAAGGATCTGAAAAGAATCTCAAAAGATGACACACAAATGGCCAAGTATATGAAAAAATGTTCTACATCACTGATCATCAGAGAGATGCAAATCCAAAACCACACTGAGATATCATCTTACCCCGGTTAAAATGGCTCCTTTGAGCCTGGCCTGAGTTGTCACTTTACTAATGGATATCAAACGGTTAACAGTGCTCCCTAAGAGTCTAAAAACCAAAATGATCATCTTTATCTTGTTTAACCACAAACCCAAGGAAGCCATGGCTATTGGGTGAAAATCTCTTCTGCCTAGAGGTAACACAAAGCCACATTTCCTCTCATTTTCTTCCCACTATAAAATGGTACCAGCAGCTTCAAAACAAAGAGATCACCAGCTAAAAGTCAATTCTCCAAAGCCAATACAGTTTAACACCTACTTCTAAAATCAAAGGATTTTTTTCACTAATAACTGAAGCCATTAGGAGTTGATATAATATTATAAAAACTGTATAAGCTACTTTTCATTTCCTCCACCCAAACATTGAGATCACTCGGAAAAATAAAAATTGCAAAGAAATCCTCTGAGCAAAATGAGTCAGGACTACGGTAGTTAGCTTGCCTCCCACTGGTCAACCTCAGGAGAGAGCACTGAAGCAGAGGGGAGAGTAGGAGGGACAGGTAGCCTTAGCTCTCTGCAAAGTAGGCTTGGGCATTTAGAGGGAGATGCCTATCTCCTGATGGGAAGTCCTTACACACATGATTTCGTTCTCCGAGTCCAAGGATTAGAAATGTTTTTGTAAACACCCCCTAGTATGAGTCTTATTATGGGCACACACAAATACCCTGTCTGGATGAGATGGACTTAATTAACAACTATTACCAAGTTATACGCTCTTCCCCAGAAATCAACCTTGTTACCCATGTGGGGAACTCGGCACTGGTCCCATGTGCACTGGGTGCAATAGAAAAAGTAGAAGATATCATCCCTGTCCCAAATGTTCCATGAGACCAAGAAGATGCAGAGTTCAGTGTATCAGGCCTGTACAAAATCCACATAATTGGATGTCAGGCTTAATCTGAAACCCAAGAGGCCACAATGGAAGTGAGAATTAGGCGTCCGTGATGGAGACACAGAATTGTTCCAGGAAGAGGCTGCATCCAGGATCCAAAGATGAAGCTGAGGAGGAATCCCTCAGCCATGGGGCAGTTACATCAAAATTTGCTGTTTTCTTGCCATCTTGGTGGTTTTTATTGGGGCATTATTAAGGCTGCTCTGATAAGCATGCATAAAGCTTACAATACACGTCTAAAAGCTAAACAGAATTGTACAGACTCGGTGAGTGCTGAGGAGAAGGAGAGATCAAGGAAACTTTATGGGCAAAGTGGGGCTTGTCCTGGATTGGAAATGTAAAGAAAAAAGCATTCCAGAAGCAACCAGATCCAAGGGTGTAGTGATACTGGGGATGGTACATAACTCTCCTGTAGCAAAATGTTGTTACTTGCCCATCATATTGTAAGCGTCCCCAGGAAATGTTTTTGGGAGTTTGAGCCCCTCAGCATTCATTACTCTACAATGAATGTAGAGTGGAAGCTGATGCAACTTGATCATAATGTGGCAGTTTGAATTAAGTACAAACAATCTGAAATGTAAGCAGACAACCGGCTTGCAGCAATATGATTTTTTTTAGAACATCTTAAATTTTTAATCTTTTCTTTATAGGTTTCCTGACTACTTTGGATTAAGAAAACTATGGAAAATTAGTAAGTGCCACAAGTGAATGCCAGGCGGTAGCATGTGTCAATTTTCCACAGAGTCCTGAATGCACTGCTTGGGGTCTCTGCTCATACTTGCTGGAATCAACTGCAGCAGATTTTAGTCCATGGGTCTCTTTTCCTCATATTTCTTTGTAAACTCTTCAGCATTCTTAAAGAATTTTTTACAGTCCTTAGAGTACTCTTCAGCTAGGTCAGCCTGAAATGGGTGCTCGGGCTGGGGGTTGTTCACGAGTGCTATGACAGCCTGGATTACTTGGTCAGTTTTGGTTGCTGGCTTCCAGTTGCCAGCACTAATTACTGGCAAACAGACTTGCTCCTTTTTGTCATTGTTTAGGTGATAGATCTTTGTTTTAACTGTGGTCTTCAGTGGTTTAAATAGGTACTCTGCTGGAAATCTGATTTCCATTCTGAAGGCCACTTTATCATATGGAGGGTTGTCAGGAAAAATTAGCCCTTGCCAAGTCAAGAAATTAGCTTCCTCAAACCTGGATGTTACGAAGTTTCTCATTCCACATTTGTGGATTTCTTCAAGCTCCTTCATCAGCCTTCTGCTGGTCGCAATCTTGGATTTGGTGCTGCTCCTTTCCCCAGCAATGTGATTTTAAAGGTCTAGTCGGTTTCTTTTGCATATACAGTCCAGTCCCTGAATACTTGGCTGCTCTCCCTAAGAGGTATCATGACACATAGACACCTAGACACCTAGTTATCCTCATTTCAAAAAAAGCCCACGGCTGTCTCCCCAGGGCAATCTGAAACACTGGACACACACCTAGGCCAGCCACTGCTATTGCTCCTTTTATGACCAGCTGCCAGGACTGCTGGCCTTCCCTTCCCGGAGGTGACAGATCAGATGCTGGGGAACCTACGGGGGTGTGAATGTCCTCGCCAGCTCAACTGTCAGAGCTCCAGTGCCTGCCTGGACTGATGAGAAGTTAAAGCCCTTTATTCACAGATCTTTCCATTTGGACCATGGGTCCTTCCCACAGAGCAGAGGAAGACACAAACGCACGATTTATTTTGTTCTTCAAATGTTGTGAGTCTGAGTTCTCTACCTAATGGCCTACTCATTTACAGGAAAAAGAATTTACTCCTGCTCCATCATTGAAGCTAAAAACTTAACCTTCAGGCAGGCTAAGACGGTTGTGGCATTTTTTTCCTAGAGTCCATCAACTCAAGAGTCCTCCTTGATTAAGCACTTGGGAAGACATCTGTTAGAGTTGGCATTTTGGAAGAATCTATTTTCTATTCCTGTGTTAAGGAGGAGAGGACAAAACTACATGGAAGAGAGGGATTAGAGCTAAATAAACTTAAAAGCCAGAAAGAAGAGAAGGCCTGATCCTAGAATTCAAAAGTCCTGGTTTATTCTTTAAATTACTCTCCTGAAATTCAGAGGCATAGCCCCAAGACAACAGCTGGAAAAATGATTTCCAATTTTGGCTGACTTACTGCCAGGTAACATTCCCTAAACTTGTTTTAAAAAAAGAAAGAGTCTTAAAATATGTAACACCAAGAGGGACAGAAATAGGATCGAGTGACGGTAGTCCTTAGGCAGTGTATCTCTCGTGTTCTCTCTTAAAAGCTGGAGTCACGTCTCCGAGTGTGGGAAATGAGCACGGCCTGCTGGGGCTGCCGCCTGATGGACGGAGGGGGCAGGACCCTGCATAGCTCCTGAAAAGCAGCAAAAATGTGTTCTCTCCAAAAATAAACAGGGGGCAGGAATGACTGCGAGTAAAGAGTTGGAAGCACGTGACTGGCAGTTGCAGTCCTGAAATACCAGCTTTCTACAAAAAGGAGCCTGTGAGAGGCAGAGAGCGGGAATTTCAGGAAATGGCCTCTTTATATGGTCTCATCCGAATGGGCTAGGATTCAATAACTGGAATTACCATGTCAGAGGGAGTCTTTAGGGCCAGACTTGTTTCTGATCTTTATATGGTTCCCCCAGATTCTTAAGATGCCAAAACAGAAAAGATGCTGCAGTGCCAAAAAAGGAGCCTTCTGAGTTTAGAAACTTCTCACACACTCTCAGAAGTCCTGGAGAAACTCCACCCTAACCCCAAAATATGAATCAGGCCAAGAGTTCTAAGTCCAAACTGCAACCTGTTTCAAAAAGCCAGTCTAAATACACGCATACATTCCAACAGAAAGATATTTAGTTAAGCAAGATCAATTGCAAACTTCGCACATATCCATCTTCCAGCTTCTAGAAGCAATGTAGCTCCCACATTCAATCTTAGATTACTGACTAAAAGCAAACTTCCCTTTCTTTCTCCAGCAATCTTAGAGAAGATCCAAGAAAGTTGTTCTTTATATGCTTGGTGAGTGAAAAGACTGACAGTAATACGGTATGTGCATACGCTGCAGGGCTGGCATCTACTCCTGCAATCTGTCCTCCACGCACAGTTCCAACTCTGCCAGTTTTTTCCTCCTGCCTCAACCCTGGGTCTGACAACTAATCCCTCAGAGAAATGAGTTTCTCCACAGTAGATTTAAGGTCATGGAAGGTAATGGATCACCCAAGCTTAGAACTGAACTCCTGTGAATAAACGTAGTTCTCTCAGGCTGAAATGGACATAAAAAAATGCCAAGTCTATTTTATGTATAAGAAAGAAAGCTGATGATCAATGAATGCTAAAGCCATTAGGTACAAGACTGACTGGTGGGCAACTGGGCGTTCTCACAGTGCCAAAGAATCAACCCGTATATTACATGCTACTTGCAGGGGAGAAAAACATTCCTTAACAATGGAGATATCTATCATTATCCTAACTCAGTGATCAAACTTAGCAGCATTAACAGTGGGATGTAATGTGCTGCCACTTGAAACACACGACACCACCCAGGTAAACTTCCTGCCTAAACCATTCAACTGGAATCTAATCAAGCCTTCCAGTCTGATTTCCAGCCTACTGGAAATCAGGTGAGAAAGTAATAAGTAAAATGACACTTGGAAGAAAGAATCAAACAAACCCAGGATGTGGGAAACTCTGGTAGAAGAACTGGCCTTAATCTCTTCAAAAGTGTCAATGCCATTAAAAAGATAGGAGTGGGCTAGGTGCAGTGGCTCATGCCTGTAATCCCAACACTTTGGGAGGCTGAGGCAGAAGGATCACTTGAGGCCAGAAGTTCAAGACCAGCCTGGGCAACAAAGTGAGACCCCATCTCTACTACTGCTACTACTACTACTACTACTAATAATAATAATAATTAGCTGGGTGTGATGGTGTACAGGTGTAATACTAGCTACTCAGGAGGCTAAGGTGAGAAGATCGCTTGAGCCCAAGAGGTTGAGGCTACACTGAGCTATGATCACACCACTGCACTCCAGCCTGGGCAACAGAGTGAGACCCTATCATTTTAAAAAAAAAAAAAAAAAGTAAAAGTGAGGGAGTCAGGGGACTAGTCTAAATTAAAAGAGAAATAAACTAATCGTGTGATTCTTGATTGGATTCTGGTATGAACAAAAGAGCTATAAAAATACTTTGAAGACAACAGTGGGAAATAAATTTGGAGTGAGTAATAGATGGTGTTACGAAATTATTCATACTGTTAGGTGTAGACTTGTGGCTTTCTAGGAAAGTTATCTTTTTTTTTTAGATATATGCTGAAGTGTCTAAAGTAACATGCTTTGGTGCCTATAATTTGCTTTGAAATAATTCAGCAAAAAATTATGTATAAAACATACATTATATTTTTAAATATTTTATAAATTATAATTTAAGTAAATATGGCAAAATGGTAGTAACAGTTGAATCTAGTTGATGGATATATGTTGTTCATTATACTAATCTTTTCTACTTTTCTGGGTGTTTCTAATTTTAATGGAAAGTTAAAACAATAAAGAAACTAGATGCATAAAGTTGAGGTTTAACAAAAGAGAAAAAAGGCAGGGTTGGTATGGAGGAGGGTACCAGCATGGAGGTTGTTCCTCAATGCATGTGCTCAGTGAAAAACAATGGGACATTCTCCACCTAATGGTTGGTAATTCCTAACATGCTGGGGACCAGAAAACTACTCTACACCCAAAACACAGGGTCTCAAGATCCCTGCCATGACTACAGGTGATGGAGGAAGGTGCTTTTAGATAAAAGTGCCTCCCTGCCCACCCCAGCCTCCTGTGGGATATATTTTAATTGTGTATACCTGAAATTGGAGAAGAAAACAATGTGGTAGAAGAACACTAGAGGCCGGGCAGGGTGGCTCATGCCTGCAATCCCAGCACTTTGGGAGGCTGAGGTGGGAGGATCACCTGAGGTCAGGAGTTCAAGACCAGCCTGGCCAACATGGTGAAACCCTGCCTCTACTAAAAATACAAAAATTGGCCAGGCATGGTGGCATGCACCTGTAGTCCCAGCTACTCTGGAGGCTGAGGCATGAGAATCGCTGGAACCCGGGAGGTGGAGGTTGCAGTGAGCTAAGACTGCATCACTGCACTCTAGCCTGGGTGACACAGCAAGACTCTGTCTCAAAAAAACAAAAACAAAAACAAAAATACAATAGATGAGACACCAAGTAATCTGGCTTCTGGCTTCTAGTCCTTGCTCTCCCACAGACTAGGTCCACAATCCTGGGTTTTTCTTCATGGTAGAATGATTCCTCCCACTTCCAAAATTCTGTAATTCTATGGATGTATGAATTGTGGCAAACTGAATTCAGGTACCTAGGAAGAAGGTACCTAGGAGGAAGGCACCTAAGCAAAACAGATGTAAATGGCAACACCAAACACTTATCCATTTAAGCTGACATGAAGGGGACACAGACAAAAACAGAGAGAACACAGGCTACAGAGAGAAATGAGAATGTGTCAGCATAAGGACTTGACTGATGGTGAATAAGCCAAGCTAGGTAATTAGAAATAATATATTAACGAATTCAAAGCTAATGATAAAATAATAATATCCAATGTCTATTGAGGGTTTACCATACATGAAAGCTTTAGGAGGATTATTTGCTGAATTTTATGATATGATGAAGTACGTACTACTACATACTAAGTTTACTGATGAGGAAACTGAGGCTTAGAGATTAACTCAGCTAAAAATCATACTATTTGTAAATAACAGGGCAAGGATTCAAATGCAGGTGTGTCCGATACCTGAGCTTTGCAATGAAGCAGATGATACATGATTGCTTAGTGGCTAGTTGTTGCATGCCACCTAGAACGGGCTTGAAAGGACAGAACCGCCATAGAAAACAACCAATCTGGGCTGAAACAAAGTACCCAACAACAAGAGAGACTAGATCCATGCCATCCAGACTGATAATACAAATGTAAGACCTGGCAAGACCAAACTGAAAGGACCACATTTCTTTCATTTATTTCCCGGGCTCAAGATAAGATGTACCTGTCAATGATACAAATATGTTCAATAAGATAGGAGGTCCAGAAAATAGCATGGTCTAATCCTTACCCCTTTAACGAGGCAAGTCAAGGATTAGATTGAGGGAAGCATTAAGGGCAAAGTCAGAATTAAAAAGTGATGCCAAAATCATATTAATAACAGCTTGAACAGTGGGCCAAGCTGTGTTAGGCTGCATTCAGTATAAATCTTCGCACTTGGAAGACAGCTGTGTCTTTACTGCATGCTACAAGATATTTTCCTCATACCAACAGTGGAGTGGCTTTGAAGAAGGAGGGACTGAATCAAGAAGGACATGTGATTTTGCCACAAGGAATCAAAGGGGAAAAGCCATTTAAAGGTGGGGAGAGGGAGGCAGGGGAGGAAAGGAAGAGGGAGCAGGAAGGAGGGGCAGTCCTAGGTTCAAATTCTAGAAATGTCTCTTTCTAGCTGGGCAGCCTTGGGCCCATCATATCTTCACTGAGCCTCCTTTTCCTCATGTGTAAAATGAGAATGATCATGAGTCCCTTGCAGGTCTACCATAGACACTGCAGAAAATCCCTGGCATACAGTAGACTCCTAATAAATAGTGATAATAGAGGCTGTTATATTATTTTCAGAAATAATAACGATAGTAATAAAATGCAGACTTCAGAAGAGAAATCTTCAATGCTTAGGGTTGAGACAATGGGAGTTTTTGGTGGCCAGATGTTATAGGGCCTTTTACTTGGGGGAGGCCTTGCATATATTTCATTCTAGGGATCCAATTATCTATTCGAGCTTCCCTGAAGAGAGAGATATCCTTTAAAGCTGCCCGAATCAAGAAGAGGAAACCACAGTTCTGTAGCTCACTGAGACGTAAATGTGATGCTCAGGACAGCCACGGTGTTGGCAAATGCTCTACTGGTGTCGCACTTCCCAAATAGTCACACATAACCTATAAGAAAAAGAGCCATATCCTACAGCTCAATACAGAGTCATCAAACTGCCCAATTTAAGTGACTCATGGGATAGGGCTGCCAGTAGTTTGCTGAAGAGGCTGATCCAAAGAGAACAGATTTCAGCCCTGAAAGTCATTCTTCAAATTCACCCTGGACTTTCCCACCCTGGATGGCATCTTCTTAATCTCAATTATATCCTTTTGGGTCATCCTAAATCAGCTCTCCCTCCTTCCTCTTCTTGGATCTATATACCTTTCAGACACTTATAAAGACATGCCCCATTTCCCCATACTTTTTGCCATTCAGCCAACATAAACATTCTTTTCAACATTCATCAGAAATCAAAACCTATACATTTCTGTCATTCTCTTAACTCCTTTCCATTTATTAAAATCAACCCAGCATGGGTGTAGCCAGAAATGTGCACAATATTGAAGGTGTAAATTCCCAACACTCTAAGAAGCAACCCCTCCTGGCACATGACTTAGTGACTTTGTACAAGCACAGTCTAAGACTTGCTACCTCAACCAAATCCAGGATGGAATGACTTGGAGCAAGTTGAGAGCAGTAGAAGCATGCTGTAACCTTGATGCTTTAGGAAACCTGATCTCTCACAAGACTCCTCACAGGTGATGATGGAAAAGAAGTGAGGGCAGCTTGAGAGAAGCATTAACCCATGGGTTGGCGGCCCACCTCATGTGAGACCTAGAGAGAAATGCCTGGCTTCATTCCCCACTCTGTGTCACACAGTGGTGAGACCAGGGACACTGCAGGTTTCACGCTGTAGTTTTTAATTTTGCTTTAGTTGTGGGAGCCCAAGGAGAAGACACTATAAGCACAGAGCAAGGTCATGGCTAGCAAATTAGTAAACATTTCACTATACCTACTATATACCATCTGAAAAGTAGCCCCAGGACAGGCGCAATGGCTCACACCTGTAATCCCAAAATTTTGGAAGGTCAAAGCAGGAGGACTGCTTGAGCTCAGGAGTTCAAGACCAGCCTGGGCAACAAAGTGAGACCTGATCTCTACAAAAAATAGAAAAAATTAGCCTGGCATAGTGGCGCATGTCTTTAGCCCCAGCTACTCAGGACACTGATCTAGGAGGATTGCTTGAGCCTAGGAGATAGAGGCTGCAGTGAGCCGTGATCCCACCACTGCACTCCAGCCTAGGCAACAGAGCGAGACTCTGTCTCAAAATAAAACAAAACAAAACAAAACAACAACAACAAAAAAAAAACAGTGTCCCCAGTAATCCTTAAAAATATTTTTTAAATTTCTAGAACTGTTTCCCAAACTTCTGGATTTCATAAACTGTCAATATTTCAAAAAGCAAATTTCTGTTTGTGTGGACTGGCAGTACAGGTTAACAGCTTTTAATTTTGTTAAGAATTTTTTTTAACCATTTCTTCTCTCCATCATTTCATTACAGAATGGACCTTTCTAATCTCCCCAAATTAGAAAGGACACAAACCAGGATAAGAAATGGTCCTTTAGATGGAATAAATTTAGTTTATGAAAAACTTGCTACATTGTTCTTGGATTTCTCCTATGTATGCATAAAAATTTCCTTATGCATACACCAATGTTAAAACATACTACAGTCTCTTTTTCAGCTTATCAGTCCAAGCCCCAGGTTAATTTCTCAGGTTCTTTTCCCACCCTTTCCCAAATGAGCAAGGCTGAAGGCCAGCTCCTCTACCACCCCAGCTGAAAATGGCTTAACAGGAAAGGCAGGACCTAGGAACAGTCACTTAACCCATAAATTTTGCTACTCAGCTTGAGGCTGCACAGAAAGACCCTCCCCACTCCCGCCCTTGAAATAGCACGCTGCCAACCTCTCTAACTCTAGAGGCCTTTTTAGATTAACCTTTCCTAGTGCTCAGCACAGCATCTGCATGGACGAACACTTGTATTCTGGTGACTTATCTCTGGTCTCTGGGCCTCCCTCATACCCATGTTTCTGGTCATTACTTCCAAGTTGCACCTCTAATGTCAGAACACTTTCTGTCTCGATAGCTAATATATTAGAACGTCCCTGTCATTAGTACCAAGGGAAAATGGACAATCTGTCTCTGCAACAACCCCTCTCATTCTTTTCTCACCAATAATATCATCTGAAAAAAAGAAAAAAACAGTGTATGCTGAAACAGTCCAAAAGCAATTAGTACATAATGGGAAAGTAGTATGTATTCAACTAATCTTCACACAGATAATAATTGTAACTTTGGACAAAACGTATAAAACCACTATTAGAAGATACTGGAGAGGAAACAAAAGCAGGCAGACACTGGAGATTTTATCCTTGAAAGAAAAGAACTGGACTGGTAAAAATCCATGCTCAAATAGATTCTCTGAGTGTGAGTGCACTCAGTCTGTACAACAACTGGGTAGCTGGAACTCCAGCAGAAAGCTGCAATTTTATTGGCTTTAAAAACAAAACTTGGAGCTGCTAGAAATAGGGGAAAATCCTGAGAAGGAGGGAGTCCCCAAATATGTACACAAATTTCTCTAAAATTCTTAGTCAATACCTGAATTGTACATGCATGAAGGAGACTCCAAGAAATCCAGTGAAAAGCAAATGCTGAAAGGATAATAAAAAGCTGAGTAGAGATGAAATTTCATTGCAAGGGAGGCAGAGTCTGGAGTTTGAGTTCCACAAAGTTAGACGTGCTTGGTACAAACATTGAGTCTTTCACTGAAATCCCAGAAGGGCCATCTTAGGAGTAAAGACCATGTCCCAGGACTATGGGATTTGCTCTAGAACAAAGGGCAAAACCAAAATAGACCCAACCTAACACAATCCAAAACCAAGTTCCCACAAGTTTAAGGTGATCCACAAATAGTTTAACTGCCTACTAAAACAAAAATAAATACTTTTCAGAGGAAGGTAATTCCAGAGTTACTGTAAATTTTCATCTACAATGTCTTATGTACAAACAAAAATTACTAGACATATGAAGAACCAGGAAAATGTGACCCATACTCAGAAGAAAAAGTAGACAATAAAAACTGACCCCAGATATTAGAATTAACAGACAAGAACTTTAAAGCAGCTATATAAGGAGCTTAAAAGCAGATATATGTTCAAGGACTTATGGGAAAAGATGGCCATAATGAATGAACAGATGGGAAATCTAGGAGAGAAACAGAAGCTATGTAGGAAAAAAACAGACGAGGAAAAATAAATGGAAATTTCTAATTTAAAAGTAAAATATCTAAAATGAAAAAAATCAGTTGGGCTTAACAGCCGTTGGAACAAAACAGTAAAAATCACCAGTGAACTTAAAGACAGACCAATAGAAAATACCCAATCTGAAGAACAAAGGACAAAAGATGGGAAAAAAATTAATAAGGCTTAAGGAACAAAAAACATAGAACAAACTTATGGAACAATATCAAACAGTCTAACATGTATGCAACTAGAGTCCTAGGCACAAAAAAAGAGAAAAAAGGGCAGAACAGATATTTGAAGAAGTAATCGCCTAAGACTTTCCAAATTTGGAGTGACAAGTATCAACTGTGAGATCTGCAAACCTTAGCAAATCCTAAACAGAAAAAATCAAAGAAAATGACACACAGTCACATCATAGTCAAAGTGCTAAAAAGCAAAGATAAAGACAAAATCTTTAAAGCAGGCAGAGGGAGGAGAAAAGACTTACATACGGAACACTCGGGGGGAAAAATGGCCAGAGGACAAAGTTATGGCAATTTTTAAAGTGCTGAAAGGAAAAAAAAACTCTCAATCTGGAATTCTATGTCAATATAAAATATCCTTCAAAATGAGGATTAAATGAAAACATTTTCAGATTTCAGATAAACTAGATAGAGAAGTTGTTCTTGGCGAATCTGTCCTACCAGAAATGCTAAAGGAAGTTCTTCAGGCTAAAGAGAAATGACACCCCCAGATGGAAACTTGGATCCATTGGAAGAAATGAAGAACAACAAAAAAGGCAGAATTTCTCTCAGACAACTGTTTAAAGTAAAATGACAAGCTGGGCTGGGGGTGGTGGCTCACACCTGTAATCCCAGCACTTTGGGAGGCTGAGGCAGGTGGATCACTTGAGGTCAGGAGTTTGAGACCAGCCTGGCCAACATGGTGAAATCCTGTCTCTACTAAAAATGCAAAAATTAGCCGGGTGTGGTGGCGGGCGCCTCTAATTCCTGCTACTTGGGAGGCTGAGGCAGGAGAATCGCTTGAACTGGGAGGCAGAGGTTGCAGTGAGCCAAGATCACACCACGGCACTCCAGCCTGGGCAACAGAGTGAGACTCTGTCTCATAAACAAAACAAAATAAAACAAAACAAAAACCTGACGAACCGTATTACAGAGTTCTTAATATAAATAGTTTAAAAATATATGGTATTAATACCACAAAGCACTGGGGGGACAAGTGGACTTACATGGCTGCAAGGGTCTCATATTTTATATGAAGTGGTATAATTTTTTTTTTTTTTAAACGGAGTCTTGCTCTATATCTCAGGCTAGAGTGCAGTGGCACGATCTTGGCTCACTGCAACCTCTGCCTCCTGGGTCCCTGTTCAAGCAATTCTCCTGCCTCAGCCTCCCGTGTAGCTGGGATTACAGGCACGTGTCACCATGTCCAGCTAATTTTTGTATTTTTAGTAGAGACAGGGTTTCACTATGTTGGCCAGACTGGTCCTGAACTCCTGACCTCATGATCCTCCTGCCTCGGCCTCCCAAAGTGCTGGGATTACAGGAGTGAGCCACCACACCCCACCGTGGTATAATATTAACTCTATGTAACCAGTGATAAGGATGCATATTTTAAATCCTAGAGCAACCACTTAAAAAAAAAAAGTATTAAAAACTATACCTAAAAGCCAATGGAGGAATTAAAATGGAACATAAAAGCAATGGACTAAACACAGAGACATAACTCTCCATTATACTGGGTAAAGGCATGTGACCAGAAATGTTTCAGCCTATCACTAATGACATTTAACATTAGTCAGTACCCTTTTCCTGTAAAGTATCATTATTTAAAAGAATATTTTACTATCATTTTGCTCCTTCTTAGTAATTATTGACGTGTCACATAAGAAGAGGAAATCTAGCCTAGCTAATGATTTCGGTGAAGCTTTCTGATAACAACCTTATGGTTTCTAAGCAGATTAGATATTCTATATTCACAGCACACTCTCTCTATCTCCTTGCCTCTCCTAAATCCTGGCTTCCCCCATGGACTTCATTGCTCTCGCGGCTCTTTCAAGTAGAGTCTGCTCATTCTTTAAAACCCCACAAACCCAAGTCCCAAGACAATACTCTTGTTTCACTCCCCAAAGTTCCTCTAGACCATTACTCTTCCAAATTATTATGAAACACTTCTTTCAAAACTCATACCATTCAGTTATACCACCTCTCTCTTCTTCATTCCTGTCACTAACAATGCCCTGAGCACGCACTGACCAAAAATTTGGGCATTTGGCTCCCTCTCCACAACTATTCTCATTATTCTAAGCAAAGTCAGTGTTCACATGAACAGTTCTAATGTTTAGCCTTGTGGTTCCCAGACCCTTTAAATGCCAATGGCCTTGCTACTTCTTGAAACTCCAGTCATAACTGGAACTGCTCCATTTCTGAAATATCCAGTCCCCTCCTTCCCTCCTTATCTAACAACTTCCTTCTTGGTGTCATTTCTTTCCCTATCAACCGAGTTCATTCCCAAGGTCTATGACATCATGCCACCCCCCCTTATCTTTTTACTGCACTTCCCCTTGCTATGGCTGGAATGTCCCCCCCAAAACTTGGGTTGAAATTTAATTGCCATTGTAACAGTATTCAGATGTGGGATTGATTTTTTTTTTTTTTTTTTTGAGACAGAGTTTCGCCCTTGTTGCCAAAGTGCGCGATCTTGGCTCACTGCAACCTCCACCTCCTGGGTTCAAGTGATTCTCCTGTCTCAGCCTCCTGAGTAACTGGGATTACAGGCCTGCACCACCACACCTGGCTAATTTTGTATTTTTAGTAGAGATGGGGTTTCACCATGTTGGTCAGGCTGGTCTTGAACTCCTGACCTCAGGTGATCCACCTGCCTCAGCCTCCCAAAGTGTTGGGATAAAAGGCGTGAGCCACCATGTCCAGCCAAGATGTGGGATTTTTAAGAGGTAGTTAAGCCATGAAAGCTTCTGCCCTCATGAATGGATTAATGCCATTATCACTAGAGTGGGTCCCTTATAGAAGGACAAGTTCAGTCCCCTTTTGCCTTTCCCTCTCATATGCCCTCTTGCCATTCCACCTTCTGCCATGGGATTACTCAGCAAAAAGGCCCTCACCAGATGCCAGCACATTGATCTGGGACTTCCTGGCTTCCAGAAGTGCGAGAAAATAAATGTCTGTCATTCATAAATTACCCACTCTGTGGCATTCTGTTAGAGCAACATAAAACAGAATAAGACATCCTCTAAAGCCTGCATCAAGCCAACTACTTGCTTCCACTGTGTCAAGATCCAGCCTGCTCAGGGGTGTTGGAGAAACTTGCACAACCATGCGAATTAAGGCTAAACAAATTCATGATCTGCCTTCCCTCAGCAGGGTCCTACCTGGTCTCCCTGCTTCCAGTCTCACCTACCTCAAATCTGTATTGCATGCCCGCAGGGGCCCCTGGGAGTTACAGAGAGTTCTAGATAGCGAGGGGAAGCTAGGTTCCAATCAGGAAGCATTTCTATGTAAGTATTTCTGGTAAATTGCCTAACAAGGTCTCTGAAGAAAGGCCATCTGAATATTGAAGACTCAAGTAACTCAGCTATGACTTCTGTTCCAATTGTAAGTATTTGCTTTTATACCTGATTTTGAATCTATCATTTTGAATTGTTTGTCTTAAAGAAGGCCTCCAAATTGCATAAGCTTCAGGACTCACAAAACCTGGATCCATTCCCATCCAATTGTTGCCAAAGTGTTCTTTCTAAAATGCAAATCCAATCATACCGCTTCTCTACTGAAAATGTGTTTGTACTTGGAGATCATGAAGGGTCTGTGTGTCAAAAAGGTATCAGGGGTTCATGCTATAGGTTCTTCATAGAGACCCTAGAATGTATGCTGATGGCCCCCACATCTGTTATCACTAGTTTCCAACTTTCTCTCTTAAGCTCCATACCAAATTTTCAACTTGGCAGACCTCTTTGAAAATCCTGAAGGCAACTCAAATTCAGCATGTCCCAAATTGAAGTAATTATCCTTTCTTGTTCACCAACTGCTAACACTCTTAAATTCTCAGTCTCAAAAATGTCATTATCCATTCAGTCTTTTCAGCTACATGTGGGCTCAACTCCAGACTCTCCTTCTCTCCCACTTCCAACAGCCAATCTGTTACCATGTCCTATCTGCCCGCCCTCAGACAGGTCTCTTGTCACTGACCTCTCCTCTTTAGGCCCCTCCACCAGGTTTTTGTTATTGTTTCCCAAAGTAAGGCACATATGCCACTGGTGAGATGCCTGGAAAAGGTAAATAGATGAACCTTTTTAAAAATAGCCAATTATGTATGTTATGTACACTAAGAAAAAATATAAATACCACAAATGATCATTTCATTGAAAACTTTTTAAAAAAATAAATGCATTTAAGTATAAAAGGAAAGTTGATTTAAAAAGTTAATAATGTGAGTGGTATGTATTGTAACTGTAAAAATGTAAAACGGTTAAAATGATGGGGAAATGCCAGAAGTTTGGGAATGCTGCCTTGGTTGATGCCTTCATCATCTCTCAGAAGGACTGCTCCAACCGCCTCCCAGCGATCTCCCTGCCAACTAGCTCTCCCACTCTATCCTCCAGTGTAGCTGCCAGATTCATCTTCCTAGAAAACAAAGTTGGTCACGTCATTCTTTGCTTTAAAATCTTTGTGGGCTCCCTACAACGTAGAAAACAAACTCTTATTTCTCCACTTGGAATGCCAGGCCTATGTTCCCAATATATTAAATGGCTTTACCGTGCCCTAAAAGCCCGCGGCCCCTGTGCAATGGCACGCCTTAGAACAGGCTTTGCAGGCCGCCAGAAATGGCTTTTTGCCCTCCTTGCTCATTAGCAAATTCCTACTTGTTCATGTCAACCCACTTCAAGAGCTGCCTCTTTTAGAAAGCCTTCCCTAACTTCCAGGCAGGGTAAGGTGCTCCTTCTGGGTTCTTGATCTCAGATACTACCTCAGAATTATAATTGTTGGTCAGGTATGTGGTTCCCCAACTAGAATACAAAGTTTTCTTGTTAAAATATTTTTGTATTGGAAAGTGTATATTAAATGTAGGATAAATAAGTGAATGAATAAAATTCTACTTATAAATATGTAAATAAAAATATATATAAATGTGCCAGGTGTGATGGCTCATGCCTGTAATCGCAACACTTCGGGAGCCCGAGGTAGGAGGATCACTTAAGGCCAGGAGTTTGAGACCAGCCTGGGCAACACAGTGAGATCGTGTCACTACAAAAAAGTTAATATATACACACATATATATAAATGAATGGGCAAAGCAAAATGGAGTGTGGGGGTCGGAGTTCTTCGTTACCACTGGTTAAGAGGACAAACAAAAAGAGATGCAGGAAAAAGAGAAACAGTGGAGAAAAAACAGAGGAAGCTCAATAAAAGAGAGGAAAAAAATAAAGAGAAAGAGATGTCGGAACCAGGCATGGTGGCTCACACCTATAATCCCAGAGCTTTGGGAGGCCAAGGTGGAAGGACTGCTTGAAGCCAGGAGTTCAGGATCATCCTGAGCAACATAGCATGACCTTGTCTCTACAAAAAATAAAAATAAATTAGCTTGGTGTGGTGGTGCATGCCTATAGTTCCAGCTACTCGGCAGAGTGAAGGGGAGGATTGCTTGAGCCCCTGAGTACATGTCATAGCCTATTCACTGAATTCTTTCAACAAGGATTTACTGAGACCCCACTCAGTGTGTATTGTGCCAGGCGCATGTGGCCTTCTCTCTGCTCCCTGAAATTGCAGGGACCCCTATTGCTAAACCCAATAGAACCTGCTCAGGCCTTCCCTTCCTGGACCCTCTCAGCAGCATCAAACACTGCTGACCCCTCAGTCCTTCATGACACTCTCACTTACCTTGGCTTCTGGACACTACAGGTGCTTGGTTTCTCCTCTCCTCTCTGGTCACCACTCCTCGATTTTTTTTTTTTTTTTTTGAGATGGAGTCTCGCTCTTCGCCCAGGCTGGAGTGCAGTGGTGCGATCTCGGCTCACTGCAAGCTCTGCCTCTTGGGTTCATTCCATTCTCCTGCCTCAGCCTCCCGAGTAGCTGGGACTACAGGCGCCCGCCACCACGCCCGGCTAATTTTTTGTATTTTTAGTAGAGATGGGGTTTCACTGTGTTAACCAGGATGGTCTCGATCTCCTGACCCCGTGATCCACCCGTCTTGGCCTCCCAAAGTGCTGGGATTACAGGCATGAGCCATCACGCCCGGCCCCTCAATTTCTTCTGGTAAGCTGTTTTTTGGCTGTGTGTTTCCTAAACATGAGTGGTTGTCAGCTTCTGTCTGTTCCTCCACTTCCATCAGAAGCCCTCTCCTCTTACTCTAAAACCCTCTCTTAGAGTGTTGGGCTTCCATTTACCACCTCAATGCTAAGGACTTCCAAATCTCCAGCTCCAGCCCACAGCCTAGTATACACAAGTCCCACACATTAAAGCCTCTCGGGCATTTCCTGCAGGTTGAATACATCATCCCCCACTCCTCACACCTGAGGATTCATTTAACCAGCACTTATTAAGGACCTACACAGTGCCAGTCTCCAGGGAGGAGAACAGCCACTTCTGCAGCTTGCAATTGGTCAGGGAGATGAAACTAAATAAGGACACAAACATATGATTACAAACTGTGATTGAAGTGATAAGGAAAATGTGAAAAAAGAAACGAGAGCATATAATAAAGGCACTTCACTTAAAGAATAATATTTTTTGAAGGAGTGATACTCAAGTCAAAGGATAAGGAGAGTAGTCAGCCCAACAAACACTAGGGGTAGATATTCTAGGGAATGATTCTTTCTATTCTAGTCTATGAAACTCTACTATTTCAGGGAAGTATTCTAGGGGACTAGACATTATAAGAAGTAGGGAACTAAAGAGGCATGGTAAGGAGCCCAGCACAACTACAACAGCTGACAGGTGTGAAATGAGGCTGGCCATGCAGAGAAGACCCAGATCACACAGGGCTAAGTTAAGAATTTGAGTTTGTTTGTTTGTTTGTTTTTTATCTTAAGTGCAATGGGTATCCATTAAAGGGTTTGACTGTGAAATGACTGATACACATTTTTACAAGACCACTCTAGCTAAATTGCAGGACAGTGGCAATATAAGAGGAGGCACTAGTCATGAGGCAACTATTGAAGCCCGGGGGGATGATAGTGGCTCAAATCATTTATCTAATTCCCTCCTAACCCCCGCCCCCAAACAAACACTTTTATTTTCTAACAGAATTCTGTTTACAGCCATAGATCGTGACAAGTCTCTGCTCTGGGCACTTTGCCTAAATAGAAGTCAGTTCTCATTACAACAAAGGTATCATTCCCATGAAAAGTTTCACATACCAAAAAAAGATTTCTGAACACAGCCAGTGGTCTATTTACTCCAAAAAGGAGTCAAACCAAATTCCAACGTTACCATAGAATCTGAAATCCTCGAGCACACCTCGGAGATTTTTCTTGACCAGCAAACACAAAAACATAGAGAAAGGTATAGTGGCTGCACTGAAGATGCAGCAATAAAAGACAAGGCTAAAAATACTGAAAGCTTGTTTAGCTCTCATAACATTACCAATTATTTCAGTGTCATACTAGAAATGTTGACCTCATATGGGTCATTTGTGAAAAGGCAAAGGGGCTGGTTTACAAACACTTAGTCCATTTATCAAGGAAGGCAAAAGGGGCTGGTTTCAAATACAAAGTCACTTATGACCACCCCTCTATCACCTGTATGGTCAACTGCTCCACCAACAAATCCACCACGCCATGCTCTCTCTCGTCTCCAGAACTCGGCTCGTGCTCTTCCCTCTACCTGGAATATTCTTCCCCCCCTTCTCTTGGCTAATTTCTACTCATCCTTCAAGTCTCAGCTCAAACATGGTTTCTTCCTGGATCACCTTTTTGGATATCCCTGAGAATAAAATGGGCTCAACGTGTGTACTCTCATATCTTCTGTAATCACCTCCACCTGACACTTCTCTACAAGCCCCTAGGTCAAAGTTCTAGAAGACAGGGAGCATGTCTGGTTAATCATTGTATTCCAAGTTCAAAGCACAATACCTGGCACACAGAAAGCTCCAATCAAGTTACATAAATGAATGAATATTTCCTTTTTTCCAAGGTAACTGAGGTCACCAAGGTCACTCCTGCCCTCTTCATTTTCTACTCATCTGCCCCCAGAACAACAAAATGATAGAAGTCGGCAATTAAGGATCATTCTTTGAAAAGACTGTCAACCTCCAGACAGACAGTTGGATTTTGTTGATGGAAAGGTGTTAGCAAACAACTGGCCAACAGCACAGGCAGAAATGCTACTACAAGGGACAAATAAAATGGGTCTCTAGTGGCACAAAGAATTCTTACCAAAAGGATTCCTCACCCAAATGTTTCTTTGCCATAAGGGCCAGTTGTTAGTCTATGAAATATGAATATCTCTGTATCTTGGACAGAACTGATATTTAGGATAAATTGATAATACATTCTAATTCTCATGTGATACAGATAAGGACAATAAAAGTTAGCAGGTGTTGGGCACTGCTTTAAGAGCTTTATATATTTTATTTAACCCTCCAGCAACCCAATGAGATAGATACTACTATCATCTCCATTCAACAGATGAGGAAATTGGCTTAGAGTGGTTAAGTAACACACCTGGGATATACACCTAGTAACTGGCAGAGCTGGGATTAAAGACAAAACGATCATCTTTTCTACTTCTCAGATTACATAGAAAATGACAACAAGAGAGGACTTACGGTGCACTGGGCTAAGCTCTTGACACATATTTCTCACCTAACCCTCCCCATAGGTGAGTAGGAAAATCTTAAAGTGCTCTTTGACCACCAACTTGCACTCTGGGTCTCACAGAAGCCAGCAAGAAGGCATGTTTTCCTGGGGCACTTGAAGAGCCTTTGACAAAGCCAGAGCCAGTGCTGGCGGAGAACCTCAAGATGCTGATTTCCAATTGCAGGCTCTACCCTGAGATGACATTCCCTCCCACACAGCGGCCGGCCCCAGAGATGGGCCAGCGATGCACATCTGCACACCCCAAGGGAGAGTTCAAAACCAAAGCACGCCAAGCATGACATAAATATGAAGTGTGGAAAACACATTCCTTATGAACAACTCCATATCAAATTCCCTGCATCCCTCTTCGGCAACGTTATCAGAAGCATCATTCAGTCCAGCCGATTGGAAAGCGGCTACGAAAAATGCTGGAAAATGTGACCAATCAGGAGAGTTATTTTTGTGAGAAAGAAGAAAAATGTCACCAAAAAGGGTCAGCAGATAACCCTATTGGGCTGAAAATAACTGCCTGGCTGGCAGACCAGTAAGGGGACAGGCGGAGGGCGAGAGACGTAATGCAAAGTGCCAAGGGAGCTCCAGCCGAGTGAGGCTGCTGGGGGATGAGGAAATTGGCCTAATTTGGGAACATGAGCCCAGCAGCATTTCTCAGATTCCTAAGAGGGAATCTGGCTAACTTTCAGTTCTGCGTCCTCGGAGGAACACCAAGGGGATGGGGGGAGAGAAAGGGAACAGCTGTGACTCCAACACTTCTCTAGACCACTGAACGAATAAGGGTGATCAAGTGAGAACTTACTCCCATTCCAAAAGACCCCAAGGGAATGACCCTGAGTCTCTCTGCCCTCTCCAAAACCCTCTTCTGTACTTAGAGGTCTTTCTTCTTCCCATCTAGCAGGTAGGAGAGGTTAGGCACTTGAGTCAGAAAGACTCAACTAGAGTCACCGATTAGCTGAATGCTTCTGACAAGTTACCCAGACTCTCAAAATCTCCATGTCCTCACATGTACAATATGATGATAAGAGTACCTACTTCAAGAGCTACCATAAGGCTCAACTAGGACACTGCATGTAATGAACAGATAGCTAGCAACTGTTCCAGTGTAAGCTATGACGATGATTATTAAAAGGACAATCTGCAAAATAAAAGCTAAGCCAAAAAGAGATCTAGATCCCAGCAAGAAATGCTCATCCAAAAGATGAGCTAGCCCTGGAGAGGTTTTGCCAAAGATTACTTCTGCCCAAACTCGGTAGAATGTAACTTTTTGGCAGAAAGCGTCTGGGTCTGTCCTTGAAAGAGTTCTGTGAGGGCACAATCGTTTGTATCAATAGAAGGCCAAGGCTCAGGCAGAGAAATCTGGTTTAACTCTCAGACCTGTCCTCCCCAGAGAAAGTTATACATCACAGACATGTAGACACTCATCATAGAACTATCTTCCAGCAAAATCCTCAATACCTACAATTCCAACCGGAACTGCTAGCTGAACCATGCTTCTAGTGATCCCAGCCTGATTTGCAACAGGTGCACCCCACCTCCACCCAAAAAATGTACAGTCATAAGCTTTCTTAGTACTTACCATTTCTTCTTGGGTTTCTGTGTGCCAGATACCGTGCTAAGTACTTTACATGTGTTACCTAATTTGATCTTCACAACAACCCTAAAAAAGTAGACACAACTCCAATCTACTCCAAACTAGAAAAATTACACAAAGAGTTCATCTTTCCGGTAAATTTTAAAATTAGACAGTTAAGTGATTTGAAATGTATCAAATGACCAAGCAAATAAAAAGACTTTTCCTCTTCTCTCAGAGCAGGAAGAAGAGTTTAATTACCTGGACAGAACCACAGGCATCCTACTGGCACCGAGTCCTAAGTGGTTATGGAGACAACCAGAAGGAAAAGATCAAGAAGAGAGTTCACACAGTCCACTCAATCAGATATCCTGGAACTTAGGGCATACGATTTTTTCACTCAACTTCAAATTAAAAACTGGAGATGAATGTAGATTTTTTTAAGCCAAAATAATTCTTTCTTTTCATACCCAGGACTACAAAAAAAAGAGGCCTTTCTATAATTTCTATTTGTTTTAAATTGACATGTCATTTCTGAACTGCCTACTCAAGAGCCATTCTCCTCACCTCCCTCACCAAGAAACCCCGATGCTATGTATGGTAATGTGCCCATGAAAAACTCCTCTGAAACTGAGAGTGTGGCTGTAAGATCCAGTTCTGACCAATGAAATGCAACTAGAGGTCTCCTTAGTGAGGTTTCTGGCTACTGTTTTCCTGATAAGAAGGGGTACACCCTTCTTACTGGCATGCACCTTGAACTCTTCAACGATTCCCTCTCTTCCCACCTAGAATGCATATCTGATTCCAGGAGAATGACCAGCCATCTTGCAACCATGAGAACAAAAGTCACAAGCTCCAGATAGCACAGCAGGAAGCTGGAAGGAGCTAGAGTAATGCAGGACATGCTCCAGTGACTGCACCCACTCTGCTCTGCCCTCCACTGGACTCTTTGCTACGTGAAAGAAAAATTGCTCCTGTTTAAGTACTGGAGTTGTTTCTGTTGTAGGCAGCCAAATTCAACACTGATTGATAGAGGAGGCCATTGAAAAATCAATCCATCCTAAAAGACAGGAGTTTTAACTTCAAATGGAAATGGGAGCCAGGTAGATCTAATGTGAGTAAATCTGACTAGGTGTATCAACATACTAAGCAGTGAACTGGAGAGGGATGGATGCATGTCAGCTCTCAGCAGCTGCAGCTCCAGCCAATTGCCACCATGTGGGAATGTCAACCCGGCATTCTCACTGTGCCAAGGCTTCTGATTTTAAAGAGAAGCCCCAAATCTGAATTTCCATATTACATTTCCTAATTGATAAATGCGAAACAAATATTAAAATTCTTAACCCTGTATGGATCAAATAAAACATGACTACAGACCAAATTCAGCCTGAAGGCCACCAGCTTTCAACCTCAGTAGAGAAGGTGGAATAAAAAGAATGCCCAAGTTCTAGAGAAATAATAAAGGCTGGCAACATATTAAGCATTTGTGTGTCAGACTGAGTTAAGGGTTTTATCACTTTTTCTTTCCAGCCATCCTATGAAGTATGGAATATTATTATCCCTGTTTCACCAACAGGAAAATGAGGCTTACCAAGATTAACTCAGTATCATAGAAGCTAATGTATGACAGGGCCAGGATTTCGGCCCAGGCTAGTATGACTCCTAGGCCTGTGCTTTTACATAAGAAATGCCTACTGCAACTAGAAAGCAAAAAAACTTTTCTCCAGGCTCGGCGTAGTGGCTCACACCTGTAATCCCCGCACATTGGGAGGCCAAGGTGGGAGGATCGATTGAGGCCAGGAGTTTGAGATCAGCCTGGGCAACATAACAACTTTGTCTCTACAAAAAAAATTAGCCAGGCTTGGTGGTGCATGCCTGTGGTCCCAGCTACTCAGGAGACTGTGACTGGAGGATCGCTTGAGCCCGGGAGTTCAAGGGTGCAGTGAGCCATGATCATGCCACTGCATTCCAGCCTGGGAGACAGAGCAAGACCCTGCCTCAAAAAAAAAAAAAAAAAAAAAAAAAAAAAAACCCTCTGCTCTGGATAACTACTAGCCAAACTATGGATAATTGAGTAGTAGCCTGTGAACAGACTTCCAATCAGTTCTAAGAGACTCTGGCTGACATGTTCTTTCTTCGCTGCCCTTTAATAAAAGCAGCAAAGCGCTGTCCCAATACATCTTTATTCACTAATTTATTGAATGAATGCTTGCACAGTGCTTTTCAGTTTATTAAAAAGCTTCTCAATGCGTATCTCACTTGCCCCCATATCAACCTGGTGGTACTACTATCACTATCTGACTGATAATGAAATGGAGAATTAGAGAGATTAATGGACTTACTCACAATCCAGGCAATTAGCACCCACTCCTCTGGTGCGAAGCCCTGTGTTCTTTCTGCTTCCTTCACCAGAGCTCCCAACTCCACTACCTCACTTTAAAATAACCATGTGTTTGAACTAATTTCCACTTAAGTCTAAAGTAACTCCAGCATGTCTGACAACTCCCAGGTACCATATTTACGTTTGCATGGATATCTTCATCCTAGAATATAGTCAGCAAGAGGACAAAAATAAATATATCAAGTAATAGAATTGGAATGTAAATGGGCATACACACAAGTCTTGGGATCTAACTTTAGAAAGAAACAGCCAAAAAGTCCCACACAGCACACTGAGCATCTGGCCCCGTGGGAGGCTGCCCACACTGTTTAAACCTCAATTAGCCCAAGGAGAAAGAGATCCTGGAATCCTAACTGGCATCTTGCTTTCAGAGGCAACAGTTGGGTGAAGAGCAGAATGACTTTTCATCATGTTCTCCCAGAAAAATGTTAATGCACAGAGTTTAAAAAAAAGGGTAAACCTCGAAATAAGTAGGTATTACTGAATGGCTGAAACCCTGAAAGGGTTCATCACACTCTGTGACTACAGAGTTATATTCTCACACCAATGATTCTCACCTGGGAGCCAAGGGGAAGTGAATGGTAGGCAAGCAGGGCCCACTGACCCCAGCCCAGGAGCTGATTTGGTATGGGGGTCATATAAGGCTTCAAGGCCTAATCAGGTCATCACAGGCTCATTCACCTAACTACCATAGGTGGCTATAACCTCCTTCACAATTAAGTAGACTTTAAAATATATGTGTGTATATATATACACACACACTCTTAATATTTTTATATATATATATCTAAATATATATATACTCTTGTTGTTCATTGTATATTTATATATACATCACTATTGTTGCCCAGGCTGGAGTGCAATGGCAAGATCTCAACTCACTGCAACCTCCGCCTCCTGGGTTCAAGCAATTTTTCTGCCTCAGCGCCCCATGTAGCTGGGGCTACAGGCACATGCCACCCATACCCAGCTAATTTTTAAATTTTTTGCAAAGACAAGGTCTCACTATGTTGCCCAGGCTGGTCTTGAACTCCTAGGTTCAAACAATCCTCCTGCCTTGGCTTCCTAAAGTGCTGGGGTTACAAGCATCAGCCACTGTGCCTGACCTTAAGTAGACTTTTAATTAGTCTTCCTGGTTGCCAATGATCACGAGAATGTAAATTCCATTATGGCAAGAGATCTTGTCTCTTTTGTTCACTGAAATATGCCAACCCTGCAAAATGGTGCCTGGCACTTACTGTGTGCTTCAATAAATAGTTGTTGAGTAAATAAATGAATGATCTGGTGTTGGAATGAATCCTCCTGGACCCATGTGGAACAGTGTAAAATGCCAGAGGCCAAGAACTAGCTTCCATCAGCTCAGTCATTTGCTTCCTCATTTTCTCTTTAAAGGCACAGACCACTGCAGTTCAAGCTCCCTGAGATCCAGGGTTGGGTCTGGTATATCTTCTTTCACCAAATTCCTACTTTATATCACCTCTCCTAACTGTGCCTCCAATGCTGCACTATCCGCACCTCCCAAGCCCCCCGCCCCAGGCCCCATAACACTTCTACTCAGTTTCTAATGTGTAAGTACATCACACACTATTTACCTGACTCCACCTCATCCTGCGCAATAACAATTGCATGCCTGTTCTGCCAGGCACTGTGACAGATAATAGGGTATGAGGATAAGACACAACCTCTGCCTTCCAGATGCTCATATCTTATGAGAGAACCAGACTTGTAAACAATTAGAATACAATGTAATAAGTATCATAACAGAGGTGCCATGCCCACAGTTACACACTGACAATCCTTGGACCAAATCCAGCCCATATGGTGATTTAATATCCAGTACCTATGGTGATTAGGTTTTCTTAATCAGTTGCTAACCTCTAAAAATTTGTTGCTTTCACATAAAATTTAGACTGCCAGCATCTCTCAAAGAATCACATCTGTCAATATTGGGCCTATATTCTCTACAGCATCAACCAGCTTTGGCTAAGTAGTGGCTGTCCCTTTAGAGGGAGCATGTGGCCTCCAGTTCCCAGTCCTGCTGCCCTAACCTGCTCCCCTAGTGTCTTCCAGGCAATGAGGCCAAGGGGTGAGCTGCTAGTTTTTCTAGGCCAGCACAGATGTTATCTTAAAGTAATGATTCTCCATACCCACACTTCTAAAGAGAGAAAATGAAAGATAAATGGACATGGCCACATGGAGAGCTTAAGAAAGTGGTGGAGAATGCATTTCCTATGAAAATAAAGAATATTCCTACCTATGTGATATGTAAGTGAAGTGTGTCCATGTCAGGTATCCGGCTCATTTGCTCACGCACCTGCCTGACCCATTAGGCTTCTCAGCATGGGTTCCTTCATCTGTGGCAAACCTACTATGGGCCAGCAAGCTAGAAGCTAGGTTTCCTGCTGTCTGGGAACTCACTGTCCAGTGAGGAAGACAGACATGTAAAAAGACAATTCACATATAATGGGGGAAGGTAAAAAGGGGCTCTGAGTATGCTGCCAAAAGTAGTGCCCTGGCAGTATAAAGTATTGCTCATCAGAATTACCCACCCTCCACAAAGAAACTGGATCATTTCCCATAATTCCAGGCTACTCAGAAAAGTTTCCAGGAAAGTAAGGCCAGTAAATGATCTGCTTCCTGCCGGAAGACTGTAGAAAGTGCAGGTCACCACCGAGAGCAAATGTCTAATTGTGTAATCCATCCTTACGTCACCAGTCTGCCTCAATGGCATTTATTCAGCAGAAATAAAAACCTGGAATCCTACTGGATTTTGAAACTTCCCAGTCCCTTGCTTCAGCTAACATAAAAAGTTCTACATTAAGAATATAAGGAAATGCACAGAAACTAGTCTGGCATCAAGGAAAAAAAGTTCTTCTTTCATTTCCTGCTACAAGACAAACGCCAAGGAAGGGAATTCCCAAATCAAGATAGGAGAAAGGGGTGGCATTCAAGAGAAGAAATATGGAATACCAAATCCTTGGTCATTAAGGAATCACTAACTCTTAAACAGCTTTTCTTCAGATTTTTTTTTTTTAGCACCCACCTCTCCAGTCAGAGTCAAAGAGGAATTCTTGCCATTGAGGTGATTCTCGGCCTGCGCTGACTCCCGTTGAGCTCGGCGACCCACCTTGGCCCTCTGTAAGGAGAGACAGAAGGCACTGCTGACCCAAATGTCATTTCGGCCACTACAGAGATGACAATCCAGCCGGGCGCGGTGGCTCACGCCTGTAATCCCAGCACTTTGGGAGGCCGAAGCGGGCGGATCACAAGGTCAGGAGATCGAGACCAGCCTGGTTAACACGGTGAAACCTCGTGTCTACTAAAAACACAAAAGATTAGCCTGACATTGTGGCATGCGCCTGTAGTCCCAGCTACTCGGGAAGCTGAGGCAGGAGAATCGCTTGAACCTGGGAGGTGGAGGTTGCAGTGAGTCAAAACTGTGCCACTGAACTCCAGCCTGGGTGACAGAGCTAGACTCTATCTCAAAAAAACAAACAAACAAACAAACAAAGAGACAATCCTGGGAAGGTAAGCAAGGACTGGATTTATGATGATGTATTGGAGAATGGGATTTGAGTTACCTGGGCATGTTTTTGCCCAGGTAAACCCCTAAACCCCTTAAAACAAGCACCTTAGGTCAGTTCTATTTGATAGGAAAATAGGAAACTTAGGGTTAATTTCTCACTCTGTTGCCCAGGCTGGAGTGCTCACTGCAGTCTCCACCTCCCAGGCTCAAGTGATCCTCCTACCTTGCCCTCCTGAGTAGCTGGGGCCACAGGTATACACCACCACATCTGGATACTTTATTTTACTTTATTTTTTGTAGAGATGGGGTCTCCCTGTGTCGCCCAGGCTGGAGTGCTCACTGCAGTCTCCACCTCCCAGGCTCAAGTGATCCTCCTACCTTGCCCTCCTGAGTAGCTGGGACCACAGGTATACACCACCACATCTGGATACTTTATTTTACTTTATTTTTTGTAGAGATGGGGTCTCCCTGTGTCGCCCAGGCTGGAGTGCTCACTGCAGTCTCCACCTCCCAGGCTCAAGTGATCCTCCTACCTTGCCCTCCTGAGTAGCTGGGACCACAGGTATACACCACCACATCTGGATACTTTATTTTACTTTATTTTTTGTAGAGATGGGGTCTCCCTGTGTCGCCCAGGCTGGAGTGCTCACTGCAGTCTCCACCTCCCAGGCTCAAGTGATCCTCCTACCTTGCCCTCCTGAGTAGCTGGGACCACAGGTATACACCACCACATCTGGATACTTTATTTTACTTTATTTTTTGTAGAGATTCGGTCTCCCTGTGTCGCCCAGGCTGGATAAGGTTTTCTTTTAACAGCTATAGAGATGGCAAAAGAAAATTCTATTTTCTACCCAAAGAAATGCAGTTACAAATTCCTCTAGGATGGGCAGAGACCTCATGCCACAGGTCAGAGAAGAAGGTGGTAAAGGCTCCCATGTTCCTACGCAGGATTTCAGGAAGGCTTAATTTCAAATCTGCAGCTTGTCATGAAAATCATTATCAAACAGGCTTTTGGAAAGAATTCCTAAATTCCATGGCAACTGGAAAACAGTTAGCATTTGCTCTGATATATACAGTAACTGGGTTTGCCTTTACAGACATTAAAGGAAATCTAGTACAAGAATTTTGAGACATTATCTTTGGAAACCAGAGCACTTCAATATTCCTGGCCATCAGATGAACCATTTGCAGGTGTTTCCCAAGGCCCTCCAGTGGAGACTCTGTGCCTCCAAGGCTTCCCAGCACATAAACAAAACTATTTAGTCAGACTCTTGGGTGCTGACATATTTATACTTTTGCTTTACTTTGTTTAAAAAATACAGCATTAATATAAGCACTTTTAGATCTCATTTAGTGTGGCTTCCTTTGATTCTCACAATAATGGACAGGAACTGAGACCGATGTCATTTTACAAAGGAGGAAACTGAGGCCTAGGAAGGTGATGAAGTGACTGACATAAACCTAGGAGCAAAGCCTTCTGATTTCAGATCCTGGGTTTCCTGGGTGCTTTCCACTATATCCTGCTGAAACTTGTTTTAAGATGTTCTAAGGACTGACTGCACCACTAAATTGACAGGGGTTACAGGAGAGCTCGTAAAAACTCTTGGGCAGTGTTGACACTTCAAATTGTAGTGTCATTTAGGTTTCAAGGATGATGGAAACAATCGTTCTGAAAATAAGCAGCTTATAGTCTTCTCAAGGCAGACAATTCCATCCCTTCACCATGGTTGCCCTTTTCCATTTTTCATAGCATTGAGTATCTGAATACAGCATCCTGCATATAGTGGTTGTGCTAAAACAAAAATTCAATGATCTTGTCTCTAAATGCTGATCACAGGTGGTTTCTCTAATAATTTTTAAGTATTTCAAGGTTTTAAACTCTTTGAAGACCCTGTATAGATAGATGCACAGGGTAGAAAAACTTCTTTACTGCCTGATTTTTGTGTATGTTAAATGTAGTCTATTTATTGGCCATCTTCACCCACTGCAACATAATCACATGAGGGCAGGAACTTTCCTTTATTCATTGCTGTATCTCCAACACCTAGGACACTGCCTGATACACAGTAGGGGCTCAATAAATATTTGTTGAATGAATGAATAACTACATTCACATCCCCAGGTACTAAAAAACATTCACGTATCAGCAAGGCCTGGTGACCTTCAAAACACTTAGAGATCTCACAGCAGAAACTAAAGACTTGCCCTGGGGCCCGATCTTTTAGTAAGTGCGATCCTAAGCAATTTTAATGATAAAAAGGCCTGATGGGGGTTACAAAGAAGGAAGATAAACACTGAACTTGGGTCTTGAATCAAGCTGCATTATTTACTGACTATAACGCTGGGCAAACCACAGCCTCAGAGGCAGCAGTAGCTAACCTCTTCTGACTTCTTCTGTGATAACATATGCCAAGCACTGAGTTACACGCTTCCCATGTATTGTTCCACTTCCTTTTCACTGCAACACCTCCATTCTAGGCATAAGAAAACCAAGGCTCGGAAAGGTTAAATCGTTTTTTAGGTGTTTTTTGAACCCAGGCAACAGCTCTATGCTCCATGTGGCCTCAGTGCCTGAGCACCTAATCACTCCCTCACGTTACAAATCGGTTACAAATCTTGGTTTCCTTAACTACTGAGGTAACTGAGGTAATTCCCACCTCCCCGCGGGAATTACGGGGAAGAAAGGCCGTCCCTGCCTGCCTCCCTTCCATGCATAAAACAGTGAGGCTTTTGCAGGAACTTCTGGAATGAGGTGTCCCAAAGGAAAATCTCTAGGATGGGAGAGAGTGCGACCCCGGCCGGGGGCCCCCCATCACCCTGTGATCGATCTGTTCTGGGGAAGTTCGCACTCGGGGCTCTAAAAAACGGAGAAAGGCTCGGAAATTTCCCACGGCCCTAGAGGCCGGCGGGGACAGGGTGTTTTCCACTTTTTGAGGATTTTAAAGAAAGCAAACCCCAGGCCAGCAGCGGCGGAGCCCACAGTGGCCCGGGGGCGGGGCGGTAAGCTGCCTCCTCCTGGGCCTCGCCAGGCGCGGCTCGAGGCCTGCCGCCCTGAGTCGCCTCAGAGAAGTTGGGGCCGGCGGGGTCGCTCCTCCCCACCCGCCAAATCCTGGCCCACAAGGCCCCCGCATTGGTCCTCACGGAGGTAGCCAAGCTGTAGCGCAGCTCCTCGTCCAAGTCCAGCAAATCCTCCATCTCCGCGGCCGCCTGACGTCACTTCCTGGAAACCGACTGGTCCAGCCGCGTCCCTGCTAACAGCCCCGCCCCTCCATCCCAATTTTTAAAGGGTCCGCAGCATCGTTCCTGGATTCTGTGTGCCATCCTCCAAACTACCGAATCTTTCTTAAACCTGCCTTGCTTCACATCCGGAAGCAACCTCCGGTTATTAAAACTCACCAAAGCTGCTCCTGCGAGACGGTAAAATAATTTGGTCTTTAGGAACTGTCTGCATTTGTAGCTCTGTTTAAATACATCAATATATTAAGTGCAAAGCACTACTACTGCTAATAATAATTATACTGATGCCTCCCACTTGTATAGCTCTTTGCAATGTACAGAAGGCCGTCACAGTTATTGGCTTAACGTGAGGGGCATAACAACCTTGTGTGGGAAGCAAGGTAAGTGGTATTGTTTCCATTTGACAGATGAGAAAACAGGCTTACAGGGAGTCAGGTGTAATCAATGGTTTACCATGAATTAAGGAAAGTGCAATATACATAATCTCTGCCTTCAAGAGGTTTACAGAGAGGCCAAATCAACACATCAAATAGCTGAGTAGTAATAACTTTCCAAAGTACAAACATTCAATATCTCATTAAATCCCAACAATCCCACAAAGTAAGTAGCAGTAGTATCTCTAACACAACAATAAAGGACACTGAGGTACAAAGAAGGGGCTTGAGGAAAATCACCTAAGTGCCAAGCAGCAGAGCCAGATGTCCTCCTGACACCAGACATTACTGGAGTATTTATCTCCAGCACATACTACTGGGTGCCAGCCATTCTCCTAGGCTGGCAGAGGGAGAGGTACCACAAATTCCCAGCCTAATGGGGCAGTTAAGTTGCGTCTTCATTGACTCTTCATATGAGATCTCCAAGTCAATACCACTGGCCAGGTCCCTGGCACTGGTTGGCTGAGATCCACAGGAGATGGGCTGATGGCCCTGAAAGCAAACAACATTCCCAGTATTATGTTGAGGGGAACGTCTGGATGGCTACAGTTTAAAAGTAAGGATTTGGAAGTGGCAGTAGCACCCCTAAAACCAGATGCAAGTATTTCTTAAATACCCAGTAAATTACTCAGTTCAATCACACGTTACTGGATAGGACTGCGCGTTAGCATGCCTGTGACAGCAGGAGCACTGGCCTGGATGTCAGAAGAGCTGTGTTCTCATCTTAGCTCTGCTGATGACTACCTGTGTAGCCAGAGCAGAGCCCTTTTCGGATATCAGTTTCCTCCCTTGTAATTACTTTAGAGATTATCTCTAAGATCCTTTGTTAACTTGCTTCTCAGTGAGAATACTTTGTTAGCTTTTAATCTGAAGAAACATTCATTGCCAAAAATCCAAGATAGGTGAAATATAGGCTCCAATGAATCCCTTGTTCCCTTCTTCTTTGGCACCAGGTGAGGAAGAAGGGATTAATCTTTAGATTTTTCCATTTCTTATAAGCTCACAGCATACCACCATCACCTTATAGTCAGTTTCCAGACCTTCACCCCCACTTCTTCCCCAATTTGCTGAAAACAGAAGGCAAATGGTCCTCACTCGGGGCAGAGAGGTACCCTGCTGTAGTGGCTTCCAGACCTTGCTGAGCACCTGAATCACGTGTGAGGTTTGTAAAGAAACAGAGATGCCAGGGCCCCATCTCTGGAGACTCTGATTTGGTAGAGGTGGAGTCCAAAAAAGTATAACTGTAATAATTTTCCTTTCTATCTTGCAACTGTCTGCTCAAAGGCCTTTCCTTATCACCCTATTTTAAACTGCAACATCCCCCAACCTAGGCACTCCCCATCCTCCTTCTCTGCTTGATTTTCTGCCATACCACGTTTGTTTGTTTGTTTATTTGTTTGTTTGAGACACGGTCTTGCTCTGTCGCCCAGGCTGGAGTGCAGTGGTGCAATCTTGGCCTCCTGCAAACTCTGCTTCCCTGGCTCAAGTGATTCTCCTGCCTCAGCCTCCCAAGTAGATGCCTGCGCCAACATGCAGGGCTAATTTTTCTATTTTTTGTAGAGACTGGGTTTCGCAGTGTTGCTGGGGCTGGTCTCGAATTCCTGAGCTCAAGCAGTCCTCCCGCATGGGCCTCCCCAAATGCTGGGATTATAGGCGTGAGCCACTGCACCTGGCCCAGCACTTTTTACCTTACTACATCATTTACATATTTATTTAGTTTATTGCCTCCTCCACTGCCCCACCCCTGCCTCTAAAATAAAATTTCCATGAGGGCAAGAGTTTTGTTTTGTTCACTGATATTATTCACGGAGACTAGAACAGTGCCTGGTGTATAGTAAACATTAAACTTTTTGTCAAATTTCAGAGGCAGTATAGCATAGTAATTAAGTCCACAGACTCTGGCAATGTCTTGGGTCCAAACCTCAACAGCTGACACCTAATAACTATGTGACCTTGGGCAAGTTACTTTGGAAGTTTCTACCCCTAGGTTTCCTCATTGGTTATGCAAATGAAAATAATGCCTACCCAAACTAGATAGCCTGTGTAAAACATCGCCTCCAGCACTCACAAGCAGTGTGGGCTTAAAAAGAAAAAAAAATCTCCATGGCTCAGTATCCTCATCCGTAAAGTGACCCACCGCTGTGCTGGGATACAGTGAACAGCCCCTTCAGTTGGTGGCCTGGAAGTCAGACCTCTCAGAAAGGGTCCAGGAAGGCTGGAGTGAGATGGGGTGGGAGCGGCACTCACTCTCAGGAAAGTTCAGTTCAGATGCAAGCCCTATGTTGCGGGTTACGGGGAGCCACGTGCCCTACCCTCCCTCGGCTGCTCGTGGGAAAAGGCCTAGAGGTTCGGGCCGAGAAGAGGAGCGAAAGCAGAGAGCCGACTTCCCCTCACCCATCTGGGAAATGGGCTCGGGCCAACTGCTGACTTCGCGCTCGCTGGCGCAGCTCCCTGCGGAGCCCTCGGCGGGGAGGGAGGCTGAACATCTGGATGACATTTCTGCGAGAGCGGCTCCGGAGCAGCGGCTGGGGAGGGAGAGGTGCGCTCGTGCGCACGTGGGACCGAGAGGGAGGCGATTCCTCGGGGCCCGGGTCTTGTTTTTCTCGCTCTCTACCGCAGCCCCTTCTCCCGCCCCCCAGCCCCAGGCCCCGAGCCTCCCCGGCTCCCGACGAGCCGAGCTCCTTCACTGGCGGCCTCGCCTCGCCAGAGGGCACCCTCGATCTTCCGGAAAACGCCACCATTTTTCACTGCCCCTGGAGCATCTCCAGGCTTCTGCCCGCCTCCCGACTCCGATCTTGTCAATGAAGAATCGGGCCAGGATCGCCGCGGAGCGGACGCTGACCCTCCGACCCGACTCGCAGGCCGGGAGTCCCCTCCGCGAGGCTGGCACGGCCGCCCCTACCGGGTCCCGCGCCCTTTGCGGACCCTGCCCCGGGTCGGGCCTGGCCCGGGGGCGACCCCGGGACCGGGGGACCAGGAGGGAGAGTAGACGCCGGCCGCGGACGGCGCGGACTGACAGCTGGCGAGAGGGCGCTGGGGCTGGGGGAAATGGAGGGAGGGGGCTCATCGGAGTAACTTTCCAGAAAAACAGCCAACGTGTAGCAGGAGTGATTCCAAGAGGGGAAAAAAAGTTCAGCTACCACGTCGAACGAGAGGACTCGCAACGTATTTTTCAAATGGGCTCGGCTTTTCCTGTGCCTGTTTAAAACATTAACATCGTGCAGCAAAAGAGGCTGCGTGCGCTGGTCCCTCCCTCCCCCACCCCAGGCCAGAGACGTCATGGGAGGGAGGTATAAAATTTCAGCAGAGAGAAATAGAGAAAGCAGTGTGTGTGCATGTGTGTGTGTGAGAGAGGGAGAGGAGCGAGAGGGAGAGGGAGAGAGAGAAAGGGAGGGAAGCAGAGAGTCAAGTCCAAGGGAATGAGCGAGAGAGGCAGAGACAGGGGAAGAGGCGTGCGAGAGAAGGAATAACAGCTTTCCGGAGCAGGCGTGCCGTGAACTGGCTTCTATTTTATTTTATTTTTCTCCTTTTTATTTTTTAAAGAGAAGCAGGGGACAGAAGCAATGGCCGAGGCAGAAGACAAGCCGAGGTGCTGGTGACCCTGGGCGTCTGAGTGGATGATTGAGGCTGCTGCGCTCAGAGGCCTGCCTCCCTGCCTTCCAATGCACATAACCCCACACCCCAGCCAATGAAGACGAGAGGCAGCGTGAACAAAGTCATTTAGAAAGCCCCCGAGGAAGTGTAAACAAAAGAGAAAGCATGAATGGAGTGCCTGAGAGACAAGTGTGTCCTGTACTGCCCCCACCTTTAGCTGGGCCAGCAACTGCGCGGCCCTGCCTCTCCCCACCTACTCACTGGTGATCTGACTTTTTTTTTTTTAACCTTTTTTTTCCCCCTTTTCTTTTCCATTCTCTTTTCTTATTTTCCTTCAAGGCAAGGCAAGGATTTTGATTTTGGGACCCAGCCATGGTCCTTCTGCTCCTTCTTTAAAATACCCACTTTCTCCCCATCGCCAAGCGGCGTTTGGCAATATCAGATATCCGCTCTATTTATTTTTACCTAAGGAAAAACTCCAGCTCCCTTCCCACTCCCAGCTGCCTTGCCACCCCTCCCAGCCCTCTGGTTGCCCTCCACCTGGCCTGCTGGGAGTCAGAGCCCAGCAAAACCTGTTTAGACACATGGACAAGAATCCCAGCACTACAAGGCACACAGTCCGCTTCTTCGTCCTCAGGGTTGCCAGCGCTTCCTGGAAGTCCTGAAGCTCTCGCAGTGCAGTGAGTTCATGCACCTTCTTGCCAAGCCTCAGTCTTTGGGATCTGGGGAGGCCGCCTGGTTTTCCTCCCTCCTTCTGCACGTCTGCTGGGGTCTCTTCCTCTCCAGGCCTCGCCGTCCCCCTGGCCTCTCTTCCCAGCTCACACATGAAGATGCACTTGCAAAGGGCTCTGGTGGTCCTGGCCCTGCTGAACTTTGCCTCGGTCAGCCTCTCTCTGTCCACTTGCACCACCTTGGACTTCGGCCACATCAAGAAGAAGAGGGTGGAAGCCATTAGGGGACAGATCTTGAGCAAGCTCAGGCTCACCAGCCCCCCTGAGCCAACGGTGATGACCCACGTCCCCTATCAGGTCCTGGCCCTTTACAACAGCACCCGGGAGCTGCTGGAGGAGATGCATGGGGAGAGGGAGGAAGGCTGCACCCAGGAAAACACCGAGTCGGAATACTATGCCAAAGAAATCCATAAATTCGACATGATCCAGGGGCTGGCGGAGCACAGTAAGTCCAAATTCTCGCTGGGGTGTCTGCTCTGGAGGGTCTGAACTGGAGCTGGGAGCTCTGCAGAGCGGGGCCTAGTGCTGGCCACACAGCAGGGTGCCCCAGGATTCACTAGCACCAAGGCTCAGGAGGTGCGATGCTCCTCCGTTGGGGCTGGGGAGGTGGGTGGGGAAGGACATAGAGCCATTCTGTTAAGAGCCGGTGCTTCTGGGAGGCCAGGAGCCCTGGAGCTGAGCGGCTTGCTGAACTCACATCACATCCTTGACTGATTTTAATTTGGAATTACATTGTGCTGTCCAGGGAAACATATGTATTCTTGCACATGCGATCATATCAGTAACTGTAAGCATCTGGGTGCCATAAAGGGGAAGGCCGGCTCTGTCAGGAGCCCTTACAGTTCTCAGTGTGGAGACCTTGGTCTTCTCCCTGCTTTTCACAACTCGTTGTGACACGTCTCCGTTTCAGTTTTTCCAGTTATTGGGAAGAAGAGTACCTGCCCCAAATTAATGTCTGTCAAGCTTCTTGAAGCCCAGGCAAGAGACAGCCTCTTGCTGCCTGGGCCCTTTGGTCTACCCCACCCACGTGACCCACGAGACCCACGTGAGCTGTGTGTGTGGAGGGGAGAGGGTATGCACGAATGTTCCCAGGGCCGTGTACTTTAGGATGACATGCAGTCTTGTGCATAGACAGACTCATGTGCTCAAAATGGGCGCCCTCCAGGCCGGTGGGCACGGGGAGAGCGGGTTTTGGCTCTGGATGCGTAGGGAGGCTGGCGCCCTTTGTGTCTGCGTGTCACGGGAGAGCGGGTGGAGGGGTGGCAGTGGGTGCACGGTGTGGGGGGGATATGTCTGGGAGCCTGCTGTCCCAGGAGGCTCCGTCTGCACGGAGGAGCCGGGCGGCTTCTGGGTGAGATGTCTGTGTGTGTTTGTACACGTGTGGAAGTCATCTGTGTTTACTGAAGGGGATTTTAAAAACCTCAATACAAGAGAGAGAAATTTGGCAGATGTTGAGAAACTGACAGCCCAGGAAAGAGGAATGTGAGCCACTCGTGGGCCATAGACTCCGGGAGCAGCTCTGTTTGCTTTTCCTACCAGCAGGTGTCCTCGCCGCCCTGACTACCTCAGCCCAGGCCCAGCTGGGAGAGGGGTGGAGGGTGTGGGATGGAACTGGCAGGCAGGGGAGGGTGGTCAGCAGAACACACAGCAGGGGGTGAAAGGAACCTGGCTGGAGAGAAGTAACAGGAGTGGGTACCGATGGGTGGACCAGCTCTGGCTGGAGGTGCAAAGGCCCTGTTCGCGGCTCCATGCCAGGCAGAGGAGCCTGTGGTTACTGGCGAGGGGTTCCCACTCTGGCTTCCTGTGGCTGCCTGGAGCGCCTTTCTTTAGGATGTGGCTGCCGTGTGGGGGCGGAGGCTGGAGGCTGAGGCAGAGCTAGTGCTCCTTGCCCAGGGTCTCTGGGTGGGGCTGACTCAGAGGCCCACAGTTCCCAGAGGCACCTAGCAGCTGGATAACCAAGGCTCCAACTCCCTGGGAACCCACCAACACAGGAGATAGTAACCACAAGCATCAGAGGAAGGTCGAAATCTGAGGCTGACAGGAGAGGTGTGAGGAGAGTCCAGGGCAAGAGGGCAGGACTCAGACCTTCATGGGCTGGGTCAGCAGGAGGAGTCCAAGGGAGGAGGGATCCTGAGTCACGAGGACCGCCCCCCCCCAGCCTGGAATCCTGAGCTGAGAATGAATGAGCCACGTGGAGGCAAGGCCACGCGGGTGCAAGTGGACATTGATTTTGTGCAGACTCAAGGCACAAATCGCAGATGGCCTTGGGAAAATCCCGGGCAGGGCCCCACAGATGCTGGGCAGCTTCCAGGCTGCAGTACCAAGACCTGCAGCAGATGGGGGTGGCTGTGGGGCTATGGAGCAATAGTCTGGCCTGGGGCAACCTGGCACAGCGAGCAGGATGCTGTTCAGGATGCTGGGGAGGAGCCAACACGCAATGCTATGAGGCTCACAGGTGCAAACCGGAAGCAGGCAGACTCTGCAGCTGTTGGAGGTGACTTGGAGGCTGAGCAGACGGACCTGGGCCCGCCCTGCAGCTGGTCAGGTGCTGAGCCCACCCCAGAGAGGCAGACACACAAGGCACACTAATTATAAAGAAGGCAGTGGGCAGGTGCTAAGCAGGAGCAGAGAGCCATCATCAGGGGCTTGCGAGGCGTCGGGGCGGGGGGTGGGGGGAAGGAAGCCTGTCCTTAACTCATGAGGGCAGACGGAGGTGACACCAGGTCTGTGGTGGGGCACAGCAGGGTCTCGATGCCAGGTCCTCTGCGGGGAGGTCATGAGATCATGTTCTCTTCCATATTTCCTCACTTCTGGCCACCTCCCTGACTTTCCTTCGAACATGCATTCGAAGGAAAGTGACAGTAGGAGCCAGGGCAAGGAGATGGAGGTCCCTGGAGAGGAAAATGAAAGAGGAAATGCTTTTTAGTGGTGCAGGAGAAAGGGCACCAAGGTGAGAACAGAGAGGAAGGCCTTTTCCTAAATAAACTTATCTCCCTGTTTTATGGATAAGGAAACTGAGACCTGGATCGCTTAAGTAATTTGTCCAAAAAGAGTGGGGACCCTAACCTCGACATTCTGCCTGCAGGACACATATAGTTAAGCACTCATGGATACGTAAAATACACGTTGTAAGTGCTACCTTTAACCTTTAGGGTTCAGTAGAACTTTGATTTGTAACATAAATGAATCACATGTTGGACCAAACAGGAGAGGTCAGGAGTTACTATCTTAGTAACCCAGGTGGCAGATTGCATAAAGATAACCAGATTTGTTCTTTCTTAGCTCTGCAATTTTTTTTTTTTTTTTGCCCAGGAGAAATGCCACAAATGTTCTCCCTAATTTAATGAAAGAGTTTTCTTTATTTAAAGAAGAGTCTCAAGCAGGTTAAGCAACTGCAGCTACATAAAAGAGACCTCTCTGAGCCTCAGTTTCCCCAGCTGTAAAGTCAGAGATGATTTCCAAACTCCTTTTCAGCTGAAAGAATTTTATAATTCCATCTGGGATGAATCAGCAGAGCCTCTACTGGGGAGTATGGGCAAGACTCTGTAATCCGTTTTCTAATTCTCCAGGATTTTACTGTGGGGAGGGAGTAGAGAGTTTCTCCGACCCCACGTGATGGGAAAGGACACAGCTTTTTTACTTATGTTGCCATCCCTCTTACAAAGATATCACCAATGTAGGTGTCGTTTTATCTTCTGGCTTGTAATTATCTGTGTCTGTTCAGAGACTTGTTGTTTTCAGCCAAGGGCAGCGCTAAGACAACCGGCAAATCCGGAGTTTCTCAACAAAGAGAAAACTTGATATTTTAGTCTTTCTTCTCTGGCTGCTAAGTGTAGATTTTGTTTATTCTGAGAATTATTCTGAAAATCATTTGCCCCAAGGACCAATGCCTTCTGCACAGTAGGGGTCAGCACTTCTCCAAGTGTGGTCCAGAGGAAGCTGGAGGTAAATGTAGATTCCCTGGTCCCACCCACCCTTACAGAATCAGAATCTTGAGGGGTGGAGTCTTGGGGAATCTGTGTTTTTGACAAGCTCCTTATGGATTCTTAAGCACATTGAAGCTTAAGACTCAGGGAACTAGGGCAAAACCTTTTCTTAGAGGGATGGCAAACACAAGTGCCTACAGAAACCCGGCAGGAAATGCAAATGATCTGGAAGAAAAGCCACGGCATCGTGATAAACTGCACCAGGACACTTGGTCTTGGGGTCAGGAAGAAAGTAAGGTGTGTGAGACAGGGAGAGGGAGGGGACCTGGAGCCCACGTGCCCAGCCAAAGCAGCAGCAGCCAGCCTCAGCTCTTGCTGGGTCTTGCATTGAGGACTGTGGGTCCAGCTTGATTAGTTCTTCCCATGTCCCAGAAGAGAAGAAAATCTGGATCTTTCTGTGAAGTATTCCAATTTTTAACATGGGCTTAAAATGTTTATGGGCTTCTAACTAAAAATTTTTAAAGGTGTTCCATCAGCGAAGCAACACGTCTAATTTATTTAAAGGTTAATCAATAGAAAGCTCACACACACCATTAAAGCAGTGGTTTCTCAAACTTCCAGAACATCTGGAAGCATGGTGCCCTTTGCAGCACATTATAGTCTGTGGTTCTCAACCCTGGCTGCACACTGGAATCATCTGGAGATCTTAAAAAAATATGCCGTGGACCCCACTCACTCCAGTGTAGTCAGAACTGCTGGGGAATGGGTCCAGGCATCGTTTGTTTTTAAAGCTTTCCAGGTGATTCTAACGTGCAGCCAGGGTAGAGAAGTACAACCACACTGATAAATATAGTCCCTTCTCTGGAACCAGCAAAAAATGATATATACAAGCAAAGGCACGCGTAGCAGCCCAGGTGTCTGAACACATTTTAAAAGGCATTTAACTAAACATGGCCAGCTATTTCCTGGTTTTTCCATGCATACTCTACGTGAATATTCTTTGCTTATGTTTTACCCCGTAAAACAAGATAGAGAAAATGGCATTCACCAATACACATTTTCCTGTGCAATGGAAAAAGTTGCTCAAGATTTAATTTGTAATAGTGGGACCCCCTAGTCCAGCTCTCAGTAATGCTAGTGTTCTGCGGAGGCGTGGCTTAAAAACCACAAACTGGTTTGCAGTGGGTCATTGTCTGAGGCGTAGGTTGACATTCTAGGCCCATTTAGTGGAATCTTGCCATATTTTGTTGATGAAACCATGTTCACCAGATGATCGCCCAGATCCCTCCTAGCTTCCAGAATCTCTGCTTCAATAAATGAGGTGTGTTCAGAAGACCTGAGTTCAAACCCCACCTCCGCCACCTTCTAGTTATGTGACCTTGGGAAAGTCATTTAACTTTTTGAGGTTCATTTTTCTCATTTGTCAAGTGATAAATTTTACATGTTTTCCTTCTCAAGGGTTGTTAGAAGGTCACATGAAGTAATAAAAACTCGAGAAAACATAAGATGGTGCTATTACATTTTGCTTATTTATTTACACTATGATTCATTCCACAGATTACTTAAAGCATCATTATTCAGTGAATTTGATTGTCAAGAAGATTGTATTTACATTTTCTTTGATCTCCCAGGCAATTCTTTTTTTAAATTAATTTTAATTTTTTTGACAGAGTCTCACTCTGTCACCCAGACTGGAATGCACTGGTGCAATCTTGGCTCACTGTACCTTCTGCCTTCTGGGTTCAAGCAATTCTCGTGCCTCAGCCTCCCAAGTAGCTGGGGTTACAGGTGCCCACCACCATGCCCTGCTAATTTTTGTATTTGGAGTAGAGTCAGAGTTTCACCATGTTGACCAGGTTGCTCTCGAACTCCTGACCTCCAGTGATCCACCTGCCTCGGCCTCCCAAAGTGCTGGGATTACAGGCATGAGCCACTGTTCCCAGCCTTTAAAATTTTTAATTTTAAATAATAGGGATAGGTCCTCCCTATGTTGTCTAAGCTGATCTTGAACTCCTGGGCTCAAGTGATCCTCCCACCTCAGCCTCCCAAGTAGCTGAAATAACGGACATGTTGCAACACGCCCAGCTAATTTTTGTATTTTTTATAAAGATGGGGTTTCACCATGTTGGCCAGGCTGGTCTCGAACACCTGAGCTCAAGCAATCCACCCACCTCAGCCTCCCAAGGTGCTGGCTGGGATTACAGGCATGAGCCACCATGCCTGGCTGCCAATTCTTCTTCTTCTTTTTTTTGAGACGGAGTCTCACTCTGTCGCCCAGGCTGGAGTGCAGTGACGCAATCTCAGCTCACTGCAACCTCGACATCCCAGGTTCAAGCGATTCTCCTGCCTCAGCCTCCTGAGTAGCTAGGATTACAAGCATGCACCATCATGCCTGGCTAATTTTTATATTTTTAGTAGAGACGGGGTTTCACCATGTTGCCCTGGTGCCAATTCTTTTTTAATCACTAGCAATTATGTCCAGGCTTTGCTTGCTAGCGTCAAATTGCTTGTGTCAGCTAACTTCTGAGTGACTCTGGCCGAGACCCTCTGGACAGCCATTTCTTCCTCTGAAGAGGGTTGCACTACATGACTCCTAATGTACCTTCTAACTCATTGGAAATCTATACATCCCGGTAATAGACAATGACCTTTCCCACCTCTTTTTTGAAACCTTAAAATTCTCCTCAGGAGGAGTTCATCTTGGGGAGCAGATTATGATTGATAGGCTGGAAGAAACCAAAGAGGACGGCCACTAGGGTGTCCTGAGAACTCTCCTAGCTCATAACTTTCTCCATCCCCTGGCTTCCCACTGCCTTGACCCACCGTGACTGTCCTCACCAGCAAGTGCCATTTTCCATCTCCCTTCTTTTTTTTTTGAGACAGAGTCTCCCTCTGTCACCCAGGTTGGAGTGCAGTGGTGCAATCTCAGCTCATTGCAACCTCCGCCTCCTTGGTTCAAGCGATTTTCCTGCCTCAGCCTCCTGAGTAGCTGGGATTACAGGCGCGCACCACCACACCTGGCTAATTTTCATATTTTTAGTAGAGACAGGGTTTCACCATGTTGGTCAGGCTGGTCTCGAACTCCTGACATTGTGATCCGCCCACCTCGGCCTCCCAGAGTGCTGGGACTACAGGTGTGAGCCACTGTGCGCTGCCCCGTCTCCCTTCTTTTTACAGCAAGGTGCATGTTGCACTGACTTACCCTTTATTCCTTTTGTAGTCACTGGTGGTGTGTTATTTATTTACTTTATATTATTTTATTTATATTATTATAAATAAATATTTATATTATTTTGAAACATAATCTCCTTCTGTTGCCCAGGCTGGAGTGCAGTGGCACAATCACGGCTCACTGCAGCCTGGACCTCCCGAGCTCGAGCAATCCTGCCAGGAGGTGCTATTGTAACTGAAGCCGTATCGATAACAGCTCCTTCAAGACCTAGCTCTGTTGTCCTTGATAGGGTTGCCAATGCAAGTAGCTTATCCACATTCAGACTATTACAAACTTGTAAACTTACACATTACTTAGCTATCACTGACTTCTCTCCTTGGTTCTATCTGAAATGGTTTAGGGAATCATTGACAGTATCTGTTCTTTCAACGCCAATTATTAATCAGGGCTTCATTAGACAACATTCACACATTTGTTTTCCTAACATCTGTTCCATTAATTTTCTAAGAACCAGTGTCAGGCCCACCAGATGGCAATTTCCAGAAACACTCACTCATCCTTTCCTGAAGATCAGTAGCGCATTTGCTTGTTTCCAGGCCTCTGATCCTTCCTGCCTTGTCCGTGACTTCCTCAGCCACCCCTCGGGGTGATTATAAGCTCATTCCAGCCATGTCCATTATGTGTGGAATCTGGGTCTATGCGCTTGAATTTCAGCCTCGGGCTGTTGTTACCATTTGTGCAGAAAGTTTTTCTCTGGGTGTGAATACTGCTCAGACCTTGAGGCTGTCAAGTGTACAGGGGCAGAGAAAAGACAGGCTCTTTCCTTTCTCTGGCTCAGAGGGGTGGGAAAGAGCATTGGCTGCCCATGTCTTGTGGACAGGGAAGAAGAGGCCAGCAGGTGACAGCGTCTGGCATAGCACGTGCTGTCAAGGAAAGAGAAAGGAGCCAATGGAGGAAGCACCTGTGTTTCCGCCAGGCTCATGATGTGGGCTCTTTGCTATATAAGCCGGGCTTTATTGGGTCTAAAACACGAGGTTGAGATGTCACTGCACTGCTCAAACACTTTCAGTGACTCCCTACTGTTAATGGGTTAAAATTTAACCTTTTAGTCTGACAGGTGGACCCCAATCTACCATCTTGCCCTTTCTCACCTGGCTCCCACCTGCTGCTTCGGGTCCCTCTTACTCATTTGCATTTCCTCCCTTCCCTGCCTTTGCTTCCAGCAGTCACTCCATGTTCCTCCCCATCCTCAAATCCTCTCAGTTTTCACCTCTTCCATGAAGTGCTCCCTGCCGTTTCCCTCCTTTGATTTCCTGCAGCAACCAACCCCTGAACTTGTCTGAAAATCACTGGTTTCCTGTCACTCCCCTCACCTGTGCTCCTGCATTTTGACATCTTCCAGGGCACTCTGTCCTATTATTTCTCTCTAGTCCTGTTATTTGGGCCCATGTATTAATACCCCCCACTTGGATATTAACCCATAAGCCTGAGGCTGCAATTTTTTGAATTTTGAAATCAGACCTTGGCGATGACCTTGAGCAGTAGGATATAAATAACTCCCACATGCTTAGCATTCCAATAATGGAACACTAGGCATAAATGGATTTTAATCCCCTTGAAGGCAGGGGTTGTGTCTGTTCACGTTTTGCTTCCCAGTGTTAGCACTATGCTTGGCATATAGTAGCTGCTCAATACATTTTTTATAAATGAATGGATGCCCAGATGAACAAACACAGGAATAGATCAACTAGTTGTAAGATATGTAAACTACTAGGTTGCTGATATCTTTCTAGAATCAGTATTTTCTTAGGCCGGGCACGGTGGCTTACGCCTGTAATCCCAGCTCTCAGGGAGGTAGAGGCAGAAGGATAGCTTGAGCCCAGGAGTTCGAGACCTGCCTGGGCAGTATAGCGAGACCCTGTTCTCCACAAAAAGGAAGAAAAAACAAAACAAAACAAACAAAAGTGTAGAATCAGTATTTTCTCAAAAAGTAGGAAAAACAGGTTGGAGAACTTACCAGAACTGAGATTTTAAGGCAGTGGGAGGAGGGGGCAATTAGATTTGACTGGCCAGTCTCTAGTGCCATGTCGTGGAGCTCTGAGGCCACACTGCTCCTTGCTCAGGACTGTGTGTGATTCTAGGGCCACCAAGAATCTTCCTCGTATCTCCACCTTGAGGTCTGAGACCTCAAGCCTCTAGGGAGGTGGCAGGCAGGACGGTGGCCACTTGGTGCCTGTCCGTTGGCAGCACACTGTTCCTGCATGTCTCACTCATGCTGTGCCCTCTGCTCTGCTTTATCTCCTAGACGAACTGGCTGTCTGCCCCAAAGGAATTACCTCCAAGGTTTTCCGCTTCAATGTGTCCTCAGTGGAGAAAAATAGAACCAACCTGTTCCGAGCAGAATTCCGGGTCTTGCGAGTGCCCAACCCCAGCTCTAAGCGGAATGAGCAGAGGATCGAGCTCTTCCAGGTAACTCCTCTCTCGGAGCAGAAACCACACCTACGAGAAAGCCAGTTCCTTTGCCATATCAGGGCACCACTGGGTGCAGAGTTTGGCAGACCTGGGTTTGAATCCTGGCTTCTCTGAGCCTTTGTTTCTGTATCAGTGTCTGTCATTAAAACCTTAAGAGTTAGCTAAGGCGCTCGGGGGCCATGGCATTCAGGAACCACTGGTTTCTTATTGCTCCCTCACCTGTGCTCTGCACTGTGACATCTTCTGGGGCACTCTGTCATGGCCTCTAGTACTCACTCCTTTCTCTGCCCTATAGATCCTTCGGCCGGATGAGCACATTGCCAAACAGCGCTATATCGGTGGCAAGAATCTGCCCACACGGGGCACTGCCGAGTGGCTGTCCTTTGATGTCACTGACACAGTGCGTGAGTGGCTGTTGAGAAGAGGTAGGTGGACCCTTCGGATGAACATTTCAGAATGAACCTCAGGTCCCTTAGTCCTCCATGAAACAGAGGGAAGAGGACAGAATTAAGGGACTCAGAGATCTGGGTTCAAACCCTAGCTTTGCCACTGAGTATTCTCCATTCATTCACTCAACTAATGTTTATTAAGTGCTCCCTGTAAGCCAGGCCCTGGGGATGCAGCCACAGGGATAGGAACTATGAGAAATGGAAAGAGGGCAATGTGATAATGATTGGGTGGGGTCCACCAGGGAAGGTCTCTGTGATGAAGAAATTCATGCATTGACATCTGAATGATAAGGCGTCAGCCCATGAAGATCAGAATAAGGGATGTGCTAAGCAAAGGCAACAGTGAGGCCCAGGCCCTCAAGTGGAAATAAGCTTGATTTGTTCGAGCAGCAGCAGCAAACAGATTGGTGTGGCTGGAGCATGCTGAGCTGGGGTAGGGAGGAGGAGGGGAGGTGGTCAGAGAGGTTGCTGGGGCCATATAATTTATTATTATTATTATTATTATTATTATTTCTTGAGACTGAGTCTCACTCTGTTGCCTAAGCTGGAGTGCAGTGGTGCAGTCTCGGCTCACTGCACCTCCGCCATCTGGGTTCAAGCGATTCTCATGTCTCAGCCTCCTGAATAGCTGGGACTACAGGCACACGCTGCCACACCTAGCTAATTTTTTTTGTATTTTTAGTAAAGATGGGGTTTCACCATGTTGGCCAAGCTGGTCTCAAACTCCTGACCTCAAGTGATCCACCCGCTTTGGCTTCCCAAAGTGCTGGGATTATAGACGTGAGCCACCATGCCCAGCCAATTTAATTTAGAACATCATCAGGTCATGGTGAGGTTTCAGGACTTAATCTGTGGGTGATGAGAAGTGTGGGAGTGCTATAACCAGAGATGGGGATACTCAAGGTACCCAGGTATTCCTTCCTGTCCCTCTACTGGGCGTGAAGTCAAGAGCCTAGGAGAGCCATGTGGATCTGCTGACAGCAGCTCTGCTGGGAATTCTGACTCACACAGCTACCAGGAGGAGGGACTGGGTGTGGTGATTCGATTGACATCTTTAAAAGATCCCTCTAGTTTCCAGGAGGTCAAAGGAAGAGGCAGGAAAACCAGTTAGGAGCCATGGTGGCAGCCCAGATGAGAGCAATATAGGCTGAGACTAGGGTGGTAGCAGTGGATATGAAGATTGTATGGATTTATTCTGTATTTTGAAGGTAGCCAGTAAGTAGCGCAGGCTGATTAGGTGTAGGGTGTGAGGACACAAGAGCATTCTGGATGACTCCTAAATTTTTCGACATCCAGGTGGTATCACTTATTGAAATGGGGGGCCTAGGAGAAGAACGTGTTCTGTTCCGGCCAGTTAAGTTTGAAAGGCCGGGTGGTCATGCAAGCAGAGCTATCCCAGAGGCGTAACACACTTCACATGTCCCAAATATCTTATCCACGCACTGTCTTTCTTCACCTGGAAAATAAGGCAATGGTTCCTCCTCTGCATGCCTTATAGAGTTGTTTTAAGGATCAAATGCATTTGAGAGAACTTCATGGTTTTTACCATGTTTTACAGGAGTAAGCTTTTCTTATTTTAGATAAGGAAACAGGCCGAGAGAAGTTAAGTGACTTGACCGAGGTCGTCCAGTCTGGATGAGAACTTTGGTGTCTCATGACACCATCCTCTATGTTTCTTTCCCTTTCCTTGACTGGTACTGCCTGGTCTGATGCTCAGTGGGTTGGGGTCACAGATGGCAGTCCCATCTGTTCCTTCTCTCCCTCTTGGGCAGGGTTTTCTCCTGTCATCAGCTGCTATAAAGCCACAGACCATCCATATATTGATGCCCAGACTCCCTGAGGCAGGTGGATCCTTCTAGGTCCTTGGTATTTTAGCCAACTAAGAGTTAAAACTCAAAGGCAGAGATTACAAACTATTTGGCCTGCATATTGTTTTCAATTTGACTAGTCATCAACAGTTTTGGGTGTTTTAAGTCAGGAGATTTCACATAAAACCTGGACTTCTTGCTGTTTTTGAAAAGTTGGAAGATTTCCTGGTAACCATCCATCACAGACGAGTACCAGCCACCCCTTAGATGGGGTATGCATCCTCAGTACCCACAGCCCTCACTATTCCCTATTGTTCCCCAAGAGTGAGGCTGGCAGTTCCTGTTTAGCATCACATGCTGGCTCGGTTTTCTCACGTGACCTGCCTGGACTCCGTAGGCATCGAGTTTGCATTGCTTGGTACCCATGGAGCCCAGGCAGGTCACATAAATGAGAAAATTCCCCATCCAAGGGGAATTATCCGATGGCTGAGTTGGCAGATGGTGGGCTGGAGATCCTGCCCCAGTCCCAAGGGTACCCAGGAATTCCATCCTGTCCCTCCTACTGAGCATGAAGGCAAGAGCCTAGGACAACCCACGTGGATCTGCTGACAGCAGCTCTGTTGGGAATTCTGACTCAGACGGCTACAGAAAGGAGGGGCTGGGGAAATTAATCTCTTAACTTCCCTGTCTGATTTTGATCAGCTCCACCTGGATTTCTTTGAAGCCCTGGGCACTTGAAGGAGTTCTTATTTTCACAGCTGCAGAGCTCAATGAGAAGTTTGCATTGAGAATGATTTCCATCCTCCTGAGACATCAAAAAGATAATTTCGTAATAAAACCTATGGGTCCCCCACCCACCATCCCCACGGCTGCCAATTCTGAGGTTAGTTCTTCATTGGAACCTTCAGTTCCCACTTAGGCAGATACTGCCTACCTTTCCTACAGGGGAATCATCACACAGGTTTGTGCTTATAGAGAGCCCATGAGTCTCGTCGGAGTTCATGGCTTCAAACCAGGCAACAAAGGACTCCAAATTGGAGCAGTTGGTGGTGTGGATTGATGAGGAAACTGAGTCACACATGTGGTCTTGGATTCATTGAGCAAACATCTGAGAGCCCTTGTGCATCAGGTACCCAGCTTGCATTCTGGGTCCCAGAGTGGGTTGGAGCCTACCAGGGCCACTGGGGACCCAGGTCTCATACCCTTGTGCTATTGCTCATATAGTCTGCAGCACCTAGCTAGACAGGGCCAGGTCTCCCCTAGCAGGCTGGGGAGGGAGCATCATGGCTCAGGAAAGGTGGGACACTGGGAAACAACCATCTTGCATGTTGGTGAATGTGTGGGCATCTTCCTTGGTGGTCTCTGTTGCCCCCTCTTTGCCCCTCCTTATCTCTAACAAGAGTTTGGGATCTCAGGCATCAAGCTGTCAGTGCCTGAATCCTGGCACTGCTATCCACTGGTTGGATATCTTGGGCAAGCTGTTTAATCTCCCTAAGCCTCAGTGTTCTCATCTTTACCATGGGGGATAACAGTTCTTGCTCTATGGGATTACTATAGAGATCAAATGAGTTAGTGCTTGTAAAGTCTTTTTTTTTTGAGACGGAGTCTCGCTGTGCCGCCCAGGCTGGAGTGCAGTGGCCAGATCTCAGCTCACTGCAAGCTCCGCCTCCCGGGTTCACGCCATTCTCCTGCCTCAGCCTCCGGAGTAGCTGGGACTACAGGCGCCCGCCACCGCGCCCGGCTAGTTTTTTTTTTTTTTGTATTTTTTAGTAGAGACGGGGTTTCACCATGTTAGCCAGGATGGTCTCGATCTCCTGACCTCGTGATCCACCCATCTCGGCCTCCCAAAGTGCTGGGATTACAGGCTTGAGCCACCGCGCCCGGCCGTAAAGTCTTAGAGCAGTGTTTGATATGTAGTAAAGTTCCATGCATTTTGGTGATTGTTGTTATCATCTCTAAGTCCTCTATCTAGATACAGCATGTTGGCCAAGCCAGGCCACCCTCTCGTGCTTACCCCCTGGACCCTCGCTCTCCCCAACACAGCTGTCTGCACCTTGACTTTCTAATTCACAGATTCATAGAACTCACTCTGGGTATCTTCCAGCCCACCTTGAACCAGCTTGACCAGGAGGTACACGGTGTTGTTAGGTAGCCCATTTCAGCTACTCCGGCTCCTCCTTCCAGCTGCCTTAACCCAGGGAGAGGGCACTCCTCATACTTCCCTCTCCAGTCACTTCTCCTCCAGCTGGGTCTCAGCTGCCTTGTTTTATTGGTCTGCCTTCCCTCACTAAGCGAACCTGCTGGAATAGAGATCTTCAAGCTCAGCAGGCGCAGTGTGCCCCAGAGGTTGCCCTGACTTGGGGTAGAGCGGATCTGGTTAGGCTCTGGAGTTTATGGAAGAAAGGGGCTGGGTTTTAACCAGTAGGACTGGGATGTCCACGCCAGCCTAATGTTGATGGGAATCTCCAGGCTTGTAGGCTTGTATCCTTCCGTCCATGAGAAGGCTGCTGGGCCAGGTCGGACTCTTTGGGGTTTGCCCTGATGGCACAATTTCAGGAAGACTCCAGGTTGTCCTCAAGGCCAGATGCTCACACACATGGTATGTGGCCTCAGGGAGCAGCAAATCAATCAACTCACTGAGAGGCTGATGCTGAATCCAGAGAGGTCTGTCCCCCATGACTTCTTCTACACCTGGTCACAGCTGGCTGCTACCCCAGGATCAACAGAGCTTCCCAAATTAAGTCTTACCCACCAGATTTGACATGATACCAGATCCTACCTGGTTTTCCATGTAAAATTACTTGTCTCAGTGCAGACTTTCCATTTTCTTTCTTTTTCCTTCACTTCACTCAACCTCATTTACTCAGTTCCTGCTTCCTTGATTTTGGTTGCCAAAACTCATGATCCCACAACTACTAGGCGAATGGGCTGGAGATGCCCTTCTTGCACCAGAATGTCAGGCACCAAACCCTGGCACCTCCAGGCTTTATCATGCTCACTGTCTCCAAGCTCATGTCATCTGGACCCTCAGCCATAGTTCTCTATCATCTCCTCTGTGCTGTTTTCTAAGTTCACAACTGTCTTCCCAAGCTGTTCGTCTTGGTGAGCAATCCACATTCCAACTTCCCATCATGGTGAACAAGGATTCCCAAAGAAGAAATGTCCAAGTAATTTTTACCTCATTGTGTCCTTGTTTCTTAGGGAAAATATGGCCCAGTGTAACCATGATATTCATCTTATCTCTTCTAGAATCTGCCACTTTGTCTAGACCCACAATCATGGCCCTGGTAGAAATGCTTGCATCTTCCACTGAGATGGATTCTGCTTCCTGTCTGCAAGTGACCTTGCCTCTAGCATTGGTTCCTGACTTGAATTTTTTGGCCAGCATTACATCCTGTGGCCCTTTGAATTTATGGCCTTTTGAATCACGGTCTCTGTGCTCGGAGACTCTTTAGTTACTCCCTGTCCCTAGTCTCTTCCAGTCCCTCTGTCTCTTGCCCTCATCCTTCCTCAGTAGGTTGGCTCAACGATCTCCTCTCCCAGAAACCACGTAGATGGCATGAGTTTTTACTTTCGTTCCTGTATCTGTGTCCTTTTGCCCCCAAGTAGGTAGGTGACAATTTTCTCTTAATGCCATCCTTTGAAAGGGAACGATTATTCCACTTCTGTTTCATGATGGCCACTAGTGTATGCCCCCATTTGGTGATTCATAATATAACAGGAATACCTGGAATGTGGCAACGTGCGCATGAAGGTCCACTCTGAGCTCTGGAGGCGCTTTCTGTCTCCTGTGACCCTCAATAGAACTCAGTTCCTGTGAGTCCCTGTAGGAGCAGAGGCCCTGGCTCACCCTTGCGTGGGTGGTGGGTACACTTCCCCATCACACAGAGGCGTTTTTCTCATGAACTCTGTCTTATTTTGCAGAGTCCAACTTAGGTCTAGAAATCAGCATTCACTGTCCATGTCACACCTTTCAGCCCAATGGAGATATCCTGGAAAACATTCACGAGGTGATGGAAATCAAATTCAAAGGTAACAAAATGAATGTGTATGGTAGGATGGGTGAGTGGGGCAGGGGCGCGGAGAGTTAATGGGACAGGATAGTGCAGGAGACCCTAACCAGACCTCAAGAAAAGAAACCAAGCTCCTTCAGAGAGATAGCCAACTATTTTGTACTTGAGTCATTCTGCTTTGCCCCAAAAGCAATGAGTGTAGCTTTCAGCTTATAGCTTAGAGAATGCATTAGCCTCTGGAAGACAACATGGTCTGGTAAGTGGTGAAACTGTGTAGGCAAGCCCTCTAGCCTCTGGGCCTAGTGAAATGGGATAAGAGTTCCTCTTTCACAGGGTTGTCAGGCAATTAAATGAGATAACGAATAAGGAACACTGAGCCAGAAATACTCAACAGATAGGAGTTGTCTTCCCCCTCCCTAAAAGACATTAACTTTGGCTGTCCTGAACATGAGTGCCCAGACGACTGAGCTTTGCAGATGTGCAGGGCCTGCCTGACCTTGCCCAGGGTCCTCTGGGTTTGGATGATTGCTTCCAGTCTCAGGGTGTTTGTCCGCAGGTGTTTGGGTAGAGATGGTGAAGTCGTTGAGAGTCATTTCTGGTTTTCCATTATGTTTGCAGGGAACTCAGCCTTGATGATCTCTGGAGTTTAGGAAGGTTCTCTTTTCCTTTCATATTCCCATTTTGGGTAACTGCGGAATGCCTGAGGTCAGAGGCTGGTCTAGGAAAAGGTGTAGGCCTCTTTTGGCCCAGCGCTAGACAGTGATCTTACCCCACATGGGCTCTATTTTAGAGCCTTTTTTTTAAAGCCAAAGATTTGACACTGTAATCACAGAACCTTAGAGCCCAGAGGACCTTCAGAGTCCTTACTTACAGGCCAGCTTAGGATGAAACCTTCCCATTTCAGTGAATCCTTATCTTGTTTATAAAGATTTTCAGAAAAAGAGATTTGTGATCCAGGTCTCTCATTTATCTTACAGATCTGGTGCCCCTTCCTGAGATCTGAGCCCCTCCTGTAGCTATGTACATTCATTCCTCATGTTCCTGTCCTCAGTGAGGATGGACAACAGCTGGCAGCTGTCTTTCACGAAATTGATCTCCATTTAGTTGAGACTCTAAGTCAGTCTCCAATCTTTTCCTTTTTTTTTCCAGAAGAAATGGGTTGATGAATTTAGGTTTTCTTTCCAGAGCTTGTTTGCTAAGCTATTTATTATATGCTTCATTATCTCATCTGAATTTTATAGTGAAAACACTTCAAAGACTGTAAGTGCAATGTGAATTTTAACAATTATACAGTCTTGTTTCTTTGGCTCCCATTCCTAGGCCATCTTAAGTTGTGACATCTTAAATTTTCGGTAGGACTTCTGCATTATCTTGATCCATTCACATTTTAAGAGGAAACTCACACCCCAAGATTCTAAGTCTAAAATCTAAAGTGACAACCCAGGGCTGGGCGTGGTGGCTCACACCTGTAATCCCAGCACTCTGGGAGGCCAAGGCAGGTGGATCACTTGAGGTCAGGAGTTGGAGACCAGCCTGGCCAACATGGTGAAACCCTGTCTCTACTAAAAATACAAAAATAGCCAGGCATGGTGGCATGCACCTGTAATCCCAGCTACTTGGGAGGCTGAGGCAGGAGAATCTCTTGAACTCCAGAGGCGGAGGTTGTAGTGAGCCAAGATGGGGCCATTGCACTGCAGCCTGACTGACAGATCAAGACTCTGTCTCAAAATAACAAACAAACAAACAAACAAACAAACTGACAACCCGGAGGTATGTGGTAGGCACCCACTTAGTAACAGGGTTGCTTCATGGGTCCATGAAGATTCCTAGGAATCTCAGCAAGGGCTTTCTGCCCCTTGGGAGATTTCTATACAGGAGTATGAGGATCTGAACATGGGGCATCTTTCAGTGGGCATCCTTACAATGATGAGTTCTTTTGATACTGGCTCCTCCGTCTGCTCTTCCCCTTCCTGCAGCTGGACATCAGAATTAAGCTGCACTTGTCCCCCACACCTCCCTCTCAGACTGCACTACTCCTCCTCCTGGACAGTGATGGGACGTGGGGAGGAGGCAGCCTCCAAGGGCTCTGCTCTCCTTAGACAGGAGATTGTCGCTTTCCTTCCCTTCTGCAGGCGTGGACAATGAGGATGACCATGGCCGTGGAGATCTGGGGCGCCTCAAGAAGCAGAAGGATCACCACAACCCTCATCTAATCCTCATGATGATTCCCCCACACCGGCTCGACAACCCGGGCCAGGGGGGTCAGAGGAAGAAGCGGGCCTTGGACACCAATTACTGCTTCCGGTGAGCCTGGGCCCATGTGGGAACCAACATCTACTGCCTGCCTACTGCAGGGCAGGCCCCAGAGCCAAGCCACACGCAATAGAGGGTCCCTGATGCTGTTCACAAACATCTCCAGGAAGAAGACTGAAAATCTCTGACAGATCTCTTTGTTTTCCTGGGGGTCCCACTATTTTTCTGTAGGCTAGCTCTGGAAGAGGCTGGCTGAAGGAAATGAAGAAAACTCTGTGAAGAGGAGTGTTGCTAAAATAGTGTGGATTGGAGATGCTTGGTCAAAGCCTCTCCATGATTTCCATGTTTTAAGCATTTGTAGGGTGTGTGTGTGAGATTAATGTAGGAGTTTCCATGAAAGAAGGGCTCAGTTCCCTCTGAAGGGTCCAAGGATGCTACTGGATGGCGGCAAATAGAACGGTCTCCATTTGAACGGGAAATCAGAGCTAGAGAAATTAACAAACGAATTCAGAAATGACTGGGTAGCCACAATACAGAGGTAGAAAAGACCCAGCTTCTCTTATCTAGGAGCAGTTTCACTGCTCATTTATAAGGGGAGGATAAAGCATGCATGCCAACTACTAAAAGGGAGAAGATGATCACGCCCATAAGAGGCTCCGAAGGATTAAGTGCTTTAATTAGGAGCAACAAGTTTACCTATGGACACAGGAAAGGCTTCAGAAGGGTGTGGAATTTGAGCAGAGGCTTCAAGGATGAGGTTTGGGGATGAAAGGTTCCAGGAGGGGAAGTGCTGCAGGTAAAAGGAGCATGAGTGAGTCCATTTGGCCTCAGAGGATGCCTGAATGAAGCTGGGGAGAATGAATTGGGAAATATTTAGATCTGGAAACCATGCCTTATGAGGATGGTTGGGCTTGGGAAACTAGGGATGTTGAGCTGGGGGAACAGCTCAACAGCAAGCTATAGGAGAGGCAAGGTAGTTGCTGCCAACTGTCCTGCAGCCATGAAGGCTGGCGTGTAGATTTATTTGTTCCATGCGTCTCTATCAGTTAGGAACAAATGCTCTTGGCCAGTGACGTAAATCATAGTGGATTTCTTGTTCACAAGAGGCTGATAGCAGCAGGCTTAGGGTGGGCTGGCTGCTTAATGACGCCACTGAAGGCTCAGTTTTTCTCTCTCTCCAGTCTGCCATGTTTAGTATGTTGGCTTTTCATCCTTTTCCTTATGGTCACAAGTGATTACTGGGGCTTCAGGCATCTTGTCCACATTTAAGACAAGAAGGAACGAGGGAAGAGGGAGCCAGAAGCTTTTTTCTTCCATCTGTTTTTTATAAATAATCAAATATCTTTGCCAGAACTTGCGCTTACCCCCTGCATACTTCTCCTTGTCTGATGGGTCATTATTGGGCCACATGACCACTGCTACTCACAAGGGAGGCCAGGAAAAGGAACACCTGGTGTTTTAGACTCTGTAATGGGATGTGGCAAGGGAGAAGGGGGTTAGGAATGGTTATTGAAGAGATAACCAATAGTGTCTGCCATGGTTCACCCTTGGAACCCACAAGAAGCCAGATTTTGACTAATAGCTGTCTTTGGAAGTAGCAAGTCTAGGTCTCAGCAGATATTAAAGCAGAGGCTGGATGACCACTTGGCAAGGGGTATTATTGCCAAATGGATCTCTGTAGGCAACAGAATTGAAGGGCCAGATCACATTTGGGTGATCTGTTGAACCATGGTTCTAATAGAAGGATATACTTTATTTGGCTAAATGGCCTTTAGATTGAGTCTCATCTGTCACCTACTATTATAGACAAGCTGCATAAACTTAGAATTTATTTCTGGCTGGGTGCACATTAGGAGGGTAACAATAAAACCAACCTCAACAAAGCTGAGTTGGCTAGTAACAGTTAGTGCTTGGTTTTATGTGGAGCACTTTATAGCTCTGCTTTGATTTGTGATATAAAAGGGAGCAGGGCCACCTTTGCCTCTTTACTCTTCCTCATACAGCATTTATCTGTTTCTTACATCCTTGGGATCCCGGTCTTTAACATATGAATGTGCCTTTCTGGTTTCTTCTGCCTCATGCCCTTGAACCTGGGATTCCACTGACCGGAGCCACCTATGATGGCATGAAAGGACTCCAAGGGAGAATATGAGAGCATTTGTGAAGTTTCTTTTATTGTTGGTTTCTTTTTAAGTTGATTTTCTATAAATGTTTTTTGTTGTAGCAACTTGGAGGAGAACTGCTGTGTGCGCCCCCTCTACATTGACTTCCGACAGGATCTGGGCTGGAAGTGGGTCCATGAACCTAAGGGCTACTATGCCAACTTCTGCTCAGGCCCTTGCCCATACCTCCGCAGTGCAGACACCACCCACAGCACGGTATGGAGCAGGCTCATGCTATCTGAGGCACTGGGGCTGACCGATCAGGTCACTTGTTAAAAAGAATGAGTGAAGGATTGAATGTTGAATGAGCGAATGATGATCTGGGGTGAGTAAAATCCCTCTGGTGAAGGTTCTGATCTTGGCACCCTGACTCAGTTCTACTCAGTCACATTCCGCCCTTTTAAGTTCCTACCATAGTTTCAACCAGCCTTTTAATTTGCTTTATCTAAAGCTGCCTGTACCATAGTAATTAATTAACTGCCACGTGTTGCCCTATGTCAGAGATATGTGCATGTGGCTAGCAAGGAACACTGAAGCAGAAAGGCTTCTACCAGAACTCTGATCATTCCAGCCTCTCGAATGTAGAAAACTTACTCTGAAAGACAACAACAAGCATGGACAAGAAGCTAATTTGAAATTCTAGGAACAGAAAGTGAGATAGCCGAGAGTCCACAACCCCTAAAACTAGTCTATCTTTCCCTCGAGGGGAATCAAAAATAGGGCAGTAATTTGTGAAGCATGTTTCCTTCTAGTTCATTATTTCTGCATCCTGTCTGGGCCCCTACACTCTGGCACTTACTAAATGGCTCAAGGCAATGTTTTGTGAGAACATTTCTCACCGAAGTGATCAGTTCCATCTAGGATGAGCAATATAAGAGTTGTTTTCTTAAAAGCCAAGAATGGCCGGGCGCGGTGGCTCACGCCTGTAATCCCAGCACTTTGGGAGGCCAAGGCGGGTGGATCCCAAGGTCAGGAGTTCGAGACCAGCCTGGCCAACATGGTGAAACCCCGTCTCTACCAAAAATGTAAAAAATTAGCTGGGTGTGGTGGCATGCACTTGTAATCCCAGCTACTCGGGAGGCTGAGGCAGGAGAATCGCTTGAACCCGGGAGGCGGAAGTTGCAGTGAAGATTGCACCACTGCACTCCAGCCTGGGTGACAGAGTGAGACTGACTCAAAAAAAAAAAAAAAAAAAAAAGCCAAGATAATTCATTATCAGTGTAGTAACTGTCATATGCTTCAACTGATCACCCCAAACAAGTGCAGTTATTCTGCTTCTGTCATTGCGGATGAACAACAGCTACCCAACTACTCACTCACCCAAACCAGGTTCCAACAGTTCCTCTTTTTTTTTTTTGAGACGGAGTCTCACTCTGTGACTCAGGCTGGCGTGCAGTGGCACTATTTCTGCTTACTGCAACCTCTGCTTCCTGGGTTCAGGTGATCCTCCCACCTCAGCCTCCCAAGTAGCTGGGATTACAGGCGCCTGCCACCACAGCCGGCTAATTTTTTTGTATTTTTAGTAGAGATAGGGTTTCACCATGCTGGCCAGGCTGGTCTCAAACTCCTAACCTCAAGTGATCTGCCTGTTCGGCCTCCCAAATCCTGGGACTACAGGTGTGAGCCACTGCGCCCGGCCCCCAACAGTTCCTTTTAAAGAGCACCCGTGACCATTCTAGCGCTTGCTCAGCCTCTGGGGCTGCCCTTGAACTGGGGGAGTTCCTGGGTTCCAGGCCTGAGGCTTGACCTTCCAACCTCTCACTGACGTGTCCCTTCCCAGGTGCTGGGACTGTACAACACTCTGAACCCCGAAGCATCTGCCTCGCCTTGCTGCGTGCCCCAGGACCTGGAGCCCCTGACCATCCTGTACTATGTTGGGAGGACCCCCAAGGTGGAGCAGCTCTCCAACATGGTGGTGAAGTCTTGTAAATGTAGCTGAGACCCCACCTGCGACAGAGAGAGGGGAGAGAGAACTGCCACTGCCTGACTGCCCGCTCCTCGGGAAACACACAAGCAACAAACCTCACCGAGAGGCCTGGAGCCCACAACCTTCGGCTCTGGGCAGATGGCTGAGATGGAGGTTTCCTTTTGGAACATTTCTTTCTTGCTGGCTCTGAGAATCATGGTGGTAAAGAAAGTGTGGGTTTGGTTAGAGGAAGGCTGAACTCTTCAGAACACACAGACTTTCTGTGATGCAGACAGAGGGGATGGGGATAGAGGAAAGGGATGGCAAGTCGAGACGTTGTGTGGCGATGGGATTTGGGCTACCCTGAAGGGAGGAGGAAGGGCAGAGAATGGCCGGGTCAGGGCCAGACTGGAAGACACTTCAGATCTGAGGCTGGATTTGCTCATTGCTGTACCAAATCTGCTCTAGGGAATCTGGATTATGTTATACAAGGCAAGCATTTTTTTTTTTTTTTTTTTTTAAAAGACAGGTTACGAAGACAAAGTCCCAGAATTGTATCTCATACTGTCTGGGATTAAGGGTAAATCTATTACTTTTGCAAACTGTCCTCTACATCAATTAACATCATGGGTCACTACAGGGAGAAAATGCAGGTCATGCAGTTCCTAGGCCATCGACTATATCGGGCCGTCTGGATATGCTGAACGCGGAAGCAAAGGGTGGGAATGAACCCTCTCCTGTCTGCCCTCTGGGCCCCTCCTCTCCCCTCTCCCTCGATCCTATTTCCCCTCGGACACTTGGTTAGACGCCTTCCAGGTCAGGGTGCGCATTTCTGGATTGTGGTTCCACGCAGCCTTGGGGCATTATGGGTTCTTCCCCCCTTCCCCTCCAAGACCCTATGTTCATTTGGTCTTCCTGGAAGCAGGTGCTACAACATGTGAGGCATTCGGGGAAGCTGCACATGTGCCACACAGTGACTTGGCCCCAGACGCATAGACTGAGGTATAAAGACAAATATGAATATTACTCTCAAAATCTTTGTATAAATAAATATTTTTGGGGAATCTTGGATGATTTCATCTTCTGGAAGATTGTTTCTAGAACAGTAAAAGCCTTATTCTAAGGTGTATGTCTGATTCGATAAAGACCCTTCAATTAACCTTTTTTTAATTCCATGTCCACGGCTACTAATCCGAGGTAACCAGAATCTGGGGCAGAGACTCTCTCAATCACCAAACGCATTGCTTAGCGCAACCACCCTTACACGGGGGCACGCTTCCGCCAGCTGAGAAGACTGCCCTATTGCTTGTGCGTCTTTCCTTCTTGCAGAGTATATTATTCTCAGAGACAGAGGCAGCGGCTCGGATTGGCAGAAAGCATACGAATTTGACCTCCAGATACCTGTGGGCAGAATCCCCTGGTGTGAACCCTTGCCTATGGAAACACGGTCTATCCACAAATTACCAACCTCACCAATTTTGAAAATCTCCCCCCACCCATATCAGTTGAGAATGAGAGAAAATGTGTATGGCAAATGGCGTAAAAATATGAGGCGAATTCTGTTATCAGGCTAAGCCTAAAAGAGCTAACCAGGAACCCCTTTTCAGACTATGGCCCTCTTCTCAGGGATCTGGGAACCATAGCTCTCTTCTGAGTGAGGCCGTGGATCCCACTGTGGTAGGGACGTCCACAGTGAGCGGGCACAGAGCAAGGGGCCATCTAGCAGCTCCTGAGAAACACATTCCTCTAGTGAGATCAGTTTGCCACTAGTACAAGAAAACTCCATCTGAAGCTGAAGTGTGCAGGCTGAAGGATGTGTCTGATGTGTTCGTGCCTGTGTGTGTGTGTGTATACATGTGTGTGTCCCTTGTTCCTTGTGGAGTTCTCCAAGACTGAAGTGAGTTTGTTCAGCACCTTTTTTTCCCTGCTTTGCCCACGCCCAGCCAATTCTAAGGGTTTCTCTCTCAGTCGTCATCCCATGTGGCACCCACTGACTTCCACCATCGTTCAGAGGGCTATGTCCCTGTCCTGAAATCCTGGCTGACGGGATTATATTCCGTCTTGCTCCAGGGAGCCCGGGGGCACAGAGAGGGGATGCAGTAAGCTCAGCCTGTCAGCCACGGGCTGCTGCTGTCCCAGCATCAGTCTATTCATCTGAGGTCCATTCTCAAATTCACTGGGCATGATAACCCCCAAGGGTTTATTAAAAATGTACAGTTTCAGGCTGCAGCTCTAGAGGTACCTTTAGGACTGCAGTAGGGTCCAGGTTACCTCAAAACTATTAACACATTTTGAGAAGTGGTGCATTATACCTGACATCACTTGTCCTTACTTGAGGCTTCAATATAGAAAAGGGAAGTAATTTTTCTGGCCCCAGATGAAACCCTCTTTTATCCACCTTTATAGCACTCGCTAAAACGTTGGCCTGCGGTTCATCCTAATGAAGCAGGGCAGCTAGATACATTTCCTGGAGTATTCCAAAGAAAATAGAACGTGGTGCGATTCCAAATGGTCTTTTTCTTCAGAGCTCTACTTGTAGGTTAGGCAGCAGACACAAATAGGGACAGGGGTCGGGAGTCAGCCCCCGCATTCTACACATTACTGACAGGTGCTACAGAAACTTGAATCACTGTCTGTCTTCAAAAATCGACGCTTGTTTAGGGGGAGGGTAAAGAGTGGTGTTGGAAATATCACCTCCGTTGGAGGAGGGCTCATAGGATCTATCTGGTTTATTGCCAAGTGAAGTCCAGTCCCAGTAAAAATGACTTGAAAGCACTTGGACACATGAAGGGAGAGATCTGGTGTCTTAGCACCTGATCAGCATACGGTAAGTGCAGCAACAAATCAGCTGAAGACTTCATTCTGATTGGTTACCTAGGGCAATTTCAAGCACTATAGCCTAAAATTTCTTTTACTGGACTCATACTCTTCCCTTGTCACAAGATTCATGTGGTGAGTCCTCCCAAACCCCTTATTTTCCAATTCTACACCTCAACAGGGGACTATGGAGGAATTCTAATTTGTCCCCTAAAAAAAAAGAAAATAAAAATAGAATTACTTTATTAATCTTTGAAATCAGTAATTCCAAAGGGTGCCTTTACCCTGGCTCATATTGTCAACAGTACACCAATTTGTCTCCTCTCTCTAGGAAACTTGTCAATCTAATTTGCTTAACAATCGAGCAAATAGTTAAGGTGGTCCTGAAACTACTCTCCAGTCCTGGGGACATCTGGAATGCGTTCTCACTTCTTTCCTGAAACCCACAGACTTCATCCTTCACAAGCAAACAAAATGTATCCATGCGCCAAAACCTTTGTTTTCATTCACTAAGAAGGCAATAAAGTCCCTTTTCTGTCCTTTTAGGTGTCCATTTTT